>NC_063238.1:27458604-27778796 GCF_020740725.1 Corvus hawaiiensis
TTGCAGCATAAGCTGGACAGAGATCCAGCTTTAGCCTTAGAGAGCACTCAGGGAGGCTGTTTAGCCAAACATGAGACAGGCTCTCATGCCACTTGTACTATAGTTAGCCACTGTAAGTGACAGTATCCTTTGTGCTATTTTCACATTCTTTTGCAGGTTGTTTGCTAACTGCTTCTGGCAAGTCATACACCAGTGCCTTTAGAAAAACTCCTGACTTTTGTCACCTTTTCACAGCATTTAGCATAATCTGAACTCCCTTAATTGGTGTTCCTTAATCAATTACTTCGGGATACCGAAGTTAATAATTTAAATTGGAAATATCCTTGCAAGTGTTTTTTTCCTCACACTATCTCTCAGAAGCGACTTTTTGCTGATATAAAAAGGCCAGGGTCAGATAAAGGTAAAATTCTGGGGGGTTAATAAACTTTCAACTGACAAGCACTAGTCTACATGGGAAGGATTGTTAGCAGAAACTCCATATAATATTACTAAAAGGCTATGATAATGGGAACTCTTCATGGTCAGTGCGTGTATTGCTAGTTGTCTGCAAAGAGGTTGTTGCAATGGTGCCACAACTATCCCAGCTCTCGTTTAGAGTAAAATTAAGATTTATAAGTATTTATCAGGACAATTGTTTCTATTAAAAGCTATAGTATCCACTTAGAAACATAAGAAAGAGAATTCTTTATAATTAATCTGATTTATGTGATACCAACTCATTCCCATTTGAGTGTTTAGTATCACAAGCTTCATCTATACAAGCAGATCATGCAGGCCAAACTTTATCCTTTGGTTGTGAGGGCAAGCAGCATTGTATAGCCCATACCTCTTCATTTAAATTATATCCTCTGATAACAGGATCACCTGGTTTATACAACTTACTGGGGAGGGTTTGTGCTTCAAGCTATCCCCTGAAACATGCTCAGAAATTCCTTTCTGGTAGTGTTGCTAGGTGGGATAAACCAAAAGCCTGCTGGGCACATGTTAATGGTTAAATACAGTCACATTTGACTGTTTCAGTGCGACTTTGACATTATTAATTTTAGTAGTAAACACATAGAAGCTGTTTTTCAGCTAGGCAACCAACATATGGCAACCACCTTCAGCCTGGAACACAGAGCAATAAAATCTATAGTCCAATACCCACCATCATTCCAGAGCACATTTAAATGTGTCACCTTTGTTGCATGACAGGTGTGTAACTGGTCACATGATGAGCACATCTGTACAGCTGCTGGATCACAGGATGAAGAGGGCATTTCTGACATGCCAAGTGCATGAACATCTGTTCTCTGGTCTTGAGAAAGGCTTAGGCTGGCTATCTGCAAGAGGATTGCAAAGTACAATTATGTCTTAATAATGTCACAAAGCTGAAATGCATTCAGTCATCTCATAGACTGGCATTAGGTTGGATAGGTTTAATATGTGCCAAGCACAGTGCCATTAAATGCGGGCTTTAAGTGTGTCCACAAATGTCTGCAAAGTTTACTGAAGAGAAGGATTTCTAGCACCATTTTGTCCTGGCAATTTGTACTTTGTACAGAACAAAAAGTGCCTATGGCTGTAAGATGCTGACACAAAAAACAGGACAACACAAACAAATAATCTAAGAAAAAGGTTTTATGTATTTCAGTTATTACAAATAAGCAGGTAATGAAAGAAGATAGACAGACTTCCATATTTTGGCTTTTAGGAGCAAAATCACCATTAGCTAGGTTTTACACAAAGAACAAAAGAGAAGTTTATTTAAGGATTGCAAAATATTTGATGTGACCCCAGAGTCAGGAAAAATCCCCTCTGCAAGAGATGAGGCAGCTGTGCTCTGAGGAGAAGCAACTGTTACGGGAAAGGTAGTTTGAGGGGCCTGCTTAATTCCTAGTATTAACTGAAGTAGTTATGATCACAGGGAGATAAAAATAAAACATTTTCTCAGCTGCTGTCGCAGATGTGAATCTTCATGCAGCAGCAACACTTTAACTGGTAACAAACAAATACAGAGGTGACAGCAAGTGCTTGGAGCCTTATTTAGTTGAGCAAGAGGAAGAAAGCACCTCTGGTACATTTGCAGGGTACTGCAAGGTCAAATCTAGTTTCTCTAAGTGGAGTGTATTTACTGCCAGCAGGTATTCTTCAAGCATGAAGGATTCAGGAGGATAAAGTTCAAAATATTAATGTCATTCTTAGTACATGTTTCAGTTTAGCCCAATATGAGACTAATTAATAAGATGTACAGTGTTTTTTAGTAACCAGCCTTGCAGGAACTCAAAGATAAAGCCACATCCTGGATATAAGTACCACTCAAAGGCTACCTCTAATTACATGTGTCAGAACTCCAGAACACTTCTATAGTAAACGTGTAATTAATTTGCTTACTAAAAATATCTCAGGTCCTAAAAGTATCTTAAAGATTAATTATTGAAAGACGGTTTCAAAAATGTGGGATTCAGGAAACAGACAAAGCTGGACCAGAAAGGTATTATCATGAGAAATTTTAGTGAGGTTTACATTGAATAATTAAACACCTGAGAGAAAAAAAATCCTCCTTTAGTGAGACTATGCATTCCCACATTTATTGCTCTTTATATTTGTAGGGAAGAGTCAAACTATAGACATCAAACCACAAGGGTTTATCAGGACTTTTCTACTGCAAACTGATAAGAATATATGAATATGTCTAATCCTAAATATTTGAGAGATAGTTGGGGTCTGTGGTTCTTTGCAGGACATCCTTTCCACACCTTACAGTCACACCAATGGCAACTTTGTGTTAAACCAGAGACAGATTATTCTGTCTGAAGAATTCCCCCTTTGAATCACCTCTGATTTGTGATTTCCTCCAGCTAAGATGCAGAGGTAGAATGTTGTTTCTCTTATTTACAGAAAAAACATTCTGTTGGCTTTACCTGGATGATGTCTGTAGGGATGGATACATGAGAAGGAAGGATCAGGAAGCTAAGCTCAGGGGACCTTCCTAGAACCAATGGAAGAGAGAAATTAACTTTCTCTCTTGTACTGTTTGGTGTTTCTACACATTAACAGTGCTTCTGATGGCACTTACAGAATATTTCCCCTCTGTACTGGGTAGTGTGAAATGAAGGCCTGCTAGAATATGAAAGTGGTGGAAGTCCCTAAAAAGATTTGTGGGGCAAAACATGTGTACTTCTGACCCCATTTTACCTGTGGTTCTCTTTCTCAGGAATGGTGCAATAAAGATTTGTAAAGTCTTAAGCTGGGCATTTTAAGTATTTTTCTTCACATGATTCCCATTATTAGCTAATGACATTATTGCTTGTATTGCTTTGATGTTGAGACCTTAATGGATTTTACGAACAAGGCAATTTCTCCCAAGATTAAGATCAAGAAACATGTTTACATTAGAATTTAAAAATAAACTTCGGCCTGCTTAAACTGAACTTCTGAAGAAAGCCAGTAGAGTTTTGTGGTGGTGCAGGTGGCTGCAGCCACCCTGACCCCGGAAGGCACAACAGAAACCAGTACGTGGTGGTCAGGCACTGATGTCTAACAACACACTCCTGGTTAGGGTGAGAACCTATCATCCCCTGGTTTAGTGATTTGTGTATTTCGAGATGATTGGTTAATATTTTCCCCTCCCTGATTTATGTATGAAGTTGTAAAAATTCATTTCCTTTAGCTAACTATGTATTAGTTCTAGAAAGTTCTGTACTCCTCCACATCCCATTGGTCACTTCCCTTGTTCCCGCCTATGTGTTGTTCCCATTGGTTCCCTCAGCTTCAACCCCGCCTCCTTCCCTTTGTCCCATTGGTTGTGTCCCTTATCCCTGCCTTTCCATCCCTCAGTATAAAATCCCTGGACCCTTAGATATTTTGGGTTCTTTGTCCCTGGTCCCTTCATGTCAATAAACCTTCACGTGGAATCTATACGAGGAGTCCCCTCTCTCCTTCTCTACCTCTGCCTGTGTGCCTGACAACTAGCCCAGGAATAGCTCCCTCAGGTGAGGCACTCACTCTCTCTTTTCTTTTGTGTGTGGAGGCACCAGAATCAGAGGGTGCAGCCAGACCTCCGGGCGTTTTTGTTTTCCTGGCTAGCATGCCCTCAAGTGGTGCCTGAATAGGGGCTCTTGTAGGAGAGCTCCCTGAACGGTGGCTCTAAGCCATCTAGAGCACGCTCTTGGACAACCACTTCCTCCCATTGCAGCACGCTGCGTTTTAGCAAGCAGTGCTCCGGGAGGCAACTGACAGTCTCAGTGCAGAGGCAGGTCAAGAGGTGGAGGACTCCAGGAGCGGCTTTTGTTCCTGGGACCTATTTTTGTGTTTGGTGAGTTACTCTGTGATTCCCCGGGGTGGTATCTTTTAAGTTCTTCATTTTACTGCTGTTTGGGGGTGAAGTTTGGTGCAATTTTTGTTAAAAATGGGTGTCAAACTTTCACTGCACCAGAGAGAGGTATTTACCCAAGTTGAGGGATCCCTTAAGGTGGGTGGGATTAAGTTTTCAAGGGGTTTGCTGAAAAAATTTATTTGTTGTATCTTTCTTTATTTCCCCCAGGTGTCCCCTGATCAGGCAAAAACTCTGTCTTTTTGGAATGATGTAGGAAACAAATTGACTGCCCTAAGGCAGAGTGGGAACACCTCTGTTGTAAAATTTTTCCCTATGTTAGTTTAAATTTATGATTCTTTAAAAAGAAGGGGGAATGAAGAGGGAACGACCCCTGTTGTAAAAGTTGCTTGCTCTTCCCCTCAACCCTGTTCCCCAACCCATTTTCCTGACCCTCATTCCTTGCCACTAGAGAGACCTGGAGGTGCAGAATGCTTGCAAGCGCAGGGTTGCTACCGTATCCCCGGCACTCCAAGCTCTCCCCAGCTCCCCTGCTGTGAGGACACTGGCCATGTCCCCACGGACTTTACCTGCTCCCCATTTCCCACTCCCACTTTCCCGGTTACTTCTCCTGTGTTTCCACGTAATGGTGGTAGTGCACAAAATGGCGGACGCCACATGGCGGCGCCCCCCATTTTGCCGCCTTCTTCCCAGAATCCCTTTCGCTCCTACTCACTCAACCCTTTCCTCCCACTCCTGGAAACTCCTGCGGGATTGGGCCCCTCCCATGCATCGGGCCCCTCCTCCTTAGTGTCGGGCGTGTCTGCATTGGGCCTGCCCCCTTACGTCACACCTCCGCTCTGTGGCCGCTCCCATTCCCAGTTGCTTCCTGGTTCCCACGCTCCCACATCTGGTTCCCACACTCCCGTATCCGCTTCAAATGGGCCTAGTCCTGGAACTGAAGCCACCCCTATGGGGTGTTAGGCCTCAGGCCATGGGAATCCAGATACATTAATGAGTCACTTTCCTGCTCCCGTTCCCTTCAGTCAGACAGGGAGAAATCCACACTGGGAACCTTTCTCCTACCAACACCTGAAGGAGCTGTGTGAAGCACAGAAGGAGTTTGGGAGGGAAAGCACATATTTTAAAAGCCTCTTGCAGGCCATGTTTTTTACTAATGTGCTGGTCCCTCATGATATTAAAAACATCCTGCAATGCCTTCTCCTTCCCTCAGAATATCTTCTGTGGGAATGAGAATGGAAGCAGATGTTGAGGGACCTTCTCCCAAACCTCCTTACGAACCCAGATTTTGTGGAGATCACCCTGGACCATCTCTGTTGTGAGGAGGAGCTAGCAAAGCTGCAGGACCAGGCTCAATTAACACCAGGGCTGGTCCCGACTCACATAAAGGGAGTGGCAGAAAAGGCCCTTCTTTTGATGCCAAGGAAGGAGCCTAAAATTAGTTACGTAAACATCAAGCAAGGCCCTATGGAGCTGTTTATTGATTTCATTGAGATGCTAAGACAGGCTGTGAAGAAACAAGTAAAAATGAACAGAGTGCAAGAAAACTCCTCTGTGAGCCAAAACAAATGCCAATGACGCGTGTAAAAGAGTCATCTTGATGCTGCCATTCAGCCCCCCACCTGCCTTAGATCTGCTCATAGAGGCCTGCACCAAATTAGTAACTTATGAGCTGGACCACAGAAAAAAAGGGGGAGTAGTGGGGGCCACGGAAGCAATGCCAGCCCAAGGGCGTGCCATTGAAACAATGCTAGCACAACAAGACAACAATAACTATTGGGAAAGCTCGCAGGTCATTTGCCACAGGTGTGGCAAAAGGGGACATGTAGCCAGACACTGTAGGGCACCAGCCCCTGTTAACCAAAATACCAAGCCTGTCTCCACAGACGGCCACTCCATGCAGCTGCAGGGAAACTGAAGGGTCAGTGCGAGATGGCTCTGCGTGACGAAAGAAATGGAGCCATCAAAGACCAACGTGGGCTGGCCAAGGACAAAACTGGACTTACACTGACAACCAACAAAGGACTGTACCTCTTTCTCCCAGACTGGACTGCTGTGACCGTAAGTTGTGAATGTGGCGGGACACGCAACTCTTTATTCATGGCAACACAACTGACACACCACAAGGACTTGAAGTCCTGCCCATTGTCAGCAACACGGATACCAAAGGGGCACTACAGATCCAAGTAAGGTGCATTGCACCTCCATTCTATAATCCAGCAGGCTGTGTCCTTACCTGAGTCACCGCCCTAACACGGTCCCATTGGGGACGTCATCCATCAGTGGGATGGGTCGAGTTGGTGAGGGAGGACAAGCCCAAGATGGAGTGCAAATTGCATCTCAAGGACAGTAGTGTCAATTTGAGAGGCACAGTCGACACAGGACCAGACATGACAGTCATTTTTAAGACCCAGTGGCCGCCACGTTGGGAGTTGCAGCTGGCAGGTGGTGTTGTCAAGGTGGATCTAAGACAGCCAAAGTGAGCAAGGTGTCATCCAGGTGGAGGGACCGGAGGGGCAAGTAGCATCTATCCATCCATACGTGATTGACTCCGGTTTTACACTATGGAGTAGGGACCTTATGTCACAATGGGGTGCTAGAGTAGAAATTCCTGCATGGTCGCAGGATTTTTAATTGGGGCCACTGTGGAGCGCCCAACCCAAGCGCTCCATTGGAAAACTGATTCTTCCATTTGGGTTGATCAGTGGCCCCTGTCAAAAGAAAAATTAAAGGTGCTCAGCTCATGGATGAGCAGCTAGACAAGGGGACCATCAAACCAACCAGCTCCCCTTGGAGCTCCCTGGTATTTGTGATCCAGAAACTGGGTAGAGATAAGTGGTGGCTCCTCCACAACCTGAGAAAAATAAATGACACCATTGTTGACGTGGGGCCTCTACAGCCCAGAATGCCCTCACCTGCAATGCTTCAGGCATTGGAAGCTTATAACTATTGACATCAAGGACCGTTTCTTTCAGATCCCTTTGTACCCTGATGACGCACCTACGTTTGCATTCTCAGTTCCCTCGATCAACCGAGAAGCTCCCATGCGGCGCTACCCCTGGAAGGTCCTCCCCAGTCCTGCCTTTTCCCCGTCCCTGGATAAAACTGTGAGTTTTGGGATCATGTTCATATTTGCCTCTGCAACCTTTGACAGTGTAGAAGCAATAAATGCTCCTGCCAGAACGCACGCAAATACCCTTCTCAACTCTTTGCTACCAACTATATTACTGAACCCACCTGTGCTTCTGTGGGTGCACGGGGCACGCCACGGAGCCAGGCAGGGATGATATTAGTTGGACACTTGAATTACCATGACACAATGTACATCATTAATAAACATTTTCTACCTCACTGTGCATCAACAAAAGACTGTCTTATAATTCATTAGACTGTTTTTGGTATATTATGTTGTCATGGGTTAGCAAGCATAGTCCTGGAAGTGATGTTCTTGCAAAGAGGTGCTTACAGCTTCGTCTATGACCTGACAGAACCTATCAGCTGGCTAGTTTGAATATGGACAATTTTTTAAACCACTTAGAATTTTGGCCGCCTCTGTGGCCCACATTTAAGAATGGACAAACCCAGGGAAGCTCTCTCTCTTGCTTCCGGCCGGGGGACAGGTTACTGAGCTTGGCCTGTGTGGGGCCCAGCGGCCCTGCCAGGCCCTGCCAGGACCTGCTCAGGCCGGGCCACAGCCATCCTGGAGCCGTGCAGCCCTGTTCCACCCACGGCCCCCACACAGCCCTGCTATGTGCAGACGGGCTGCTCCCCCTCTCCAGTGCGGCTGAAGAATTCAGCTGAAGCTGCCCACTGCCCGGCAAAGATCATGTGACCAGCAGCGATAAGCAAAATTCCAGCTGGAAAGCCCAGGTGAGATTAACTCTTTTAGTGCTGTGAAGAGCTGAAAACCTGAGGGAGGAGAAAGAGGAGATGCTTAAAGCTGAAATTCTGTTGTAAGGCTATGGTGATGATGGACTAGGATATATCAGAGTACCCCTTGTAATTTCATGAAAGCATGGGGGGTGGAGCATTCAAACTGTACTTGTGAGCAAAAGCTGTTCTGGAATAAGCAAATGCTGAAGCAGCTGTAATTTGATGAGAAGTTTGAACAGGGAGAGATGGAAGCGATGAGGACTCTCGCTCCAAATTGGAAGGAGAAGACCTCAGTTCCGAGAGATGCTCCCAGAGATAGTCCTAGAGATAAAGATGATGAGGACCCTTTTTCTCCCAGGGAAGGGGGAGGGCCTCTGTTCTCAGAGATGAAAATGCTCCCAGAGATGGGTGAAGAGAACTTTTGTTTCTGAATGCTCAACCTTAAAACTGTACCCCAGTAGCTCAAGATTGGACCCTCGAAAGCAGTTGTGGGAAAAGCTGCAAGTCAGGGGAAGGGACTCCCACATGATGCGAGCCGAGAACCAACCTGGGCGGCTGGCTCGTTGTGATAATGTCTCCATAGTATGAGCAAGAGAAACTCCTCTTCCTAAATGAACTGAACAAGGTTATTATGGAAGTGGTAAACAGCCTGAACATCTCAAGGGTTGTCTTTTACATTGTCAGTGGGAGAAAGGAGAAAGGTGGGGGAGAGGAGAATTGTTCTGATGGTGTGGTATGATTTTTTTTTTTCCCTTCTTTTAGGTCTATTAATAAACTTCTTTATATTCTTTGTTGTGTGCCTGCTTTGCTCTTCTCCTAATTCTTATTTCACAGAAGGTAAACAGTAATGAATATTTTAGACGAAACCACTATGCTAAATTGGTGTTTCTGCCTGGTTACAAACTGAACCCGCTACATATGTATATCTGTGTTGGCTTTAGTAACTGCTCAGATTAATCAAGGAGAAGTCTTTAAGCAAGATAGCAGATTAGGATTCTACTTGTAGGAACTGTATCAGAATTTGTAATTTAGCAATTTGTAGTAACAGTGGCAAGCCCATTGCATAGTGATATATTTCAAGCATTGTTATCAGTAGTATTATCCTTTCACTAACTCAGAATGAAAACCAATCTTCATCCTACTGATAATATCAATTGTTTAAAATTTCCCATAAAATAAAAGAATATCAGGATTGAATTTGGCCAGTGCAATTAAAAAAAAAAACCCTCATTAATTTTAAAAGAAAAAAGTAAAGGCTAAGCAAGAGTGAAAAGTGTACTTCTTATAAAAAAAATTCCTGATAATACAGATAAAATGTGAATGCATTTCCAATTTGAGCTTGCTGTGTGATCAGAGAGATCCCATTGCTCCATGGGGCATCAGTGGCATGACATGCAGAGGGGACTTTCCCTTTGAGTATGCAGCCCAGCACTGGCAGTCAGGGTGCCAGGAGAAACTGTGCTTCAATGCCAATCACCTCTGAGCCTCACCCTTTTCCACTGCAGCCTGGATCAGTCCATGGCGAATAGTGGTGCTATGTTTCCACGCCTTGGGCAGTTTGGCACACCGCTCCATGTGAACATGTAGTTTAGCCTGTACTCTGCTGCTGGGATTCCTCCCCCCTGCCATGGGGTCCTGGGAGAGGGGACCCTGGGGTAGAGGCATGGGGTTTCCCTGCTCCCTGGTCATATGTACCCTAATCCTGTTCCCCATTGGTTGTTTTGTGTTCCCCTGTCCGGGAAGGACCCTGCTTGTTCCATGATTGCCAGAGTTCTTGGGCTGGACCCGGGCCATGCGGCTGGAGAATAAAGATCTCTGAAAAACATCTATCAAGAATCAGTCTCTATTTCTTTTCCACGGGCCTCGCTGTCTATACATGTTGTAGAAATCCCCACTGCAGCACTCTGCTGCCAAAGGAATGGAGAAAAATGCATTGACAATGTCAATAGTGGCACCATTTCACTGCCATTTTCGTTCTGAAGCTCCAGCATGTCTGGCACTCAGAGGTGGTGTGACTTCATTCAGGCCGTTATAGTCCGCTATCAGTCTCCACTCTCCACTGGACTTATGCTCTGGCCAAATAGGACTCCTAAAGGGTGAGCAAGTCTTGCTGACCACTCCCTGGCTCTCTAGTCAACAAATCATGTCATGAATGGGAGTGATGGAATCCCAGCTGGTGCAGCACTGTCAATGGTGCACTGTTGTGGTAGCGATCAGTATCTGTTCTTCAGACCTCAGCAGTCCCACAGCAAAGGGTCCTCTGTTATATAAATACCTAGGCAAGGTATTTAGTGGTCTAATTTCCTCTGTCTCCACAGCAGCTATCCCAAAAGCCCAACAATGTCCTTTTGGGTCCTTGAAATACCCTCTCCCAAGCTAATGTATGCCAAGGGTTTATGGGCCCTCTAAGCCAGTCACAATGAATTTTTCTGACATTCTTTCTCAGTTAGGCTCCTTCAGTTTCCAGTACAGTCAGCTGTTGGGATCCCCCTGGCACCTGAGAAACAGGATGAATTCTGTTCCCACATATCTTGATGGCATTTTTTTTGCTTCTGTTAAAATGTTTTAGTAAGCTAATGTCACTGTGGCTAAGTTGGTGCTTGTTACAGTGCTACAACTCCACAGTAATGAGTGACAATGCCCTCTAAAAGCCCTGGCAAGTGTCAGATGCTGTCTAAAAATAACTGATATTGATCAGGTAGTTAGGGGCTTGTCCCATCAAACTTATGCTTTTCCACAGGTCTTCTGTGATATTAAGCTGAACAATTCCTCTATCAAAGATGCCTGAAGAGCAGGTACTGTATCTGGCAGCTGACTATCTGTTTTCGGAATTTATTCTTTTAATGGAGTGTGAAAATATTTTTCCTTTGGTTTCAAGGTAAGTAGTTATTTCTAGAGATAAAAAACCCAGCTGTTTTCATGGAACAAAATTACCTGACAGGCATCTTCAGGTAGCACATTGATGCTTCTTAAAAAAATCTAGTTAATAACAAGGAATGTTAGTATTTCAGCTCAAGTATGCAGATAATGCACCACGAGTCTTCCAATCTGTACAAAAGCTGTTGTTTATTTCAGAGCTTGTTACTTCAATCTTATGATCCAGAATGAAGAGCAAGCACACAGTTTCACAGAAAGTCCTAAGTCCATTTGTTTATAGTTCTTTAGACAGGTAATTATAATTAAGCTTTGAGGCTTTAAGTATTTATGCTGAACTCAGGAGTTTAAACTATGACAAGGGTTGTGCAAGACTAATTTTTAAAAAGTGGATATTTTAAAAATGCCTACTAAAGTTAATGGAGCTGTCCATCAATTTTCTTCATGTTGGTCTTCTATGTAATTTTTAGAGAAGTACTTCTCAGACTGCAGAGGACTGTTCATCCTGGCCTAAGATTTTCTCTCTTTTATTTGGTTATTGAAAGAGTGTAAGCAATTAACTCAGACTGTTTTAACCCTCAGAGAGCTGAAAGCAGATGAATTGCATCCCTCGCACCTCAAGATTCTGACAGCGCGGACACACACTTTGGGTTTGAAAAGAGCAAATTGTGTTTGTTTTCTCAGGCATGATCCTTAACATTTACAGAACTGGTAGGTGTGTATTTACTGACAAGGAAGCAGCATCATAGTCTTCACTGTTTTCTGTAACACTACTTTTTTGTATTTTAAACACATTGGAGGTAATGAAAATAATTGCATAGAGAGATAGATCAATAGCAATTACATAATAAATAACACTACATAGAAAAGATCATCAACACAGTTCAGAAAGCAAATCTCACAGGGACAACTTGGAACATTTGGTCAACTGGCTTGAATAGTTTTTTCGTGTTTTTTATGCTGAGACTTTTTCTAAGTCCACATCCAAGGAGGTTGGACTGCTAGCTGTGCTGTTTACAAATTTCATCATTATCATTCCTGAAGAGTTCATTTTGACTAGCTGGAATGGATATGATGATTTATAAGCAATACAGAATGAAGACTCTGAAAATTTACATCTCTTTCCATTTACTTTTGGCATAGGTAAAGCACTATCCATTTACACAGCTGAATTTGCCATGGGAGCACAGCAACTTGAGCCTGGTGGAAATGTGCACTGCATTGCCCACACGTGCTTTCCTTGGGCAGTGTACAGCAATTGCTTCTGACTAGCAAAAACTACTATAGATAAATAGTTCCTGACTGCAATGATGTCTACAAAAAGGGCAGAAATGTAGGTTCAGAGGAAGTAGTGGGTGCCGTCTCTTTTTTCTGTAAGGGTGGAGGGAAAAAAATTAGGATTTAAGAAAATCTTCTCTAAGGAGCATTCTACCATTTCTCAACCACATTCCCTTCTCTGCTCTTTCTCTCCTTACATTACTCCTCATCCTTTCCCCACTTATTTTGTCTTCACTCGTACATGGCTACCTCTCTGTGCCACTTATTGGTGACTGGATAGAATGCAAAGCTGTGATTTTTTTCCTTTGGTCCCAAGTATGAAAAGCACATTTTGTATCTTTCAAGCCTTTTAGGTCACTGAATATATATTTTATGACTGCTGTTGAGAGTCTGCATCTCCAAGGGTAACATCCAAAGGCTTCTAATCAAACATTCATGCCACCAAATGTTCTCTTTGATATAGCACTTCGAGACAGCAATTTTATGTTCTGAAAATAAAATTGTTAAGACCCTTTATGAAATTTAAGGTTTTTAACATTTTCAGGAGAAAAATTCTCATAAATGTTGAAAATTAACAAGTGAGAGTTTCTTGCAATTCAGTGTATGCAATTCAGAAACAGTATAGATGTGATTCTCAGACTATTTGTACACTTTTAGGTATATGTTCAGGTAACCTTTCTGTTTTTTTCTTAGAACTACATTAACTAACCTCTACCAAACTTGATTTGAAAATAAGAATTACATTTTTACAACCTAACTAATTTTCACATTTTTTCCCAGCTTTCTAACAATGCCAAATAAAATGCAGTACTTGCTTAGCAAAAAGCAGAATATCTTGTTCCTTACTCTCAGTCCAATACATTTTCAAAACACAAATTATTTTAGGCTCTCAGTGTGTGTTCTACCTGTTTTATTGATTTAAATCACTTCATTGTATTCCTGGGAAACAGGGAAGGCAAGATTTAATGTCTAGAAATAAAAAGAGGTTGATGACTTATTCTTAGAAATAAGAATAGTTCCAAATTTGTACTGCTAGATCAATAATTACAGGTGGACAGACAATATTTATGTGGAAGACTTCGGATTATTCCAGCCATAGGGGATGCAAAGATTTATTGCCAGACTAAATAAACCAGAGTAACAAAACAGCACATGTGATACATGGAATGAGCTTTACTTGAGGGATCCATTATTGGATCTAAATTTGTTTTTATGTACCTAGCTTACTGATCTAGGGTACTACAATAGCAACCTTAGAATAATGCAAAAACTATACATTTTACCATTACCTGTCTCTAACTGCATTGTATCTTTTCTAGACATCAGTGTTGGTATTTCAATTAACTTGGCCAAAAATCCAATATGGTGGGGGCTTTCTTCCCCTTTTGCACACCTGCTTCAGAAGAGAGGAGAGCACCTGAAAATCTCTACTTGCATTAAATCTAACTGTTGCTATTTCAGGAAAAAAACCTAAAAATATGAATGGATAGATCCTAAAAATCTTATTAGGCTGTAAGAACTACTAAATTTACAGTTTTAAACCCATTATATTTCTGTACTGGGCAATGATTGCTCTGCATGTGACCATTCAGTGGTGCCCACAATAGTTCTACCATAACCCAGGTACCCAAACCTGTGATTGCTCTCTCTTGCACACCCTTTTGTCCGGGAGAACACTTTCAGACATGTTGTGGAGGTACCTAGATAAATTGGAAGTCTCTGGGTCCAGCTTATGGCATTTCACTTTAAATATCTGAATAACTCCTTTGGCTGTTTTAAGCTTCTCCAGGTTAAATTTAGTCATTTTCATATGCATTTTGATGAGTTAGCCTTCATGGTGAATTCTAAGGAGGTATTTCTGTGCCCAAACCTATACATATGCCAAAGCAGCTAGGTGATTCAGTTTTGTAACTAAGCATTTGCCTTCTGAATACATAGATTAGCGTGAATTCAAGAATGAATTAAAAAGTAAACTTTAAAAGTCTCTGGAAATCTGGAATTTCAGAAATCAAGTCTGCAAGTAAATTTTGCAAGGCATAGAGTAGCTATTCTGTGTACCACTGAAGAGCATGATTTGTTCTTCAGATGTATACAATTAATCATGTACACAGTCATCAATGGAAAGAGATTTGGCACTTCTAAAGTTGAATTTGTAATTTCCTCAGGTGATTGTGTAGGAAAGATGGGCTAAGTTAGGTTTTATAGATTCCTATCTTGTGTTCTTTAGCTACAGTGGGGCCCTAAGTAAGTAGTTCAGTGTTAGTCAGGCACTAATATCAGCTGAAATTTCAGTCTCGCACAAGGATATCTTAGAATTGCTACACTGAAAGTACCAGGGATGCTCTCTGGCACTGAGTTCAGCTGCTGTAATGTGGCTGGTATTTCTTCTATTGAATATATTTTTATTCTAAAATGCTGCAAAGTGCTAAAAACCTGATGATTAACCCTTAGACACATGAAAGAACTTTATGGAGAGTTCTGGCTGGCACTAATCTGATAAATGCTATTCCTGGGGGAAATTAAATGATAGATTCCCCTCTGTAATGGAATTATTGAAAAAGGTAAGAGATCTACTGGTGATATGAACCGTTGGGTAACAGGTAACTAGTAAAGGAAAAGGGTAAAAATGGAAAAAAGTAGAAATAAGAACAGTAGACAAGAGAAGGGGAGGCAGTGGTACTGTAAAATGAGGGCTGGTGCCAAGGACTTCATCTATTGTACTCCCACATGCAAATCTGTTGTGCTCTGCTGCTCAAACTCACTTTCTTTTTTCTTATTAGAGTAACTTTCAAGACAGTCTTTATACAATCATATTTTATTGAGTCAGCTGCATCAAATGTATTTTAGAAAGCCACATGAATTCCTGCCCTATTTCAATTATTTAAGCCACAATATTTTATTTAGTGTTCTGTGTGTTCATTTGTTTTAGTACAATCAATATATGTGTATCAAAGAAGTGTCATTCTGAATTCAGTGCTTTTGAATAAATAGCATTAGATGTTGCTCTCAAAAAGAATGTTTAGAGCTTGTAACACTTTGTGTATTTCAAGAATCTATAAATGGCTCTTTCCTGTTTTATATGATAGTTTAATTTCACAGCTCTCAGTCAAATATATCCTGTGCAATATAGCTGTATGATCTAACCTCTGGGCAGTGTAAACTTAACCTAAGGGTTGTTTATCTATCTTTTCAAAGTGTTGACGTGCATCCTCCTGAATAAAACCCAGAGGTTTCTGTCCTTTTTGCTGGGCTTTACATGCTCTCTGAGCAGCTACCTGAGCCTAGATACCTAAATGAGAAGGGACATTGCCATGGATGAGGTCTTTGCACACTCAGGAGGGAACATTCTCTTCCTCTCAGTCTGATGGGGATTCTTTTCCTAAATTTTGATGCTTGTTTTTATTTAATGCGCCACAAGTGGTAGTAATGGAGATCAAGTGGACCAAAATCAATGATAAGGATTTCCAGGCTTAAAGCCTTTAATTCCTAAATTTCCATTCCAGTGTCTGGAATCTCTGCTCTGGTGAGATCCTGCCTGTACTTCTGTATCCAGCTCTGGGGTCCCCAGCACAGGAATGAGAGGAGGACCACAAAGATGATGATAAGGCTGGAACAGTTATTCTATGAAGACAGGCTGAGAAGGGTGGGGTTGTTCAGCCTGGAGAAGTGAAGGATCTGGGGACACCTCAGAGCAGGCTTCCAGTGGAGGAGGCCAACAAGAAAGCTGGATATGTACTTTTTCCAAGGGCAAATAGTGATAGCACAAAGGGTATTTAAACTGAAATAAGGTTGATTAGATTATATTAGATTAGGTATTAGCAAGAAATTCTTTACTGTGGGGATAGTAAGGTACTGGAACAAGTTGCCCAGAAAAGCTGTGGATGCCCCATCCCTGGATGTGTTCAAAGCCAGGTTGGATGTGGCTTTGAGTTACCTGGTGTAGTGGAGGATGTCCATGGCAGAGGGGTTCATGGCACAGGGGTTGGAACTGGATGGATCTTTAAAATCCCTTCCAACCCAAACCATTATATGGCTCTGTGATTTTATCCTAAGTACAGTTCAACGAGGAGAAGTAATTCAGAGCAGGGTCAGCCTGTTTGGTTTCCAAAACCTCTACCCATTGTAATTTCATGAAGATATGGGGGGTAGAGTGTTCAACTCGTGCTTCTGAGCAAAAGCACCTGCGCTGAGATAGGCAGATGCTGACGCAGCTGTAATTTCATGAGAAGTTTGGACAGGGAGAGATGGACCAGATGAGGACTTTTGCTCCAAATGAGAAAGGAGAAAACCTCAGTTCCTAGAGATGCTCCCAGAGATAGTCCTAAAAATGAAGATGAGGAAGACCCTTTTTCTCCCAGGGAAGGAGAAGGGCCTCTGTTCTTAGAGATGAAATGCTCCCAAAGATGGGTGAAGAGAACTTTTGTTTCTGAATGGCTCAACCTTAAAATTGTACCCCAAAAACCTTCAAGAGTGGACCCTCGAAAGCAGTTGTGGGAAAAGCTGCAAGTTGGGGGAAGGGACTCACATGTGAGCAGAGACTCCTCTTCCTAAATGGACTGAACAAAGTTATTTGGAAGTGGGCGGCTGTCTCATTATGATAATGTTTTCATAGCATGAGCAAGAGAGACTCCTCTTCCTAAATGGACTGAACAAGGTTATTATGGAAGTGGTAAACAGACTGAACATCTCAAGGGTTGTCTTTCTACATTGTCAGTGGGAGAAGGGAGAAAGGTGGGGGGGAGGAGAAGTGTTCTGAAGGTGTGGTATGATTTTATTTTCTTCTTTTACGTCTGTTAATAAACTTCTTTATATTCTTTCAAGTTTTGTGCCTGCTTTGCGTTTCTCCTAATTCTTATCTCACAGAAGATGAACAGTAATGAGTATCTTGGACCAAATCACTACACATATAAAACAAAGGATAAATAGTATTCCCTTAGTTGATCATGCTTTATAAGGTGAAATATCAAGGGTTGAGACTCATCAAAGCTAAGGTAATGGCAGCCAAAGGACATTTCCTCATCCACCTTTTTTTTTTTTTTTTTGCAATGGATAACAACTTTTCTTGGAGAAAAGATTTATCAGAGGAAAACTGACAGAAGGCAAAGTTTATAACTCAGAAAAACCTGTCCAAAACTCACACTTCATACATTTCTTGTTCAGCTGTGGGCCAATGGTAACTGGGTAACCATGTTTTATTAAAGATAAACTAATAGAGGTATTTTTTAGTAAATCCTGCTGTCCTTGCCATATGGCAACAAAACGACAAGGAACACTGCTAATGAAAGCAAGAAAACAGGGACATATGCACCTGCTCTTAGTACTGCTTCAGAGGTAAAATATTACTACTTTTGCCAACCATGATTGCATTAAATAATAGTTTTGCCATGAGAAATCAGCACTTGCTTATTTATGGCTTAAATAAAAATGTAATGCTGCTCTGAAAGCCTGAGACACTGTACAGTTACAGAGTACAGATACAGGGACATCTTTCTTTTTCTCATAAAACCAAAAAGCTTTTCTCATAATTCTGTAGGTGAAGTATTCACTGGGGAGTTTTACTACACAGTTTTGAGAGTTAAAAAACTATAAGTTGAAGAGGTTCATATAATTAGAGTACTGGAATCATCCCTACCTTTGATGGTAACTTTAAAAACAAGAACATGGAAAAAAGCTTTACATTTTAACCTCTCCACAGTGCAAAGCAGCAAAGCTACTCTTTTAATTCTGCCCATTTCCCTTCTGGCTGGCATCTGACGCTGACACTGTTCAGCCATGGTTCCCTGAGCATAGTCCGCCTTGCTGAGAAGGTGGCTGAGCTGCATGCTGTCCTGGACCCTTCTCCTTCACATGTCCACCTCAGCCATGGCTCTTGTCCCAGGGCTGATCAGACTGGCACAGCTCTCTCTTTGTCTGAGTCTTGCCTCTGCAGGTGTATTCCATGGTACTCCCTGCTCCAGAGGCATGGTGCAGATGTGTGGGAGCCGTCAGGTGCCTCTCAGAGCCTGTGCATCTGGCTCTGCAGCTCTGCACTTACATCTTGCTGCTTCGACGTGTTTCGCCACATGTTGCAAGTTTGAGCTCTTATGTATGTTGAACATGTGGTATTTCACCATGGTAAGAGCGCATGGCTATACAAACTCCCAAGCACTGAGTTCAAGCTGGAAAATGGTCAGTATATAAAGAATGTCAGTATATCAAAAAGTATCAATCATGTTCCATGATGCTAAATTGCTCTTGAAAAAAAGGAATCAGACAATTCTGCTTTCAGGAAACTAAGCAATGTCCATAAATAAATTTCAAAGCAATAAAGGTTTCACTGCAGATGCTGTTGCTGTAATAATAAATACACATTTCAACTTGAGACTGAAAAGCAATGTGAGAATTGCTTTTCCAGGCCATTCTGGATGAAAAAAATCCAAACCAAAATAATTATTTGTGGGCATTTCTGATATAAGATTGAGGTGGTTATTGTTGATAACACATCTAAACACAAATACTGTGTGTAGAGGCCCAGAGGAGCTGACTCAGCTGTGGGATGGATTGTGGCAGTGCATCCCCACCAGCTCAGGCTGCACTATGATGAGAAAAATGCTCCTTAGGCCTCCGCCTTGATGAACTGCATTTGGACTAAAGCCCTCTTGCATGTTACAGTAAAGCTGATAAAAATCTAAGACAAAACCAGTTTTGAGATACTGCTCAAACTGACCACAATTTGTTGGTATTGTTTAGCATCTAGTCTTGAAAATGAACAGTAAACTATTACAATCTCTTTGAGCACATTTTATGACAAATGATGGTTAGGGAGATTTAAAGTGTCAAAAGTCAGACTCTTCTGTTTAGATTGGTTTCGCTAAACATATTAAAAAGTTTTTTCCATGGCAGTGCAGAGGGCAAAATTACTTCCTAAATTACTTTTTAAATTAACTAATCTGATGAACGCTATTAATTTTGAACATTAAAGTTCCTGGTACTTCTTCAAATATAAGATTAACTCTGCAAAGCTTATTCATAAGCAAAAGTTCTTCTGATGTTTTATTTGTTTGATAGATCCTATACAAACAATTAAGGAGATAATAGTTTCTCTTGCCTTGAGGGACCATACATGAGTCTGATTTGTAACTGGAAAAACTGTAAATCCTAATGCTTTTTAGTGTTTGCTATAAAATCACCTTGGGGATTAACTAATAAGAGAAACAAGCAGTCAGTAGTGTTCAACTGGAATTCACTAATCTATTCCAGTAGCTGAACTAGCAAGAAACTGAATTGATTTTTTGAGAATGTTGTGTTTTAAAATCCATTGGAAATTAACCTCTCAGCAGTCTCTTTCCCTTCCCTGTGTCCTTTCCAGTGAGAGAGGGACAAAATGGCAGAGATTATGGGTTGAGACAATAATTTGCTAGAAAAACAGCAATGAAAAAACAAACAGTAACAGCAACAATACTACTAACAACAGTGTATAAAAGAGGGTGGTTACATGCAAAAACTGCTTACAGAAGACAGACCTGGCATTACTACAGCCAGCAACACCTGGCTTCCGAGACAAGGACAAAATGGCCAATGTTACTGCGGCTGGTCCTTTCCCCCCAAGCCCAAGACAACGAAAACTAACAACGGAAAAACCCTCCAAGATGGACTGTTTGTGTCATGCCACCTAGAAAAGAAGAAGAAAATGGGGTTGGTTGAGGATCGTCTTCCACTTTTTTTTCACCCAAAGCCATGTCCTCGGTGATGAAAGGGTGGTATAGAATAAACAACCTACACATGCCCACATGGCTCCAGGCTCTGGCTCCTCATAGCAACTACGAGACAATTAACTCCAATCTGGCCAAAACTAGGACAAAGAATAAAACTCCAGCATCAGGCAACTGGAGAGATACCAGTTGTCAAAAACCCTTTAGTCACCCCATTGCAAAGGTTATAGGCATGGCCAGCCTGTGGAAAACATCCCACATTTTGTTCAGTTTGGCAAAGAAGGCACAATATACAGGATTAGTTAAACAAAGTGCAAAAATTTTAAAAGAAAAATAAAATCCGTCTGTCTGCCTGTGTTCTTGTGTTTGAAAAGTTCTTAGAAGACTCATATGAAAATATGCCAGTGTTTGATGACACTTCCTTCCACAGTCCCACACATGGAGTACAACCTAAGCCCCACACATTTGCCACAGCCTAGGACACTGACACTCTTTTCATTCACCTCCGTGTGACCAAACCAGACTTCTTGCTCTTACTTTTTAACTTTTTGATTTCTCTTGAGTTTTCTGGTTAATATTTTAATTCTCTGAATCCCCAGCTCCTATTTACTCTCAGGTCTTCTAAGATTCCTCTGCTTAATTAACCACGTATGTGCCTGAGGTCAATTTCTCTCAATTTCTGGTACCCCTAGTGCAGTAGAAGGAAAGTTCAGCACTTCACTTTTGAACCAATGACTTCAAAGCGAAATCTAAAAGCTCAAATCAGTAATGGAAGGACATCTCACAGGGTCTGTGAGGAATAGACCTAAGTAGGTAATTTTATCTTTACTTTAGGATGCTATAGTTCATATTTCATCAGAAAAATGTACAGGGATGCCTCAGTAAACAAATACAACGTTCTCTTGTCTGAAGTCAGTGATGGTGACTTACTGCAAACTAAGAACCTTATTCCAGATAATTGAAGTCAGTAAAATGTTTTCCAGAGTCACTGGAGTAGAACGGCTATGGAGCTCACTTTTGAGTAACTTAACTTCAAAGATCGGCCCAAGATTTTAAGATGCTGTTTGCTTTCAATTTGTGGTAAAGTCCTTACATTTACAATAACCCAAATTAAAAACAACGTGATAAGATAGGAAACAAGAAAATTAACTTTTGAAACAGTTGGAAGAAGTTAGTTCGGACTCAAAAGTTCTCTGACATTGGTCTGTGGAACTGGAAACCATTCATCCCTGGCTGAGCTGGAGTTGTCCTGTTCCTGGGCCAGTTGTCTCGTCAAGCTATCCAAGTCTCTAGTGGCATGAGAGAAAGGAAGGTTTCCAACATGTTCTTTGAAATAAATATATTTCCACAGGACATTATGCTTTATACAAATCAACAACTGCCTATCAGAAAACCTTTCCACTGTAAAATATCCAGTCAGCCTTTTTTTGAGATGGCAGCTATTGCCTGGAAAACCCAGAATGGTATCTCTGGCGTATGTTTTGAGATCTTCATCCAGGTGATATCCAGGTATTCTAGAGTTCTGCCTGCTCAAGGCTGGGAAAAATAAAATGCAAGACTATTCCCAAATGTGTATTAACAGCTCAGCACAGGACATAAAATTCAGTCTCTTATAAAAACTGTGCTGTATTTGGATGATAATGTTCTTCATCTGGCTAAATGATGGACTGTGTTGACACAATTTTAGAGTCGTGCAAAGGACGCTATATCTATCCATCCTCTGAAAAGTGGCTGCAGATGTGCCTGTGACTGGACGTCAGTGAGGTTAATCAGCTGAACCACTGACATCTGTTTATAAGAAAACTACAACTAGGGCATGGAAAACCAGCTCGAGTATAAAATCTAAAGTGCTTGCAAAGGGTCATAATTCATCATCAAATCAGAAGAAAACAAAGATGTTAATACATATTTTCCCATGCAAAGAAAGAAAAAAAAGAAGCAAACATGGATTGATACATGCTAGAGACATGAGCAGCTCAGTGAAAATGTGCACATTCCCCGTTTGTAGCTTTTCATCTTGCATCTCCTTTTCCCCGTAATGGAGACATTGAAAACTAGAGTGATACATTTTGCTATTGGCAGAATCATCCATTTATTTTCTTCAATTTCTTTATTTTTGATGTAAATAGATCAGATCCCTTTTCAGCCTCTTCTATGACAAGTGTCCTAAGAATGAAGTGATGAAGCCACTGCCTGCAGCCTGTCCAGAGATTTATTAGAAAGCATTCACAAAACTGAAAAACTTGACCTTTTGCCTGGTGAATATAGGATCACTGCAAGATCTGTGCAAACATTGCACAAGTGGTGATGGATTGATGTCTCACTTACATAGAAGGATGATTTTTATGCTAAGCTGATATGGCAAAGTTCTAGCAATGTTGTGCTTCTTTATAGATGCTACCTAAACCAAAATGCATCCTGTTAAGTCTTCTGTGCATACTGTAGAGACCCTTATATGTATATATGAGAACTATTCCTCCCCTGTAATCCCAGTCCAAATGCCCAGACCCCTGAGGCCTTTGCACTTTGGACACAATGAAAGCTGCAGCCCTTTGCAAGTAGCCACACAGAAGTGGGATTCTAGTCTTATCTTTCTTGCCAATTGCCCATGCAACTGATACAAGGTTCTTAAAGAGAGGATTTGGGTCTTCAAGTTTGCAGTCTGAAACTATACTTTGTCAACAGTTGCACCATAAAGATTCTGTTTTCAAAGACAGGCTCATTAAACAAGTGACACAGAGTGACAGGTCCTCAGCATACCTGACATCAGACCTCTTGCAAAATGCCAGTGCCTTCACGTTTAGCCCCAGGCATCGAGCTTAAAAGTTTGGGACCAGAGCCTCACACCCCACATAAGAGCAGTTCTGCCTGATTCCAGGAGTGCATCATCTAGGACCTGGCACACTGGCCTTACTAGTTCCTAAAACATACCAATGTTAAATATCCTTACTCACTTAACCTAGAATAAAGCTGTGAAGCTTGGTGTACTAAAAAGTTCACAAGGTTATCTTAAACCCCTTCAGAGGCTAAAAAGAAATTGAGGGAAATATTTTTCAACAGTCACAATTTCACTCTTAGCTCTTTGGAAAAATAACCAGGCAGTTGTTGATAAAGAATTGAATCACATAAGGCAATTTCTTCTGCATTTGTAATCTCTCTGTGAGTATAAATCAGGGTTTTTTTGCAAGACAGATGGATAGCAAGACAGATGGATATGAAGTCTCTATGTGCTTCACATAGTTATACTCTTATAAATATCTTCAGATATAAATATCCAGAAGCATAAAAGAAATGGTAAAATTATTACCACTGATGGAGAATTTAATATAGACAACTATGTATACAAATGCACATATGTACACATATGTATGCACACAACAGAGTAGATAATATGTATGAATACAAGACAAAATTTCAGATTATATTTTTTCAGATAGCAGTTTATGTTGTTAACCAGAAATCCTTTGGCAAAGAATTACTAGATCAGAGAAGCTGTGGATGCCCCCTTCCTGGCAGTACTCAAGGCCAGGCTGGATGGGGCTTTGAGCAACCTGGTCTCGTAAAAGATGTCCCTACCCATGGTGGGGGGGTTGGAACTTGATGATCTTTAAGATCCCTTCCAACCCAAGCCATTTTATGATGCTATGAACCATACATTAATAAATGCTTGATAAAGAAATAATGTATTCTCAGCAGCAGAATATGTACATTTATTAAATCATGAGCTTCTTCAGAAGTTAGTTTGAGATGCAAATTACTGAAAGCTGATTTTGTTGCAATAGCTAATAATTCTCATAATTTAATGGGCAATTAAAATACATTAATTTACATTTTGAAGGCACAGAAATAATTTTTTTCCTTCTGAGAAAGGTTTCTATATATGGTTTTTAAACTAAATTTGCTAAATGAAGCAACCAAATGAATATTCAAAGGAGTGCATACTGACTATGAAATATTACTGCAACAAGTAATTGAAACAGCTGTAATTGTGGAAGGACTTATTTTTATGGTTGAAGTTAACTTTTAATTTTAAGCCTATTTTAAGATCAAAGATTACAAGGTAAAGATGTGAAAGTTAGTGAAATGTATACACTTGAATTGCACCTGAACTTTCATGCTTGTGAAATAAGTAGGAGTTTTGATTCATGTTGACAGAGACATTTGAGAGAGAGATGAAACTTTGAGGTTAGTTGAGCCATTGTTTTTGACTTAACTCAGCTGCAAAATGCCATGGCTCAGAGAGGCCAGGCTACTTGATCTGTTTTAGTAAAGGATGACCCTCCTGGATATGTGTCTTGGGGTGACTTTGTGATGTGTATCCCCTATCGCTGCCCCATGCCCAGAAATTAATTTTGTGCCTTTCTGTGCCTTTAAACTGAGCCTGAGAGGGGGGAGAGACAAAACAGAGGGAACTTTCTAAGCAGTTTGTTTTCATGTTTTCAAGGACATAGGAATAGAGACAGCTCTGTGTTCAGCTGCGGCAGTGGAGCGAGATTGGGGAAGGCACCCGGCTTGCTTTTGGCCAGTTTTTCAGCTCCTCTTTCTTTCTCCGGAGAGAGACGGAGAGTTGAACTTTTGTTTTCCTGGGACTTTGTTTTTTCCCTTTTTTCTCAGCTGTTTCAACATCAGAATACATCAGGAGGAATTTCCACCAAGGCCTTGGCCCACCACCCCGTCCCAGCTCCAAGGAGGGGGAGAGAGAGATCTACGGAAGGACTCTGAAATTTTCCCAGGTTTCTCTCAGCAGAGTGAGACATTTTATTAGTTAGCATCATTATTCTTTTCCTGTGTGTTTGTTAAATAAATAGTTTTTATCTCTTTCACTTTCCTTCGAGGAAAATTTATTTTTTTCCCGAACCTGGTGGGGGAGGGATGGTTGTAATCTGCCTTCTCTCAGAGGATATATTTCTAAATTTGGCCAAACCGGGACAATATGGCAAGAAGGCTGTTGGTATGTCACCCAAAGCAGGTGCTCAGGGATCATTTCAGCACATCAATTCCTTCAGCAATCCCTTCACTGGTGCTGCTTCTGTCCAGAGGCTAGTGTGGGGTGGGACTAGCAGCTTCTCAAAAAGAAAATAGTCAGATTGCAGAGCCTGACTGCTGGATATCTCAGGACACAGAACTGCAGGTGCCTCAGGGCAGTCACCTGAACACTGCCTTCTACTTAACTGTAACCTCTAGGAGAGCTGCCAGAGCTAACTCAGAGGCTTGCTGCTTTCCTTGCCAGAGTGATTCAATGGTTACCTACATATTCATGTGTTGCAGTGGGGATACTGCAACATGCATATACCAAACCAGGAGTCCCGTGGAAAGGAAATATATATGGACAGACAGATTCTTGCTAGATGTTTCAGAGAGATGTTTATTTCTCCAGCCGCATGGCCGGAGCTCTGCCCAGGAACTGTTCCAGTCACCGGACCAAGGGTCCTTCTGCCCGCGCAGGGGAACACAAACCAACCAACGGGAACGAGGCTGAGCAGGGGCAGGGAAACCCCGTGTCTGTGCCCTCAGGGCCCCTCTCCCAGGGCTACACGGCAGGGGAGGGACCCCAACACCTCACCTGTTTTATTTTAATAAAAGGAGAATGAAAACAACTGGATAAACATAACAAGAACAGTTTCAAAACAAAACAAGCCACCCTCCTGAGTCTTTAAATGTCCAAACAGATTCTGTGGAACATCTTAGGGCTGACAGAAGGGAGACAGAACTCTCTGAGCATGCTTTATGGGGAAACTGAGGCAGGAGAGGGTTTAATTTCTTCCCTCCCCCTTTTCATCCCCCACTCGGCATTGGAAAGGGATTTTTGGGGAAACAATTGGCAAAAGCATGGTTTTGTGAGGGAAACCATGGATGAAAAAACGGATTGGGAATACACTGGGGGTAATAAGACATAGGGTAAAAGGGAAAGGTGGGATTAGGAAAGGGAGACTGTAGGGGTGACTTACAATGGAG
Organism: Corvus hawaiiensis; assembly: GCF_020740725.1. Classification (NCBI taxonomy): domain Eukaryota; kingdom Metazoa; phylum Chordata; class Aves; order Passeriformes; family Corvidae; genus Corvus; species Corvus hawaiiensis. The sequence goes on from NC_063238.1 coordinate 27,484,591, forward strand.
ATACTGTCTAACATGACTACGATTTTTTGCATATATACTGCCTTTTACAGGAACACCATCAGGCCCAGTGACCTGCGATGCTTGTAACCCTTTTCTACCTTGTATAATTTTGAATTGCACCACCTCTCCATCTCCCAAGCTTGGGATGCATTTTTCAGCGTTACTCTTTTTAATAGCAGTTCTATGCACGAATATGTCTTGCTGGTTGTCACACCTTGTTATAAAACCATAATTTTGCTTAACATTATACCATTTTACTATCCCTAAGGTCTTAGTTACTATGATCTTTTCCTTTTTCCGAGTGGCTGCTGTTTTCTGTCTCGCTGCGTCTTTGCTCTCTCCTTCGGTCGCTCCCGTGTTGGAATTGTCGGGGCTGCTGGTGCCTGCGCGCTCTTCCCGGGGTCGCGTTCGGGGCTGCGCGGGCCGGGCCGGGCCACGCCGCTCAGTTCTCCGCGCATCGCCTCCTCTGGTCGCAGCTTCGCTGCCGCTGCCGGGCGCTGCACCCACGTCTTGGCCGGGCCCCTGAGTGACGACCCCCCCGCGCCCTGCTCCAGCGCGCGTTTCGGCTGGGTGCAGCTCCGTTCCACCGCCGCCAGCCGCCGCCCGCGCGCCGCCCCTCTCGGTCGGGCGTTCACGGGGCTCGCTCCACCACGCGCTGCGCGGGGCCGGGCGGGCACCGCCGGGTCCCGCTGCTCCCGCCGTGCATCTCTCTGCCACCGACACTGCGGCTCGCATGGCTCCGCCTACACGCGGGAATTGCCTTGCTGCTGCTCGCAGAGCGCTCAGTGCACGTGGCCTGGGCCGCACGGTCCCTGTGCCAGGCTTCCCTTCGCCAGGACACAGCTGACATTGCTCAACAGTCTCGGTAACTAAATAATATTCACGAAAATATTCTTCCATTGGCATATATTTTGACTCCAATATTAACTGTGTTCAAACGGTTTTCCAAAAGCCCTTGGTAAGAATTAAATCCCAAGAAACATAGAAAAAGTTCTTAAACAACCATGCCAGGAAGTGTTTCAGTTCTTTTTGAGCTTGAATCAAGCTAAAATTTACAAATCGTTGTTCAAGAATCATTTTAAGTTTAAGATGAATGTCCATATGCGGCTCTGAGAGCCAAGAGTCTTCCCACGGTTCCTCCATAGTTTAGATATGGAATAGCAAAGCAAAACCAAGAAGAGGAATCCAAAGTTTCCAGGGTTTACTCACACAAATCAGTCGCTTAGGGATCGGGGATCGTTCTGCTCACAATTCCCCACCATTATGTTGCAGTGGGGATCCTGCAACACGCATATACCAAACCAGGAGTCCCGTGGAAAGGAAATATATATGGACAGACAGATTCTTGATAGCTGTTTCAGAGAGATGTTTATTTCTCCAGCCGCATGGCCGGGGCTCTGCCCAGGAACTGTTCCAGTCACGGGACCAAGGGTCCTTCTGCCCGCGCAGGGGAACACAAACCAACCAATGGGAACGAGGCTGAGCAGGGGCAGGGAAACCCCGTGTCTGTCCCCTCAGGGCCCCTCTCCCAGGGCTACATGGCGGGGGACGAGACCCCAACATTCATGCTTCCCCTGAATTCCCATTGCTTAATCATAGATCCCCAGGTTCATTCATTGCCTTTCCATACTTAGAGAGTCCTCTGGTATTCTGTCACTGTGAAAGCAGTGTTCCAGTTTAATCAAATTACAAATCAATTCTCCAATAAATTTAGGAGCATGAACCTGAAGAAGAGAAAAGGTCTGTCCGTGGTGAAGCAGCCAGGATTCCAGTAGCCCTGAGATTCATTGCAACTTCTAATCTCTAATATTAATTACAGAAGCTTTCATCATGCACTGATTCAATCAAGAAAATCTTGTGATTTAAAAATTGACCATCCCCTTACTGTCACACAGATAAATAGATGGATATAATCCTATTACAGGACTACTCCTATATGGTTCCAGTGTGCTGCTCTGGACTCCTCAATCACAAAATTATGTTTGTATCTTTAACAGTAAATTGGGTATTATTGCATACAAGTTCTTTCCCTTATTTCTGAAGGAAGAAAGAAACAGAAAAGAGGTTAGTTTTTGTCTTATTTTTGTGTTTATCAACACTTATCATCCAAATATAATTTAGGGACATCCATTACTTTATGACTACAGCTGGTACAGCACTTTATGAGCAAAACCCTTCAGAGCTGTCATCAGCTAAAGAATCCTTTAGTCAAAACTCCAAACCCTGCTGTGATATGAAGGGTCTGGCCCCGTTGCAGAAAATTTGTCTGCTCATATCATTTCTGTTATGCTTTTAGCCAAACACTGAAGGTCAAAAGCAGCATAAAATAGAAAGCATTTCGTAGAAAGTATGGATGCTTTAATAATAAACTGCTAGATGTGACCTGCTCTGGTATGAGGTTGTGAAGCCCTGAAATACCAGTTCTGGAAGAAGAACCTTCCCAAAACTCCTTTTGGAGTCTAATCTAAAATATCACAAATCAGCACGTTTCAAACCTGAATTTTCATTTTCAGCAGCAGGAAGTTTCAGAAGCAGGAGGTTTCAGAACATTGCTATTTGAGGTAACATACATACCACAGCCTGAAAAGGATTTGATTGATTGCTTTTAATAATATTTGATTACTTTTCAGTTATAAGATATGACATGGCACACCAATACACAATATACTTCTTAACATCGGAGAGATGAAATATGGGGGAATAAAGGGATTATTATGTCCTCTGAACACGTAAAGCTGTCTTTAAGCTTCATCAGAGTAATCTACTGGGAAAGAGCAGCTGGTTTTCCTTTAAAGCAACTATGTAAAGCAACAGGTAGGATGCAGAATGTACAGAATAACCTAAAAAATCTTCACAACTCTTAAAGTTCCACTGGAAAAAGATTTAATAAGAAGTCCTGTTTAAATATATGATTCTGGAGACTTCTTCTGATGGGACATAGATTCACAAGTCTCAGCTAATATTGGTACTTCAGGCTCTTGCATGCAGATACCTGTAACTTCCAGTTTCTTCAAGAAAGCAGTGAGGGGGAGGGGAGGGGAGGGGAGGGGAGGGGAGGGGAGGGGAGGGGAGGGGAGGGGAGGAGAGGAGAGGAGAGGAGAGGAGAGGAGAGGAGAGGAGAGGAGAGGAGAGGAGAGGAGAGGAGAGGAGAGGAGAGAGGAGAGCCTTGCTACTTGATTTTCTTCAGTCAAAATTACCAGCAAATGGAAGGAAGCCAAATAGGGTACAGAAAAAACTCTTCAACTTTTTCCTGTCTTTACAGTCTAGAGCTTTTAATTGCTTTACTATCATCATGAAGAGTCATTATTACTGGGTTACAACTGCCGTGTCTTGAATCCATCTCTAGTCCAGTGATGTATTATTTTTGGGGGAAAAAAGCAAAAAAAAGCACAACTGCAATTAATGGGTGCAGGATCTATATTTTGTTTTACATGCTCCTCAGGATGAGAGATGCAAATCTGAGTCTGATTGGAAGGGGATTTTTCCTTCATGAGTGCTTATAAATTACAGGGTATTTTTTCATGTAAAGCCAGGACAAACTTTTTCTACAATTTTTAAGGAATGGAAACCCCAGATTTTAGACCATCTTTAGAGGAATCAGTCTCTCTCCAAACTAAAGTCTCTCACTTTGAAAGACTGAGCTTGCCTAATATTGTAAACCAGCTTGGGAACGGTGATTCAGAAACCCAATTTAGGCACTTTCATTCAGTGAATGCAGAGGATTGGACAACTAAAATGAAGTGCATGACCCCCAGAGTCTGTGAGAGAGAGTACATGGGCATCTTCTGCAGTTCTCATTGCTGTGATGAAGACAGAGGAACTCATGGCCCAGGGCTGCTCTCTAGACTGAGGGATGTGGGGGAAGGGAAAGCAAAGTCACCATTTGGGAATAGGCATGTGACTGTCTCCTGTCTGCGCTGTGTTGCACACTGTCAGCTTAACCTGTAATGACAACCACTGAAGAGGAACAGACATTAGTGAGTGTCTGGAGAATACCTACGCCCATGGCACATCCTTCCTTGCTCTGTCTCTGCTCCAGGACATCTTTCTTCCAGACCCTTGCCTCTTTCTCAGCCTTTCAAAACACAAAACTGACAAACACTTCTGCAAACTCTAAACCGACTCTGGTTTCCACAGCCAATAACAAAAGACAAAGAAAGACAAATACCATTGTGATGTTGTCTGTCTTTTCTCAGAAAGTAGGAGTGTCCTTACAAAGTTTGGAAGTTGGACTCCTCTTGGGTTCAAAGGGATCCTGTCCAAGGAACAACTCCATCATCCAGACAAAGAAGAAATTGGGGGATGTGGAGCTGGGTATTGTGCACATTTAGCCTTTTGGAAGTTGTTGGGGAAGAAGCCTGGTTCTGGAGGTGGTGATAGATATTTTCCCTTTGGAAGAGGAATGGGCCTGTCTAGAATTCCACTTTTTGCTATGCTTTTTTCTTTTGTTCTCGGACTGGTTCATGCAATTGCATTAGCAGTTTCTGGGGCAAGGACCTGAAAAAAGGATACTCTTCTGACATTGATTTTTAAGAAGAAATTTGTTTTGCTCATCTTTATTTCTTCAAGGTGTCACTACAGGCCAGAGTCAAGGTTTTTTTGATAACTCCAGTAAAATATCCTCGTACTTGGAAAAACCCCATCATTCTGTTCTTTTAAAATGTACAAGGAAATCCTAAATCTAATACAATAAGCAAATCATTGTCTACATGGATAGTCAATACATGCATCTATACTTTTTAAAATATCCTTGTTCCTATATTGGCTTATGATTTATTAAATATATCAGAGTTATTAAAAATGTAAAGGCTTTGATATTGCTTTTAGCTGGCAGAAATTATACATCAGCTGTTCCAGATCCTCAGCCATGTTACAAAATTGGTCCACCATAAGGCCCGAACTAAATTAAAATGAGGTGTAAAGAGTAGCCTAGTGAATGTTGCCAGGTGACCTTCTGAAATATTTAATACAGCTTGACCTAAAGTTTATTGCTTTAAACCTGAAACTTGTGCAACTTCACCCAGGCAGCATAGTCTTGAGATAAAAACCTGATGACTTAGAAAAAGTAGCTTGATTTCGCGCATAAATTTTGAGTGTGTCAGTTGCTTTTCCCACAACGGACTGTATAAAGCTTATTGTTTCCTCTTGGTCTGCCCAAGTTAGGTGCCCTGAGGTTTACTTTTGATTGGAGTGTTTCTAATAACTCTAGTGCAAGGACTGGCTTGAAACACCACATTTCTCCTTTAAGTATAAGTATATCAGATTTTCATGTATTTTAAGGAGAGATTTCTCTGATTCCCCACCTTTGCTTAGTTTTTTTGTACTGATTTTTTTGTCCCCTGCCTTCCAGTGAACCCAGAACTCTCTTGCTGCTTCAAGATGCCCTATAGTTCTAGGTACTCCTGTGGAAGGAGATCTGTAGTGAAACCTTCTCCAGCAACCTTTGGCATTCTTTTTATTACAGTAATGTGCATAAAGTTCTTTCATAAATAAAGCCCTTATATTGAAAACAAAAATATCATTAAAATTATTTGTACCTACCTTGCAACATTTTTATGTGGCCAGATATGTGGTGTAAAGATTCTATCAGGTAACTAAAGCTTAGGTATCTATAAAATATGGATATCTATACAAAAATATAGGTACATATGAACAAAATTTTCTGTGGTTTCAAGAGATTTTTGTTAGCCCTCACTCTAGCATCTCCTTCCCTTTTCCAGTGCTGCTGCCTGATTTCTGTCAGCACAGCTGCCAGGGCTGGCAGAGGGATCTGTCTGAAAAATGGTGATTTTGCTTCCCTGGTTGGGACCCGACTGCCTGGGGACAGAAAAGCCCTAGACAAGCCTGTGTGCTGAGCAGAGAGCAGCTGGCTGGAAATGCTGACTGTGGGGGAACATCTGAAACCAGAAGCTGAGCCCTAATTACTGTTGCAGGATGATGTCTCTCTCCTGTGATTTATAGCCTGGAAAGACTCTGCTGATCTTAAACAAAGACTGACATATATTTAGTGGTTTTTTGTTCAGTTTTGCTACTGGAATCTATTTTATGTACCTATATACTTATTTTTTATGTGGTGCAGCTTAGCTTAAAAAAAGGGTTTAAAGACTGTCAGCACAAAACAGAACAAATAACAAAGAAAGTATGATTAAAGGTTTTTAGCTACTAAATATTCTAATAAAAATACAATTCCACTGAAAAAGAAAGGAGATGTTTCCATTTTGGTAAAAAATGCCTGAAAATAAAAGCCAGGTGGTGTGCTGAGAAAGATATTCATGCTGAATTTTACTTCTTTCATTATGATTGAAACCCAAATATATATATAGGTAAGGCAAGTATGAAAAACTGTCATTTTAATGAGCAAGGGAGGACAATTATATGGGAAGACACATGAATCACAGACTGGATCCATCAGGCTGACTCACTGTCATTCCCTCAAAGTATGATAAAGATGTTAAAGATACATGCCCTACTGAATGAATATGAATAACCAGTTAGATCCTAACACACTGATAAAATATATTAATATTCTATTAGATTTGCTAAGAAGATCACAAACATGGTTTGTCTATTGGGCTGAAGCATCTTTCATATGCAACTATAATTTGAAATACAAACAAACATTAATAAAGCTGAAGTTTTCAGCAATTTTGAAAACGGGGGCCATATTTTCATAAAGACACCTCATCCCTGATCTCATGTTCACTACCATGTTCATTCCATCATAAAAAGGACTACTTGCTTATAATGATTAATATGAGGATCCACAAAGTCCCCTGTTCCCTTCGGATTGATCTGAACACTCTCCCCTTTTACATATTTGCACTGGTTTGAAAGCAGTTTCAGCCAGACTGGAAAACTGCTAAAGTCAATGGACTTTCTTCCATAAGCACTGCTGGAATGTTCTTCCTCTGTTATTAATAATAACAGTAGCAGCATAAGTTTTCATGAATGTGGAGGACTCTCTGCCAAAGCAGCTTTCAGAGCACACAGATGCAGCTGCAGTGAGCCCTTGCTGGGGCCAGGTCATCCTTGTATGTGCACAGGAAAGGGCTCCTGCCAGCACAAATCCATCATTGTAAAGACCCCCCAGGAGCCCGCAGACAGCCCAGCTCTGTCCCCTGCTGCTGAGACAATCTTTGAGATGTGTACTCGGCCACTGTATCTCCTTCTTCTTCAGCTGGCATGCTTGGCTCCACTGCTTTATCCACGGTGTTCCCTGCACGGGGCTCCAAACCTTCTGCCTGGCCATGGTCCCCCTTGCCCCCACAGACACCATCAGGCTGTTCTGTGCTCCCTGTTTCTGGCAGCCCTAAACTCATGTCCTTCTCATACTCCTGGAATACAGGACAAAGGATGGTTATCAGGGTCCTAATCATAACATGGAATTGTCATGGGTTAGCAAGCATAGTCCCGGAAGGGATGTTCTTGCAAAGGGGTGCTTACAGCTTCCTCTGTGACCTAACAGAACCTATCAGCTGGCCAGTTTGAATATGGACAATTCTTTAAGCCACTTAAAGTTGTGACCGCCTCTGTGATCCGCACTTAAGACTAGGAAACCCCAAGGCAGAGTCTCTCTGTCTCGTTTCCGGCACTGGGACAGGTGGCTGCGGGCCCCATGCAGGGGCCAGCAGGCCCAGCCCAGGCCCTGCTTGGGCCTGGCCAGGCCGGGCCACGGCCATCCTGGAGCCGATGGGCCCTGTTCCACCCGGGAACGCGCCCCCCCCCCTCCCCCCCCCCCCCCCCCCAGCCCTGCTGTGGGCAGATGGACCAGCCCGCCTCCCCCCCTCTCCAGTGCGGCCAAGATTCAGCTGAAGCTGCCCTGCTGTCTGGCAGAGATCAGGTGACCAACAGCGATAAGCTTCATTCCAGCTGCAAGGCCTGGGTGAGATTAACCCTTTTAGTGCTGTGAAGAGCTGAAAACCTGAGGGAGAAGAAAGAGGAGATGCTTAAAGCTGAAATTCTGTTGTAAAGCTATGATGTATCAAAGTACTCGTTGTAATTTCATGAAGGCATGGGGGGTGGAGCGTTCAACTTGTACTTGTGAGCAAAAGCACCTGCGCTAAGATAGGCAGATGCTGACGCAGCTGTAATTTCATGAGAAGTTTGGACAGGGAGAGATGGAAGCGATGAGGACTTTTGCTCCAAACGGGAAAGGAGAAGACCTCAGTTCCTAGAGATGCTCCCAGAGATAGTCCTAAAAATGAAGAAGACCCTTTGCTCCCAGGGAAGGAGAAGGGCCTCTGTTCTTAGAGATGAAATGCTCCCAGAGATGGGTGAAGAGAACTTTTGTTTCTGAACAGCTCAACCTTAAAGTTGTACCCCAAAAACCTTCAAGAGTGGACCCTCGAAAGCAGTTGTGGGAAAAGCTGCAAGTTGTGGGAAGGGACTCACATGTGAGCAGAGAACCAACCCGGGCGGCTGGCTCGTTGTGATAATGTTTTCATAGCATGAGCAAGAGAGACTCCTCTTCCTAAATGGACTGAACAAGGTTATGGACTGAATATCTCAAGGGTTGTCTTTCTACATTGTCAGTGGGAGAAGGGAGGAAGGTGGGGGGGAGGAGAAGTGTTCTGAAGGTGTGGTATGATTTTTTTTCTTTCTCTTCTTTTAGGTCTGTTAATAAACTTTATATTCTTTCAAGTTTTGGTGCCTGCTTTGCTTTTCTCCTAATTCTTATCTCACAGAAGATAAACAGTAATGAGTATTTTGGACCAAACCACTACAGGAATGTTTCCTATATTCAGTAAAATACATTTTATCCAACGCTGGCCTGGTGTCTAAGTGAAGCTACTGAAGCTAAAAGCAAGCTGAAGTTTAGGAGAATGGAAGAGGGCACCAGGCAATCAGAGCTTGTTGCTGGTCTGTTACTGGCTCATTACTTGCTCAGACCACCCTAAGATAGAAATGCTGCAGAGGGTTCACACATGCAGAAGCTGGATGTTCTTTGCCAAACTTTAAGGATCTTAATACAAATCTTCATATCTGCCCTCCCTGGGTCTGTCTTGCAGAGCAAGCATTACTGACTACTTTGCACCCACATGGGATCATTTCCAAGAGATACCAATCATTTATCAATTACTAACTATCTCACTGGAATGTTTTCACATGAATACTGCAGTGTGAAATACCATTGCCTCTGTAATTGTGCACTAAGGAGAAACTACTGTTCATTTGTCCTTTCCTGAAGCCAGCAGGAGAACAGTGCTCATTTCAGTGGAATTATGTCAGCTGAGCCTGCTAAAAACCTGGTGGTGGGATTAATGTATGTGGCCAGAAGAGGCTGAATGTGTAACTGTGGTTTTAGAAAGATGTAAAGATGCATGCTAATAGTTTAAAGGTTGGAGAAGATGATCCCTGAGAATCCTTCCAACTAGGTATTCTATGGTATTTTATAATAGTGGTAAATTTATTGCTGTTCATATCCCCATATTAACTATAAGGAAATTAATGACACTTGTGTTTTCCATGTGCAAGGCCTTCTGTGTTAAGAATGCTCCTGGGACTCCCGAACAGCTGTCATCTGTACCTGAGCAGAAGAACATGGTTATTAACACATTGACAAGCAGAAATTGCATTATGCACCCCTGCATCTGTTAATTGCATTAGTCAGTATTTGCAATTCAAATAATGTAAGCATTCAAAAATGGTGTTGTTAATATGTGGTAAAATTTCATTCCTTCATTTCTCATTTCAAAATATGCATTTGGTCTTGGTTTGGTTCAATGGCTGTAATGTTATCTAAATGGAAAGCCCCCACTATTCCAATTTAGTTTTATGATTTACTGAAGAAAATAATACCAGTCAAATACAATACTAAGATTACTGTTAAGCAGTTCTTACAGAACATATTGAATATAGTTGTGCATTAGAGTACTGTTTGAATAAACAATTGCTTATGGACCAGGTTTACCCTTGTGATCTGTCATTTCTGTTTCACTTAGGCTGGCTATTGTTGCGGTGAACCATGACCAACCCCAGCGCCAGCCAGATCAAGTGGACCAAAAGGCCCATTGGTTTGATGCTTCCACAGCCCAAAAGCCCTGAGCATTCAAAAGGCTGTGAAAAATATATATCCATGCCTTACCATTGGCCACAGCCCTCCCCTCCCCTTATTTCTCATATTTGGTTGTCTTTCCAGAGAGTTCTATGTTCTTCAGTAGTCAATTGGTCCTTGTTATTCCTCCCCGCCTACCCGTTCTCTCATTTGCTGTAATTCCTTCTCCCCGCCTTGGTAACACCCCCTGGCTGATGTTCCATTGGTTACTGTGGGTTTTCCACACCCATATTGTGGGGCTACAAGGCCCCCTGCAAGCCACTTTCTTCGGCTTTCTCCGTGGATTTTTCTCTTCAATAAACCCTCTCCCCTCACGAAGAAGTCCCTCTGCTTCTTTCCTACCTCCTTCACGCACCTTTGCCATCGGTGGGCAAGGCGAACCCGAGCAGGTGTTTCGCCTGCCCTCCTGTGCTGTGCTCGGCCCCCATCCTCCCCGTTCGGAGCAGGCAGAATATTGCCCGGTGCTGGGACAGCGTGCTAGCCGGACAGCACCATGGAAGGCTATCACAAATGGACTGAAAGTTGGTGAAGCTGTAACATCTGATATACAACAACATAATTTATGCTGTTATTTAATTGGTGCAGGTGCCTGTATATCCATGACAGATACAGTGACTACTTAATACTTTTTCTTCTCAAACAACGTGAATAGAGAAGTATTTCTCTAGACTTTGTCCTTAATCACTGATGAAGGAAGAGAAACAACACTGTCCCTCAGTGGACTAGTTGGTGCTTGAGGTTTCAAACTTAGGCTAAGTTTGAAAAATGCAATTTTGAAAGTGGCCATATTTCTAAAAGACCGTGGAAAATACAGAGACATCCTGCTTGAATCCTTCAGGTCCACGTTTTCTCTGGTGACTGTAAATTCTCTGGATGATCAGAAGTTGAAAGTCTGTCTTGAGAGGTGACCACACTCTCTCTGGTTATGTTTCTGTGCTGTGAAACTTAGTTTTTGTATTTTTAATAAAACAAGTTATACCATGTGAGGAGAAAAAGATAATTAAATATTTTTAAACTCTTGAGTTCAAAGATTCTATGCTACTATTAAGCTAAGTTGAAGCGTCATACAATCATAGAACAGTCCAAGTTAGAAGGGAAGTTCAAGTTTTATCTAGTCCAACCTTTTGTGGGAAAGGAAGCCTCAATGTATAGATGCTAAAAAAGCAGGCAGAGAAAATTTCCCAGCTTTTTACAGCCTCTTGTGAAACTCTCCGTTCTCACACAAACTAGCTGAGAAACGGTTTGCTATTTTGTAAACTATTTTGCAGGTGCAGGCTGTTGTCGGAATACTGTGGATACTGTTTTGGTTCATTGAGAATAATATTTAAAATGGGTGTCATAGCATTCAGCCAATCACTCTAGGAGGTGGATGGTCAAGCACCCAATGATGTTATACCACTTTTGTGAACAAAGCTATATAAAGGAGTCTGTAATTAATTAAATAATCCCATTTTATCCTGGACTTGGATTCTGTGTTGTTCTGCACACCTTCCCTGCGGACAACAGCGACATCAATGAGATTACCTAGCACTGTGTCCAAGTGCAATTTGAAATTGCATCCAAACATTTCCATCCAGTTCCATTTTTAAAACCATGGAAAAAAGTTAGTTCTCACTGTCCTCAAAACCTTTGACTGATTTAAAGGGAGTCAGGATTACCTCCTGAGAACCAGCACTCCATCATGGGGTGTTGAGCAAATGATAATAACTTCTCTGGGATGTGATGGAGTGTTCAAGAGGTATCTGGATGTAGCACTTGGGACTGGTTAAGGGGTGATTATGCTGTGCTGAGTTGATGGTGGGACTAGATGATCTTAAAGGTCTCTTCCAACCTTGATGATTTTGTAATTCTTTTAATTCAGCTTTACCACTAGAGGTTCTAATTAGTCGTGTTTTCATTCAGGAATGCATATCCCAGCTGACAGTCTTCTGAATGTCATTGCGCACGAAAGTTATTGTGATTTCAAAACAGCTCAAACTATAGAAATTACTCAGGCTTACTCTTGAGAATTCCTTGCGGACAGCAAACTAACAATTTATCACTTTGGTAGTTGTCAGGTTTTGCATGCTGTCTCAAAGAGCACCTGGAGGTCTAGCCACAAACCGACTGCACTACGGCAGCACACACACACACACAAAAAGCGTAGGCAAACGGGGGTGTGGTCCTCACCCGAGGGAGCCATCCCTAAACAGGGTGTGAAGGCACGGAGGCAGAGGCAAAGAAGCGAGAGAGAGGGGACTATCCATGTAAATTCCATGCAGAAGGTTTATTGAGGTGAAACAATGGGGGGAGAAGACAGCCAAATACCTGACAGGGTCCAGGGATTTTATAGTGGGGATAGGAAAGGCGGGGATAGGGGATACAGCCAATGGGATACTTGACAGGAGACAGGGTTGAGGGCAAGGGAACCAATGGAAATAACACAAAGGAGGGATTTAGGGAAGGAACCAGTGCAATGTTGAGTACAACAGAACTTTCTAGAATTAATACATATTAACTTAGGGGAAATGAATATTAACAAACTTACACATAAAACAGGGAGGGGAAAACATGAGCCTATCACATAAAAATATGTAAACTTCGGAACCGCGGGATTATGGTCTCTCACCCTAACCACGGAGTGAGGCATTGAGCTTCGGTGCCTGACCACCACAGCTTGGTGTCTGTTGGATCTTCAGTAGTCAGGGTGGCTGCAGCCACTTGCACTGCTACAGGTACTTATCTTCCTGTGCACTTGAGTAAGAAATTTGTGCTGCCAATTAGTCAGTTTAATAATGTTTGTCAAGATCTACTTATGAGCAATTGTGCAATAAAATCTCTTAATTATGTTTTATAAAGTTTCTGTGTGAGAATTGGATGAAAAAATCCTTTTGTTATAATTCAGACTTGGGAAAAAGTGGAGCAGGATCACAGCCTGATCTGTGTACGTTGCACATAAAGCTGTGCCACCAAGCTAGTACCCAAAAGGATTGTAGGTAACAAAAGAGATGACAGGCTTAGCCCAGAGAGTGGTCAAGAAATGAGGCACTACCTCCTGAAAAGAGAAGAAATTTTAGGAAGCCAGACCTCTCTGACTCTGAGCTTCTTTAGTGGTTGTAGGTGTCAAAGATGCTCCACTCCTAACTAAATCTGCGCAGCTACAGATGAGTTTTAACCAGTGCACCAATGGGAATTACCCCATGTGCTGTGTTGTTTAATTAAACTTAATATTTCATTTTGTTGTGTAAAGAGCTATGTCAGTGTTGTTTTCAGTTTTTTTTTTTTAAAGTAACACTGAAAATGTTAAACTACATGAAAATATCTGTAATACTGTATCCAGAGGTGCTGTAGATTAAGGGCTTTTCCCTCACCTATTGTTAAACAGGAGAAATAGCACTTCTACCCAGGATTCATATAGTGGCTGTTGAGAGTCACCATAGAACATCAGAAACTGGTGAAGAAGAGGTGGAAAAATCTTGCTGTTTCTTTCTCCCCTGTGTATGAACTGAAGGCAGATGACTAAAAATTATTTTAGAAGCTGTAGAGATCTGAAGGAGGATTGACTGCCTTCCTATAATAGTTTTGCTACTCTCCGCTTCATATGGTTGAAGTCACTCCAGATAAATTAAGGGAATTTAATTTATTGCAGGACTGCACAATGCTTTCTAGGGATTGGAGATTTATTTGGTTTCAGAAACTGCGTTATCTTCAGATTATGCTATCCCTTTAGACAGCCTGTGAGGGTAATTTGGAAGATTCTGGAAAGAGGAGAATGTAATTAAAAAAGTTATTTGAAAAACTACTGTTTAAGTTACTATATTGCATCACCTGTGTGAGTACTGTTGCTTTGGTTCCCCAAATTTGGAGTTGACATTTCTTTCTCTCCAAATAAATTTCATGGGAAGACTTACAATTTTACAGCCTAAATTTTATCCAACTGCTTTCAGAAAGGCTTAATAAAGGAGAAGCAGTGGTCTCTGGACATAAATGGAATTTAATCCATTTTAACATGTCTTTCAACTTATACAATGGACAAAATATTTCTAGCAATCCAAAATTTCTATTATAAATTTCCAGTAACAGTAGAAGAAATGTAGTGACCACAAAAATTTTCTGCAGTAAAGAGAAGGGGTAGTGGATACTTACTTCCAGGTGGTCCTAAACTGAATACTTGAATCCCTTTCAACCCCTAGAAACAGCTGGCAGAAATTGAACCTTACCCTCATAGTTTGGGAAATTAAATTCTCTCTAGAAACTCCAGATGAGGCAAGAGACTCACTGTGCTGAGAAAATATTTAAATGTTTTCTGAAAGCTACTTCACATTTAGTATCTACTTGATTTTTTTAAAATAAAAATATCTACATGGAAGTTTGAGAGGGTAAGGCCAGTGTTGCTAATGCTGTTTCTCTGTTCCAGTTTCAGGTAGGAAAATCTGCTCTGTGAGCTGCAGAGTGAATATTAAGATGTACTGACTACCTCATGTATGGTTTACTCTCCACAGTACGTAATCTGAAAGAGAAGTCTCCTTTAGACAGTAGAATGACCATGAGGGTAACCAGTCTGCTTTCTAGACACTTGGGCAAAACCCCATTCTTTCCTTAAAATGACTGGTACCTGCAAAAGAGATGTAGCCTAATCTGTAAGTCACAAGGTAGGAAAGAATAGGTCTTTCTTGCCACCATCATCAAAGTGCTTCAAAGATGTAAACACAGTGACCTGTTCCCTTGGAGTGCCAGATAAGGAACAAGACTCCATGCTGCTAAAGTGACAGGCCCAGAAGCAGGGGCTCCCATCCCCAGGGAGAGGAGAGACCCCAGCCCTGTGCAGGCTGTAGGTGATGCTTAGCAAATTCCCCCAGGATGAAAGAAACTCTCAGCAAACCATCTTGTAGAGAGCACAAACCATCAGAAAAATGCAGTTCGTCATTGCTTGCCTCTTCTTGGCAAGGGTTCTCTTCTTTGTGGGTTTTGATCAAAAATTGAGTGAAAGTCTGATTTTGGTACTCCCCACATATATTTTAAATCTAGTTAATCTATTTTCGTGGCAACTGGAAAAAACTCATTTTTAGAGCTCTGGGATATAAAAGTGTGTGAGTCATATTTCTAAGGAAATTGCACAGTCCTGTGCATTTGAATAACTATTACCAAGTCTATTATAAACTGCATGATAAACTGTTACAAAATTTAGATGGAATAACTGTCTCCTGAGAATGAAATTTAATTATGTGCTTGGAGACAATTTGAACTGGCGGAGCTTAAAATGAAATTAAAACTAATTATGAAATACTTAGAGTTTTGGATAAATTAAAAAGAGAAAATTTAATTGACAAAAAGTAAATCAAAGGTATATCCTGGAAACATATATTGATAAATAAAAACCAAAGATAATGAGAGTTTTCTGAGGAAGAAGAGAATTAACATAGCATTGACAATGTCATAATTATTGTAAAAACAGTAAGTGCCTGTGAAGTATTTCAGTAGTTGAAATATCCAAGTGTTTTTGAAACTGAAGATATGCTGGGATGGCTTCAGCCAGGTTCTTTAAAGGAATATTGACCTCATGCTATTTTTGCACAGCATTTTTTTGGGTTCTGACGTGCAATGCCTTAAAGGAAGGGGTTTTCAGATGGTTTTAGAGAGCTTTGCACCATTTCAAGGTGGTGAATTTCAGCAGTGTGCCAAACAAGTTGTCACTCCTCACAGCATTGATCTTCTATAAGAATTTTGTGTTTATCTGTCTTCTCAATGTGGAAATATTTTAGAATTTGTTCTGGGAACAATAGTGCTTCTCTCTTCAGCTATGCCAAGGCAAAGTGAGTCTGGGCTGCAATCCCAGATAGCCAAGACATTGTACTGTTAAACATAATTGCAGAGCAATTTGTCTCTGAGGGCTAACTCAAGAGGAAGAGTAGATTTCTTAGGATTAGATGAAATTTCACACCTAAGATAGTACAAGCAAGGGAGATCTAGTCAGAAAAATCAAACCCACCATTCAGACCATCTTGACATAAACAACAAATGCTTGGCTGTCCAAAAGTTCTTTAGATTAAATCACAGTAGTAATTTGTGATTTTATTGTCTAAATATGGTGAGCCATCATTAAGGTACCCCACAGTATCCTGTCTAACCTCCTGCAGTATTTGTTGCAAAAGTTCTTGAGTCTCATGTAACTCCTCCTGTCATGTCTGTCAGTCCTGTACAGATATCCTAGAGACACCTTGGATATGCAAGAGCATCTCAAATGGCACCAGATACTTCTTGTTTGGCAAATAATTCAACTCCTACCAGTCCACTGACACAGCAACAGTTTCAAACTTAACACCATGTGTGTGATATATAAGTTTTGACATCATAATTTATTGACAAATCCCATACATTGACTGGCTTAACTCATCTGGCTATGTGTAGGTAGCCATTAACATCTGAGGACCCACCAGGTACCTGAGATGTTAATAAAAAGCTGCAGCTTTAACACAAGCTCTCTGAGAGGCCACCCCATTTCCCAAGTGACTGCTAGCAGAGAATGGTCTCAAGAGCCCAGGTGCATCAATGAGTCTTAGTGGTCTTGACTAGCCTCACCTGGGACCTCCACCCTCACCATCGGCCCAGAAGCACTGTTCAGCGCAGATGTGAAGTTTTGTTGTCTGCCTCACCTAAACTGAAGGAATGCTGTTTTCCAGCCCTGCCATAGCTTTGCACTGCCTGACCTTGAAGCCAAGTCGTGCCCTAGAGAGGCACACTGGACACTGTGTCTGCTTTCTGCGATTACATCAGCTCCTTTTAGCAGCAGGTCACAAATGGCCTAAAAGGCTTTTTCAGGGAAAGCAAAAATATGAATCCAAGGACAAAGTTTCTGTGATGGTTGCTGTAAGAATGCCTTCTCCCCATCTCTTCGAGTGTTGTCCGTCTGTGTTCAAAGGCACCCTAGAGTCAGTGCAGCTCCATTATCGAGATGCTGGCTTTCCAATAAAATTCCATTATGAAAAAATCTGTGTTGGGAGTTGTTCAGAAGAGTAGGCTGTATCATGCTGTCTCTGGAACACTAGGGAATTTAAATGATAGCATTTTATCCAGACCTTAGATTCAGAAAACATCTTGTTTTGTCTCTTCTCAGAAGGGTATACTAAGATGTGGTTAATTCAATTCAAAATCTTCTAAACACAGTCCATCACATGATACCTGAAATCCTTTATTTCTATAGCTCAAGCGGACATTGACACCCTAAACACTTTTGCAGCATAGAAACATATCATCAGGAATGACACAAGAGACACTGAATGGTCCTGTTTCTTACAAGGGAGAGAGGACTATGAACTATCTTATACCACCTCTTTCTTTTTTTTTTTCTTTTTTTTTTTCTTTTTTTTTTCTTTTTTTTTTCTTTTTATTTTTTCTTTTTTTTTTTCTTTGAGTAGTTCTGAAGCAGAGAAAAATGAAGGAGGATTATTTACAAGACAGGCTGTTGCAGCCTGTTGACTCAGACCCTGTGCTATTGGCAGTTGAGAAAAGATGTGCAGCCAGCATTGAATCATCTGGTTGCTATTCTCTCCATTTGTACCCTGTCCAACATGTTTTTGAAGCACCTCTTTAGTACAGCTGGCAGCATGACTTCCACTGGGTGCCCTTTCACAACCAGGAAGGTTGTAGAGGAACAAGCCTTGAGGCTCCGAAACTCAGAAATCTGTAGGAAAATCTTCACTAAATAGTACTGCTTCTGTTCCTCAGAGCAGGCCTGGCCTTGCTGTTGAGTCTCCTTGTCCATTCTCTGGGATTCAGTGGCCCACTCTGTGCTCTTATAGTATTAGAATACGATTCCTAAGTGCTCCCTTCCATTATCTCCTGGAAAAGACTCGAGGGGGCAACTGCTCCTTTTAGCCTGTCCATTTGATCGTGCTTAGCTCCATTTTTCCATCTCAGCAAGGCAGTGCTGGACACCCTCACAAATGTTCATAATCACTGGGTGATTCAGAGTCCTTCCTCCACAGCTGGACCAGTTGCCTGGTGCCATATGAGACTCTTTTACCCAGAGGCATTGGTTAGCAGTTAGCTGTGCCTGGCTACCTCGCCAGTACTGCCAAGGGCTTCCAGTTTGTGGGGATGCATCTGGACAAGTGACAGGTCCTTCCACTCCAGCCTCTTTTTTCCACTTTTAATCATTATTCTCTATAGCAGAGAGAGTGCTGTCAGTCTTTTTATAAATTTTGTTTCCTTTCTTCTTCTTTCTGCTGTGTAAGGACAGAAAAATAAATTACCACAAGGCACCAACCTGTTTTGATTCAGTAGCAGTCAAAATGCTTCCCATTGGTGGTGCTGGTGTTTGTTAGAGTATGTGCTAAAGGCTCACCCCTTCCCACACAGAGGGGCATGGGGGCAGGGGGCAGTGGGGGAGTCCTGGTCAGACACGTGAGCGCCAGCCCCAGGGCTGTCCCGGGAGCATCAACCCCGCAGGGTAGGTGAGACCCAGCATTGTGAGTCCCCAGAGGTGTGGCTCTCTGCAGCACTGCACAGACTTTTTGGGGGATTCCTTGTCCTGAGGGATGGAACTCATTATGGGATGCTGGGAGGAGCAATCTGAGGTTGTGCAAGGGGATATAAGGGGCCAGCTGCCTGTGAACAGTTTGCTGGTCAGTACATTTGTCTGGCCATGCCCTTTGCCCAGCCCGCATAGGTGTCTGCTCTCTATTCTCTGTGCACGTGTGTGTTTGGGGCTTGAGTGCAGCACACTGGAGTTCAGACCATGGGCCAGAGGCACTTGTGTGTCTGTAGTGCCGCAGCTGGGGAGATGACAGCGTGAGTGCATGTGTCAGCATGTGGCTGACAGCAAATACCAAGCTGGTGAGATACATGGTGCATTCCCTTTTGTCCCTAACAAGGCTTGGAGTGTAAAACAGTGATGAGCAAATGAATCAGGAGGAAATGCAGTGAATGCATTAGGTTCCTCTGCCTTGAGTTTGGAAGAGTTTCTGATACTCACTTACAGTAGGGAGCGGGGATAAGTCACTGGCAGGGAAGCTGAACAGAGTGGTCTGTTGGGCTTTGTAAACAAAACTTTCTCACTCATAACATTTCTTTGCTATTCTGATCCAGTAAGTTGCTGAATCCCAATTAAAAAAATTAATTTAAAATATGGGTAATGTAACAGTTGACACTGTGTGCTGGTTTGGCCAAATTTAGAAATATATCCTCTGAGAGAAGGCAGGTTACAAACCACCAGGTTCAGGAAAAAAGAAACTTTTTTCCTCGAAGGAAAGTGAAAGAGATAAAAACTATTTATTTAACAAACACATGGGAAAAGGATAACAATGCTAAATAATAAAACCTCTTGCTGTGGAGAAAAACCTGGGAAAATGTTAGAGTCTTCCCTTTGGTCTCTCTCCTCCTTGGAGCTGGGACTTGGCCCGGGGCCAGGCCCTCTGTGCTCGGTGGAAAGTCCTCCTGATGTGTTCTGATATTGAAGCAGTCCAGCAGAAAAAGGGAAAAAATCCGAAATTCCCGGAAAAACAAAGTTCAACTCTCTGGAGGGAAAAAACCCCAGAAAAATGGCTGAACAAGCAAGCAGGTTGCTTTTTCTGCTCCCGCTCTCCCAGCCACAGAACGCAGAAACCAAAAGAAAAAAAAAATGCAGAGAACGAGTGAGTTATCTCTGTCTGCGTCCTTGAGGGTTTTTTTTTCTTCTCTCTCTGCTCAGGCTCAGTTTAAAAGCATAGAAAGGTATATATACTAATTTCTGGGCATAGTGCAGCGATAGGGAATACAACATCAGGTTACCCCAAGACACACTGTCAAGGCAATTCCTGGATAGAGCAGGTGGTGTTTGTACCCCTTCATTTCTTGGGTGTGCTGCCAAGAAAACTGGTTCAGGTCTCCCTTCAAGGAGGGAGGCCTGCCATTGCACCTGCTGAATCAATGTGCTGCTTGAATGCCCTCGGAGCTTCTCCTAGGGACCTCCCTAATCCCTTCTAAGTGCAAGTTGATGATTTGAACTTGCACATTCCCTTCCTGCAGATGCTGTCATATCTATCAGGTCTTGAGTTCTTAAATTCCCAGCTGAACACTCAGCTGTCTTCTCACCAGCTCCCCAGCCTCCAGCTGGGGCTCCTTGCCTTGGGTATTGGTGGAGAGGGAGTGGAGAAGACTCTGTGCAGAAGTAGGGTTTGCTCTTCATAACAGAGGAGCTTTGCCAGAGAGGACTTTTCTTAGCAAAGACCTGTGTCCTGCTCCTATCCCTTCCCCTGGGCAAGCTTGCACGCTGACCTCAGGCGGTGCCTGGAGTGTCAGGCTGGGACCATCTGCCTCCAATATCTGACCTGGGTCACCTGGGTGGGCCAAACATGATCTGTGATTGAGCCTTTTTTGATTTTTCTTTGTTTGGATCCAATTTTCATGGGCAGCAACCTTACCATTCTGTTTAGAGCTCCAGAGAATTTTGTATCTGTTTTCTGTCGGTATTTCCCAGAAGTTCTGAAGCCCATGTTGTTGTGCTTGGCTAACACCAGTGTATGCCATGTTAGGTGTGTGGGACACCTGACAGACTGAAATGCATCTGAAGACTACAGCTGGCTTCCTCTTGCCTCATACTTCATTCTTGTTTTTTTATGCAATGGGAGTGCCCTAAAAGTGAAACCCACTCCACTCTCAATAAGGTGAATTAGAGGCTGCAGATAAAAAGGGAACTGAAGATTAGCCCTGCTAAATCGAGCTTTAGGCTGAATGCTGATTTTGCAAAAACTTGTGTAATTGAGAAAGCAGGTAGAGACATGGCCAGGTTAGAGGCTTCAGAGTTGCCAGGGCTTTTTTCTTGATTTCTGTGTCTTTTACTTCCTTTGCCTAGCAAAATAATGCTAAGATGAACATTAAGGTATAATTTATGAGACAATGGGTTGTATGCGTTAAGGAACGAAGCTCAAAGCTGCAGCTGTTTATTTATCTCTGACATTAATGTAAACAAGTGCACATAATTCATAATAGAAAGATAGAACACATTGCATTCTTATGTGAACAGTTCAGTACCTAATTCTGATTTCCTTAAATGCTTTTGATCTATTTATGGAATTTTTTTACTGTTTGGATCTTTAGTTCACAATGACCCCATGATTTGGTTAATTTTATTTATGTAAATTAAACTGTAAATAGAAGGATAAAGTGAATTAAAAATATCGTTTTCAAAATGTCTTCGAGCATTTGTCTAATATTAATGATTCTGGTTTTTTTGGTAATATACTACAGAGGAATGCACATTGTAAGAACTCAATAGGCTCTATTTTATGAAAAAAAAATAAACTGCAACACCCCTCAAAACCCCCAATTTAACATACATCAGTGATACATTCAGATAAAAAGACATAAACCCTTCTTCATAATTTAGGATTTTTGAGTTTGTACCTCTTTCACATAAACAGAAGTCATTATTTCAGTATACTCACCTTTGGGATTATTGTTTTCTCTCTTAAATGATTTCATCAGCAAATTTGATTATGGCTCCCATCTGGCATTTCTTACATAATGCTATGCCTTTGCTTTAGTGCACTCATTAAGGTAATTATAATTCAAAGTCATTTCTGAAAATAAACCTGCATGGAACTACTATGTTCCTAAAACTTTATTACTGTTTGTATCTATGGCACTGAAACTGTCAGGACTAAAGGTTCATCACTGCTTTCTTTTTTTTTTTTTTTCTGTTTGTTAAAATGCTCTTGCCATTTGTTATTTCAGGCTTGTTGTTCTGATTGTTTAGGAAGGAAAAATAACAAGGTCTCCTAAATGGATTGAAAGGCACTGAAAATGCCCTACAATTCTTTTTAAAGCAAAAAAGGTTTTTAAAATCAAATAAGTGACTGGTTTTAAATCCATCTGTGAGATCTCCTACAGCCAGCACCTGGAGAGCCCATGACAGACAAGATAGCTATGTCAGTAGTGCAGAATTTCCTCAGTGGTTTTATCCAGTCCTATTCCTACAGTTTCATGAGCAGTTTCACCCTTCATCTCAGTTTCCAGCTGGTAGTTTAATATCTTAAATCTGAAAAATCTTAAATCACCCATGTTAGTCTTTCCAGATGATGCGTCCTGTAAGGGCCTGTGTGGTCTACTGCCTGCTGGATGGCAAAGAGAAATCCAGAAGAAAAAATTCCCTCTGGAAAAAAGACCAAGTTTTGTCTAATTTTTTTCCCATCTACCTTTCGAAGTGTGCCTTCACAGTTTTCTCTATTCAGTATTGCCATACTTACAGATGTGAGACACCATCCTATTCCCTTCACTCTATTTCAGTTAACTTCTCTTTTTTTTTTCTTTATTTTGTTGTCTGTTTTCCTTTCTCCCATTCTAACTTCCCATACTTCTTTTGTTCTTTCCAGTGCAGTAGCTCATTACTTACATTTTAATCTTCCTTACATTCCTCCTCTATTTCCCTTATCCCTCTTCACTATAGCTATCACTGTTTCCATGATCTTTCCCCTCATGTGCCAGATCCCCTAATTTTGGGACACTTAATATTGGTTTCTAATTCTTATCAAACTCAATGAGTTGCTGCTCAGACCTTTCTCCTATAATTGTCTTAGGGAATTTCATGACTCTCCTTGCCCTAGCCTGGCTGGCAATCTTACTTCTTTTAAGGTAAGTCTTTCAAGAGAAGAGGAGCTAGAAACCCAACAGATTTTTATTTTATGGATAAATTTTGCCTCTAAAATCTATGACATGTGACTAAAACCTGAGAGATATTATGCTAATGCTCCAAAGTCTACTTTAGAGAATTTTATTTGAGTCAACTTTTATTTTTTCTCAATAAATTCCTCAACTGCAGCTTTGTGGTGTGATTTCTGAGGGCCATACCTCGTGAAAAAACACATTAATAAGAAATCCTCTAGCCTCTTAGTGATATTATTTTTCCTTTGTACCTCAGAATGGTACACTAATGTCACAAAAAAAACTGAAACAGCAGTTCCTCCACTAACAGTTTGCAGAAATACCTCCTTTCAAAAAATCCATCCCTCTGCCAAGTAAGCAACTAAGCCAAAGGCAATTACTGTTACCCCCCAACAACAATATATTAATGGATGCTGTCTTGTATGCATATGTTTCAATTTAATCCTTGAAAGTTTAATCTTTTATAATGAGATTTGGGCATCAGAACCCATGAAGCTGAGAATATACACAGACATAAGTCATTCATCACTCTGGAGATATCAAATTGAATATATATTGGACAAAAGGGTGTTATCAACAAATTTACACTGATGAAAGCCTTTGCACAGGAGTTATTTACTTCGGAGACAATGCTATCTCACTCATTTGGATGAATAATTGTAAGCAGTTTCTTTGTGAAATGCTGTTATGGTTGATGTATTTCACAGACAGAAAAGTGTATTATATTTTAATATTTCTTCTTTGTATGGTACATTCTCAAATAACTTTTCTTCATTTCCCTGTGGCTCTCATTAGCATTTCTATCTATTGTGTTTAATTTAATACTCTAATCTCTGAAGTCCTGTTAAAAACAGTCAACATCACAAGTCTGTATTGACATAAAAAAAGAGGGTTCTTGTTAGGTTATGCTGCTGATATTACTAGGACAACTTTGGCTGTCAGAAGGAGACATTTCTTTGGCTAACTGTTGCCTCAGATTATATGGTGAGATGACCTTGTGGCAATATTTAGCAGCTTTTAATAATCCACTGTTTTATGAATGGAGGAAGAAAACAGACAAACACAAAGTGATGAAAGCTATCATCAAAAGGCTTTTCTTTCATTCAGCTCTTAATTTAGGAATTTTTCAGAGCAACTAGCTGTAATACTATGTTTAAAAGAACACCCTTATGTAATGACATTATGAATGAAATGATGTAATGCATAATTTCAATTGCTTCTTAATAAATTAAGTTAAATGTATTTGAAGAAATTCAAATTTGTTTCAGTGTGTTGAAGATCAAGCCCATTCAGCATTTAGAGAAGTGAAATTTGCTTGAAATTTCCCAGCTCAGAAGAGATGCTCCACAAGTCTGTGTCTGCATTCTTATTTAAGAGTGGTCACTGAACCTCCTTGAAGGCGAATTCTTCAACTATCCAGACTGTTTCAATCCTGTGAAATGTCGATGACCTCTTATGTGTGGGATAGGAGAGCTGGAAGCCCTGAGAAAGCTGCACAGAGAGTCACTGTTCCTCATTGTGCCCCCTTGAATTGTGTAAATCAAAACGCCAGGCTTGTCAGGGTCCTCATCACCTGTGGGGGTTGGTGCATGGGCTAACACATCTCTTCATCAGCTACATCCTGGTAAACTTCCTAAAGCCTTTTTAATTTGTCAAAGGACCATCTCTTTTCCCAGTGAGTTGTAAGCCAGAAAGATTCCTCTCCTGAATCTAAAATGAATCCCACTGAACAGATTTAACAAGGAAGGAACACGTGCACAACTATAGCTTCAGTCAGAAACTGCCTTCCTGTAAAATGACTAGGGGACAGCCACTTGGGTGATAGGCAACATTGCTGCAACACTCACACTTTTCAAAACCTTTGATTTATAGAGACAGTTTACTCTGCCAAGGGTTTCTGCTCTGCCACTGCTAGCCAAATGACAAAATCAACGTTGTCAGAAGACCAAATTTTACGTAACAAACTCCCACACCATAAGAATATTAGAGTGACCATTCTAGGCTAGACCTGAGGTCTTAAATCTCAGAATAACCTAGTGGATGTCTCGTGAATAATATATTACATAACAAGACAACGTACGTAGTGTTTTCTCTACTTCCCCAGCCTCTGTTTTGCAGTCTATATTACATATATATGTATACATATATATATATATAGCAATGTTTAATAGTTTTCTCTTTGAATCATTTGTCGAGACTTCTCAAATCCATCCTGCTAGAAGAAGCTTAAATGGTATTGGCTAGTGACAGACCATGGATGAGCAATGTAGATGAGCTGTGCAGCAACTGCTGGCCTGTAGCTACAACCCCAGGAAGGTCCCCAGTGCAAGGACTTGCAGACAGCTCTGGGAATGTGGTGGGACTGTGCTCTGGACAGTGGCAAGTTTCTGTGAATAGGGGCAACTGTCACAAACATTTTGGTTATTCTGAACTCAGAATACAATATTATTCCACAATACAACAGTATTGTGGAATTAAACTTGTATGAAACTTTCATCTCCCATGGACTTCAACAAATTTCCTTTTTGCTTATGCAAAGAATGATAGCAGTCCATGACTTCAGTCAGAAGGCAGCCCATACTCACCCTTTATATAAATATCACCTGCTTCCCTCTGTAAAGGATTCTCTCATAGATCTGTTTGGAGAAGATATCTGTGTATTTGGAGAAAATTCCCAGCAGCAGGAAAACACAGACTCCAGAAAGTGCTTTTTTTCTGGACCAGGAATATTTAACTCAGTTTTTGTTGGATGTGATAACAAAAGAAACCTGAAACCCAACAAAGAATTTATAGTGCTTTAGAGCCCTTAAATCCTTCATGTATTGAGCATGTGCAATATTACTTAAAGTGTGACAACTTATTATGTTAAGTTTTAAATTACATTTTCTTATTGCTACTTCACAGTTTCTAATTATGAAAATAGATCCTCAACACTGCTTAATCACTGCTAGTAATTTAGTGCCATTTCCCACTGCTTTCCACTAGCAAAAAGTGTAATAGCAAGATTTTTCCATAGCCTCTAAGTATACAAGTTTCTAATCTTCACTGTTTGCCACTGATTGCAGTTGCCTGCCTGTGATGTGAGGATGAGATCTGCGTTCTCGATTAAAGAAAACAAGGTAAGAGTTCAGCAGTGTAGGCAAGTAAAAGAGAATTTTTCTTTTCCCATAAAACTGTTCTCATTTTAAGAATGTCTTGCTGAGAAACATGTTAATTAGATAAATCTTCTTCTCCATTTTAAACAACATTGAACATAATTCGAAGCTACTGCCAAGAAATTCCAACTCACTTTACATGCATGTTTAAAATAACATTATATAGTAAAGCAGAAAGTGAAATCCATCTACTCATAATGTCTGCAGTATGAGTTAATCAAAGTCATCTCTAATACCCTAATATCAGCAAGAAATGATGATGTAACAATACCAGTGGCCATTCCCTGGCTCATTATTGAGTGTGGTGCAGTTTAGTGTCCCTGGAGAGGCAAATGGTTCCCTTCATGCAGCATGCATCAGTGTTCTATAACATCTCTGGTTTCTTTTTACCAATATATTTAGTTCTGAAAGAATTTTTTTTCTCTTCATAATTACCATTTTCCGGGTTCCTATCTGATCACAACATAAGCATATTCATTCCTGAGATACATTTCTGCAGTGTTAAAAAACCCAGAGGAAGGACACTACATTTATATTTTTGAATGTATACTGAGAACATTTTTCTCCACAGTGAAATTTGCTCTTTTCAAATTAGTGTTTAAGAAGTAATTATTTTAGTATAATTACTAAAAACAAGCAAACAAACCCTTGAAAAAACTAAATTGGGGTGTACTTGTGTTGTTAATTAGCCACTTGGCAGCCATCAGAAAACATCATTTTTATTTCTGTAAACAATGACTGGTATTTTAGGAGGCAACTGAGTATCCTAGTGATGAAATGGATGAACAGATACTAAAGCACAAATGTTTTCTGAAGTGTAACAAAATAAAAAGTTTCAGAGAAGCAGAATAATCAGTTGGTTAATTACAAAACATTCCCCTCCAATTTCCATTACATATTATTTATTTTATTTATTGTATACATATCTCAGGTCTCTTTGCAATTAAATATTTTAGAAATTTCAACAAGAATTTGAGAGAAACATCTCTACTTTTCTTTCCATTTACCCTGTATAGTCCTGTTTTCTAAATCAATGTCATATACTTCATCAGCTGTGTAGTCAGATTTACTACCTGAATTCAGCTTTATAAGGGAACAAGTAGCACTCAAATCAATATCTGAATCAGGAACAGAATTCCAGGTACAGACATATGCACATGAGAATATTCAGTGTGTGAGCAACTGCTATGTCATAGACATGTCCTTAACATTACTTAAAAGATTTAATTCACTTTAACTCAAATGAGAGAATCCATTAAAGGAAGAAGAAATAAATCCTTAATAGTATGACATAAACTATGTGGGATATGTACATTTGCAGTACAATCCACTCACTTTCAGTGGTCTTTTTTGATTTTAATAAAAAGAGACTCATTAAAGTTGCTTGAAGTTTTATAGTAAAATTGCCAATATAGTTATACAGTCATAAAAGTGAAGTTGGGGATTGTACTTTTGTGCTTTCCTTCTTTCAACTTATTTAAAAGGAGAACAAAGATTCCTCACTGGTTTGACCACTCCAAGCTTCAGTATAGTGAGAACATTATGCTTTATTACTTTAATATTCTGGTCATTATGGGCAGCTTAATTTTTGAGTAAAAATCTGTACGTGCTTAAGAAATATTGCAAATTTGAAAAAGTGATGAAAAATGAAAATTAACAAAATAAGCCCAAATATAATTATATCACAGTTACCTCTTAATTGTTACTGAGCAGGTCCAGAGCATGAAAGCTCAGTCTTCTACTCCCAGCTTTTCTGGTTTTTACACATACAATGATTGCAAGTTGCATTGCTTATTGAACCATTTATTAATCTCTTAGTATCAACACTGACCTTGTATCAGAACAAATGTTGCCTTGAAGCAAACTAGTTTTATTTTGCTTTTAGTTTATATAGATATGCTAATCAATATGTTAATTCAATGTCATTGGTCTTCTGTCAAACATTAGCAGGCTGGAATGAAATAGCTAAACTAGTTTTCTTGGAGACTCTTCAGGTTACCTTACAGTGGCGTAAAGAATGATGTCTCTCTAATGTGACATTCAAAAGCAGAACAGAGGCTCATGCAGGCTGCAGTTCTTCTTTTCATATCAGAGAAGTCCTTTGAAGGCAATTCTAAAGCACGTGTTGGACAGCTGGTTTATAACACAAATAAAAACTTTCAATAAAGCAAAGAAAAGCAGGACAGAAAATACAGAAGGGATTTTGAAACTGCAGCCATTGTTTTTGAGTGGTGAGGTGCAGCTAACTGGAAGGAGTGAAACTGGTTTTCATTTCTTTGTCTCTTGACACATGTACAAGATATTTGTCAGATTCTTGGCTCTCACCATGAAGCAGGTAGTCCAGAGACTTAATCAAATGTATTCCATTGTGTGATGATTCATTAAGCTCCTGATGCAAGTAAAACCATGTTCTGTATTGAAAGCAGTTTTCCTGAGAGTGCCATCATTTAGAAGAGGGGATACATAGGAAGGTTTGAGAGAAAACTCCTTCCTAGTGGGGCCTCAGAAAGCAGAACAATGCTGGGTACTGAGGGATAGGTCTGGGACTGTGCAGCTGTGGACAGATAGTGCAGAGTGCAAGAGCCCATACAGTGAATTCAGTATCCCTCTTAAATTTAAAATATCAAGGTTTCACAACTTTTATTTTTGTTTTGCATTGAAACATCAGTAAACTGGCTGAAAAGGAATGAAGGACACTAATCTACTCCATGCTAATAGCCTCATGTTTTCTCTAGGACTTTGATACTCAGGGATGAAATGAAGACCAGCATTCTTGTTGTAAAGCTACAAAGATCCTACCAGCCATGGAGACTGAGGAGCACCACAGAGGGAAGGAGAAGTAATCCACAAGCTTTCTTGCTTTGAGAAATGTGAATACACTGGAATCCTCATACAGGAAAAAGCCCTTTGAAGGTGGAACATCAGTGAAGGAGTCAGAGGAGGGAAAAGGCTGTGCAAAGCAAGAGAGTCTGTTTCCTAACCTGTCCGGCTTTAAGAGAAGATCCTACATGGAACAGACTAATAAATTTATCAGCTTCTAAGAGGAAATGCCCCCGGAATGGAATCATCTCCATGGTATGGCATTTTGTGAAGAGTAGTGACACACGGTATCTTATATGAGTACTTCATACTGAGCATACAAAACAAAATAGCAGTTGTCTGAAATGGTTAAAGTGTTCTGTGGAAAAAACATTGAAAAATAAATCTGATCAATTGGAGCCTATTATAACACCCATATACTCACAGAACAGAACAGATTTGCACTCTCACCGCCATCTGGAATGGAATTACGTTAGCAGTCTCTAAAAAATACAGATTAACTATTTCCTGCATTTCTATAGTGCGATGCTTTCTTTTTCTGTTCATGCCTCCTGTTTGGTTAATCATGACAACTTTAAAGTCATTGTGTGAATGTCACATTTGCTTACTGTTCAGATCAGAAAGAGCAGTAATGTCTGTAGAAGAGATACATGAAACATGAAAGATAATTTAAAATGAGTCTCTCTGCCATTAAGTCAATGGCCTTTACTAAGACACAACTGTAGCAGATGCTGCTTAAACTAGCTAGATTATATAGTCTTACAACTAAAATGAACATCAGGTATGCATGATCAGTTTTTTACAGGTGTTTAAAATAACATACTTGACATGCCAATTAGGAAAAAAACAGTTAAAATTTAAGAATATCTTTTTTACTGGAGGAAGAGAGCCCACAGTAGATAATGTATTTGCTCAAATTGGTTATTACAATTACTGATCTGTTTTAAAGCAGACCTGCATTTGATTTGCAAATAAAAATCCTGAGTTTTTCTCTTTCTTGACTATTTGCTATTTACAAGAAATTGTAAAGTAGTTTTGCATAAATAAACTTCAGACTGAAGGCTGTTTTTGAAATGTTCATTTCAATGATTCAGTAATTGTGATTCATGTTTTGTAGCTAATCACTCAAAGCACCTGGCATTATTCCCCTTCTGTAGAGGAAGACATAAAATGGGAAATGTATAACTTGCTTTCTGAATTGATGGAAGAAATGGAATTAAATTTATGAAAACATCAAGTTTTGTAAACTTTTTAAGATTATCTGATGTCTGATATAGTCGTAAGAAACCAGTGAGGCTGAAGAAATAAGATCATAAATATTTAACCCCATAAATATTTGTCCCCAAAAAATCCAGAGACATGTTTTGCTCTGGACAGTCTTAAAATCTGCATTAGTGAATTCTTCTCATTCCTTAAGCCTTGCAGATTTTTATCTGGTTTATCCCATGAATGTTTCCATCTGGAAGACATGAGCTACATGGAACTGGAGTTAGAGACATCCTGTAAGATATCCAAAATAATTATGTCCAGATTAATTCCACCAAAGTTCATGCATTTAATTCTTGGAATTACTTGCACTGAGGAAGGACTCAGAGAGCTGAAGAAGGATTTTTAATTCAGTGAGCAAAACCAGAAAAAAAATTAATTATCATTCCCAATTCAATAAATCTTCCCAGAAAGGACAATCATCGTCTTCCCAGAAAGGACCATAGCTCTCCAGCTGCAGCCTGAATAGATTGATTCAAAGCAGTTCTGACTGGCTTCAGAGTGAAGAGCTTTTCTTAAATCTGTGTGTTCAATGGTTAGACAATAAACTTGTTGGTGCCAAAAACGGCTGCAGAGGAATGATTCGTCTCTCCATGACTTTGAGTTCTAAGTGTTTAAACCAGAGCTAGTCACTCAAAAGGTCTCTCAGCCAATGGAGAATAACAGACAACTCAATTTTAGACATCCTATTTTAGATGAAATCACTACAAGTAGTCATTAAGATGAGCTGTGTCAGTGTAAGGTTTTCTACACTGTGCTTATCTAGGGTTAGGTTAGATGATTCTCATTCCTGGCTATGATATTGTTCACCCATATTGGGAGTTCTGATGTGAGTTTTAAGGCAGCAGATTAGACCCTCACCTTTTTCAGGCTTTTTCATCAGTACTATATAACTACCTCAGGCACATCAATGCCCTGCAGGAGTCAATGCCAAAATAACACTTTGTTTTAAGTTATTAAGAGCAGATTCAGGATATTATTCCCAAGTAAGATTTAGTCATCCTACTCTACAAAGATCATCTCTTCAGATTTATATAGTTTTCAGGTTGCAGGTGAACAAATTGTTTATGTAGAGCATTATATACTATGGGTTTTGCAGAATTCCCTAGATGTCTTTCATGAGGAACTCAAAAGACTGATCCCACTCTGTAGATACCATAATTAAATGTTACTTTTGTCTTACTTCAGAAGGAAAAGGACTCATGTGTGTTAATAAATGCGTTGTCATTGCGCTGGCAGGTATGCATTGCTAATGCAGAAATAACATGTCAAATTCTAACCAGATGACCTGGTGGAGCCCTGCAGTTTAACCTCTTTCTCACATCTTATGTCAGTCAAAGACTAAAGTACTTACACTCCTGAGCAAAAGATCCAAACGACGTTTCAATCAGGGAGCCTGCAATGGCAGGGAAGAAATACAGTCTGGCAAAGCTTTTGTTTCTAATCATGAAACCGAGTACTGGTGTGCTATCCATGACCACCAGCATTGTTTACAGGCTTGGTTGCTGTGGTGATAGCATCATATGAGTACTGTGATGGGGACTGAATCCTTCCGGCAGCAGAAGTGGTTTTCAAGCAGCCTTTAATTGCTTGTTTACAAAATACTCCATAGTCTTCTGAGCACACAGCCCAACAAAATAGGAATAGACTTACAGAAAGTCTCCAGCATTGCCTTTCTGTGTAGAGGAGAGAAACTGATTCCAAATTAGATGAAGGGAAGGGAAGGGAAGGGAAGGGAAGGGAAGGGAAGGGAAGGGAAGGGAAGGGAAGGGAAGGGAAGGGAAGGGAAGGGAAGGGAAGGGAAGGGAAGGGAAGGGAAGGGAAGGGAAGGGAAGGGAGAGGAGAGGAGAGGAGAGGAGAGGAGAGGAGAGGAGAGGAGAGGAGAGGAGAGGAGAGGAGAGGAGAGGAGAGAAGAAAAAAGTCAGCTCAATCAGATGGTCACTGGCATGTCTGCAACTCACCCACTGCTGCACAAGTGGGAGCTGGACTTGTCTCTCCACTGCCAGGGCCCAGAGCAGGCCTGAGATGCTGTATGAGAGGGCCCTCTACAAATCACAGACCTGCAGCCCCTTTTCCAGAGCCATGGTTTGGTGTGACTTCAAAAACGTCAAGAAGCATGAACACACTTTTTGAGTCAGAAACTGAGGTCCAGCAGCAAGGGTATCTTCCCCAGTATCCTATCATTGTCTCTGTCTCAGATGTGGGTGGTAGCTCTGAAACCTCTCTGCAGCATCTAGAAGGGATATAAACCTTCCTGCTAGGCATCCTGCTAGTCAGTCTAATCCATGGATTGAGGCCATTTGCAGCAGTTCAGTACTGCTGCTCCTCCAAAAACATTTTGAGCACCAGTGGTGGCCACTGCTAGCCTCCTCCTTGGAAAGACAGGATTATGCCTGTCATTTTTATATAGCTTGAATAAGCATAGGAGATGCATTTTGTATGCTATGATCTCTGCCCTTAAATTGGTTTCTGGAGTTGAGGAATGGAACCAATAAATAAAGCTAATTGCCACTCTTTTGTGGTGTCCCTGTCCTTTCTGTCTGGATTGCACTGCATTAAACTCATGTCAGAAACAACCAGCTGGTTCAGTAATATAATAATTTGTTTCCTTTTACTCTCATTCTCTTATCATAATGCTGGGACTGTGTGGCAGATACAAGCACTTCTCAGGTATCTAAAGCAAACCTACCACTTAGCTTTTGCCCTGGTGTAAAATTTGTCCCAAGTGTGCAGTAACAAAATATTCCTTCTACAATGTTTTTCAGGAGCCTTTCAGTGCCTGTTCTATGTGCATGGGAGTGGGAATGGAGGGAATGGAGGGGGTGAACCTGGCAGAGGTTTAACATGTTTCTGCAGTGCTATGAGCGTTCAGCTGTTTTGTGTTTTAAACAAATGCTTCAGATCTTATTCCAGAAAGGGAAAAAAAAGACTTTTTAAAGTGTGAAGGATTAATAACTATTCAGTTTCCAAAAGGAAAGCATGCACCCAGCTACAGTGCTATTTCTCTCACTCAAAACCACATCTTGTCCAGATGTATCAAAATTTTCAAGTGTTTGAGTTTACACACCTAACATGGCAAACCAGAATCTGACATGATTAAATGTCTAAGGCTTGACCAGGGTACAGGATGAAGTGAAATTCAAAACTGTTAGTAGCTTTGCATGGGAGTTGTTGCATGCTGGATAATTGGAAACATTTAGTACCTGAACCTGGATTTCATATTCTGGACTTGTCTTATCTCTTCTGTATTTTCTAACTTTTTTGTCTCCTTTAGCCTAGTCTTAAACTACTCGTGAGTCTTTTATTTTTTCTTTCAATTATTGTTACCATTAGCCAACTATAATGTATTTTCATCTTGCCTGCCTTACTGAGATTCTTAAATGTCTTTGCTAAAATCTTCCCTTTAATGAGCAGATTATATTTTACCTTGCTAATTGGACACCTCTACCTGGGAAAGTTATTAAAGTGTCCAGAAAAAGAAAGCACATTGCACTGTCTAGAATTGAATTTGAAAATAATTATCACTCAACACATTCAAATTCTAGAATATTTGTTCCTTGTACTAGTTCAGTGGAATTGAATACATCCTCCCAGCTACAGGTAGCCTAGTGGGGCATCTTCCACAGTTTTGGGGGGCTGGCTGGGAAAAATGAGGAATTGGCAAGCTGGAGATGGAGCTCTGTTGTGCAGAGCAGCTGCTTCTGCCTGCATGACTTGTGGGGCTGCATTTCACTGGGCTTATTTAATGACCACTTGACTTTATGTCACAGACTGGGCTTGGATCGCAGGATGCCATGTCAAAAGCTGTGGCTTTCTGCTTTCCATAGAGCCTCTTCTGCTTCTGAAACAGGCATTTTTGCAACTTGCCTGTTAGAAAACACCTGCACTGTGTTTTCTTGCTTATTACTCATATTACTGTACCACAGGTGACATAATTCTAGCATGAATTCTCTGAAGGAACATGTCTCCCTGGCAAATGTAGCTCTGATCTGAGATGTGAAAATGCAGGTGAGAAAAGCACATTTGATCTTCAGAAACTGAAAAGAAAATGTGAAGGGAAGACTACCATGAATAAGTGAAACTGTCTCTACCCACCAGCTGGAAACAGGCCTGCAGTTTGTGATGATGGTTGTGATAGGAAATGTAAGCAATGGTTACTGAAATACTGAAATGTCATTGGAAAGTGACATTCTTAATACAGAAAGGTACTGTATAAATTACACCCATCAATTTTGCATTGAATAATTGCTTACTCTAGTTTTGAATTCTAAGTACATTAAATAATTGATAGTGAAATGCACTAGCTCTGAACCAGACTGAAAGCCTGGATATAGGTGAGCACAAGAGCTTTTCCTTTCCCTTATTTTAAATTTTGGCTTGTGTATTGTCACATCTGCTGGACAGCTGATGGGAGCATTTGCAGCATAATGCAGCCTCTGTGTTGTAGTGCTGGCCAGTGGCATTTTGTTAGCTCAGTCTGCCAGTAATTCCATTGTGATGCTTGGCACAAGCAAACTGGATTAATCTCCATATTGAAGGAGGGAGTCTGCATAACAGAGGCCATAATTTGGATGTCGGTTTTGGTTCCTTTTGTGACCAAACCACACATCCAACTTTCACACAACAAAGCCTCTTACAAGAGAGTGTTGGCTGGGAAGTGGGCCAAATTCATCTTCTTGTAATTCCATGACATCAGGAGACTTGCCATGGGGAACATGTCACATTATTCCTACAATCAGTCCCTATGAAGGCCTTTTTGGACAAGCTTTTCTCCTTTACACTCTCAATTTGAATACAGGGTTTGTTTTTGTGCTACACATTTGGGTGGAAGGGTGTTTAGGAAAAGGCTGTGTTTTGACTTAGTGCAGTGCTTGCACAGTGGCATCAGGCCTCTTGGGTGGGTTTGCAGTACCAGTTCTATGAACTGTCTAAACTCAGGGTACAGGTATTTTCTCAGAATGTATTCCTTCTTTATTTGTTACTGAAGTCTAGTTTCCAAGTGATATAAATAGCTGTGTTAATGACAAGTCAGTTTTGACTAACTGTAAGCACACAGCTTCTAGTAATTTGGGAAACTGTGGTTGTCTTGGTTCCTACTCAAGGCTATCCTTTTATCTGGGGAAGAAACACCATACACACTCCTTTTGACTTGGATTTTGTTTCTAGTACAGGAAAACAGAACACAGGTTTGTGGGTAGGTTTGTCTACATTTTGACAGTGAAAGGCTGTGATTGGCAATTCTTCACCTGTTTTTTGGCAGTTCCTGCCAGGAAGAGAACATGGGAGAATTAAATGAGGACTCACAGCAGAAATAAAAACCAGTGGCATCTGTAAATAGATTAAATCTGATCTTATTCTTTGAACTTGGCGTTTACTTCTTACAAAGAGGTGGAGTTTTTTACATGTTGATCTACAGAAGAACAGTGCAGATATGAAGGCATGTGCTTACACATAGTTCAGGGCAGAGGTGTGTATGATACACAGGGCTGAATGGTAGGATGAGGTATGAATTATTAGTATGTGATCTAATTTGTGGTATGGACCTATGATGCCTGCCAGTTAATGAGCTGAAAAGAATTTCTTCCTCTGCAGTAAGCCATATGTACTTCGTTTCTTATGAGAAGGTATGACGACTAAAACACACAAAGTCCATCACAAAAAGACACTGGTAAATCTCAGCTGAAGAATGTCAACTTCTTATTTTAAAATAAAATTAATTTAAATTTAAATTAATTTAATCTTTCCTGTTCTACCTTCATTATTTTTCTTCTCATATATTCAGCATTAATATTGGCTTAATCTGTCTGTTCAGGGTTTCAGTAGTAATAACTTTTATCACTGCAGCATCTAACACACACTGCAAAAGCTATGGAGTGATCCCATGGAGCCTGTAACTCTGGCAGTTTCAAAAGGCTGTAACGCTGTTGCTAGTTTAGGACAAAAAAGCTAAGAGTTTATGAATGTTGCTTCACTGGACAGCAGTTCATAAGCAGACGTTCATCTTGGAATGCTTTTCTATAATTCGACATCTGAATTGCATAATATATTTCATTCCTCAGGCTGAGACTTACAATTCAGAAACCTGTAACACAGGGCCAGCTGTAAAGAGTGAATTCATTTTAACTTTATTCACTTTATATTTTAACTATTTCCAAGACAGTTGCCTTTTTCTGTTGTGTTGAAAAATGTGTTAAGGACAAG
Source organism: Corvus hawaiiensis (assembly GCF_020740725.1). Taxonomy (NCBI): domain Eukaryota; kingdom Metazoa; phylum Chordata; class Aves; order Passeriformes; family Corvidae; genus Corvus; species Corvus hawaiiensis. Next base: position 27,520,705 of record NC_063238.1, read on the forward strand.
TTAATTTACTGTGTTTGTTTTAATGGCTATTGCAAGAGGCTGTTCTGAACTGCTTTTCAAGTTTTACTGAGAAACTTGTTCATGCATTAGGTAGTGAAGAGTCATGCACATTTCAGCCATTTTCCAGGATCTATCTCTGCTGCAGAGAGTTGCAAATAGAACTGCCTTTGTGAGTGAGCCATAGGAAATGAAATGTCTGTCACAGCTTGCAGGACCACACAGTAATACTACGTGACTTACAAGCACTTTTCATTTTATTGAAAGCTGTACAGAATTTGGGATAATTAGAAAAAATCTTACATCTGCATGGTCTTTCTTTGCTTGACTAGGAAGAGGATTTAATTTGCAGAAGCTGTTACAAAGGCCTAGTTTTTTTCACATCACAATAGGCATTTCACATAATTTTAGTTAGATGAGCACAACTCTAGACTTCTTATAAGACCCAACCTAACTTCAGGCTGTTCTAGGTTCTTTTGTGTGTTGTAAATCCATCTTACCAGCTGTTTCTTGAGGGTCTGAGAAAGACTGGGGACAACTGAGGTTTACATGGACTAGTGTTGGGCCTGTTTTTATGACATTAGGTGGGATCCCTTCCTTATCCTCACCCCAGCTAAAGGGGCTCCTGGTATCTCCAAAGCAGAAACTTAACATAAATAAAACATGTAATAGTGTCCCAAATACCTTTAAATAGGCTTTGTCCTAAGTCTAGATTTTTTTTTGTGGCACATAGAAATTTCTATAATAGGGCAGCATGCAAAACCCACCTGCACAAAATTTCCCTCCTGTTTTTCTGTGGGAAGGGATGTGTCTGCTCAGGCTTTTCAACATGCAAATGAAAGGCACAGGCAAAATGGACTGTACTCCTCCTGGTGACAGTGCCATCCCCTAGCAGAAGTACCAGCCCTATACACTGGGGTCATGTTTTTTCAGAAAATATTCTATTTCATATGTAACAAACAACAACAAGGTTAATTATAACTAAATTGTTCAGATTAGTATTTAATTAAAATCCCTTTTATAAAGGAATGACCTCAGTTACTACTGATTATTATAGGTCAAGCTCTCTATTTACCAAATTTAAATGCATCCAAACTGCTACAGAGAGTCTGTGGCAGCTGGGATTTTGTCTGGAGATGTATGTGACTTCTAGTATTTGTGTTTATATAAAAGGAAAAACAGTAATAATTACAGGACTCATTAAAACTCTCTCAAAAAAACCCCTGATTGACAAGAGATTGTAATTAAATAAGGCATTTCAGTCTTAGAGACATAATTAACTCCAGCCCTACTCTTTGGTAAATGACCTTTTCAAGCACCCAGAGCCCTGAAGAACCCTGTCTGCAATCAGAGGTGTGACTACAGCCTGCACTACTCTACTCTTTTTGCAGTGAGGCTGTGTGGGGAGAGCACAGACAGCTGTGTACTGGAGACATCAGCAACAGCTGCTCCAGTGCAGTTTGGATGGTGAGCATCTCAACAGAATGTGTCCTGCTAAAGCTGTGTTTATGCATGGATACTTCAATGGAGCTTTGAGAGGACAATACTGTAGTAAATGAGAAAAACATGTCACTCATCATAAAAATAATCATAACAAGGTGAAAATACTTTGCTATGTCAGAAAACATAAATTACCTTATAAAAGACCTCTTAGCTTTCTTGTTTTCTTTTTTCTTCTTTTTTTTCTCAACCATATTTGCCATGTGCAATCCCAAAAGCTCAGATTTCACCAGCAAAATTTCTGACTGAAGGAAAAATTGCTCAATTTACATAGTTAATATAAATCGTTTGAAGTGGTTTATTAACTTACTAACAACACATAATTAAAGTGATCATTGAAGAATGCATTCAAGATCAAAATCACTACAATACAATACTAGCAAACATGAATTTCTAAATACCTGTCTAAAACACCCCAAGAACTGATAAATCCCCCCCTGCCCCAGCTACCAGCACACCTGCCTCTCCTAGAGACAGGGGTTTCCCAATGTGGTGGTCTCTGCAATCTGGCCTTCCACTATTTTGCTGGTCTAACCCCAGTAGCCTGTCCCTGTTTTCTTGTGCTGGAGTGCCCAGCACTGGACAGCTCTCTCATCAGGCTGAGGAGCAGGACCATCTCCCTTGACCTCCTGGCAATGCTCTGCCTAATGTGACCCAGGAGGCTGCTGCCTTTCTTCAAAGTAAAAATGACAACAATTTTAGTGATGTTTGAAAAATTTTGGTGGGTTTGGACTACACTGGCCCAAAGGAAAAGCTGTCCCTAAGCATCTATAAACAAACATGAAAGATTTTTCAGACTGTTTGTCTACATTGTAGTTTGTGCCACTACAAGAAGGTTGGAGAGGAACTTTTTACAAGACAATGTAGTGACAGGACTGGGGGAATGGCTTTAAAATGAAAGAGATTGGTTTAGATTAAATTTTAGGAAGAAATTCTTCACTATGAGGATGGTAAGGTTGCCCAGTGTTGGAAGGTATGGGTTAAACTGTCAAGGAGGACTGTAAATCAATCAAGTGGCCTTGCAGCCTGAGTGAGCAGCAGGCCAGTGATTCTCTAGCATGGACCAAGTTTAAAGGTGCCTGCACCTCTGCTTATGTACCTTTGCCCAGGTGCTGCTTTCAGGATCCCTCTGATAGCAAGGGAACAGCAATAAATTGTCTCTTTGCATTCTAACTGTGACTTCATGGTTGTCTCAGCTGCCTTCTTGTGTCTACACACACACCTAGAGAAGTTGTGGATGTCCTGTCCCTGGAAGTGTCCAGGGCCAGGCTGGATGAGACTTTGGTCAAGTCTGGAGGGTGTCCCTGCCACAGCAGGGGGGTTGGAGCTAGATGGTCTTTAATGTCCCTTCCAACTCAAACTGTGCTATGGTTCTATGTTTCTATAATTTTCACTATTACTGCTTCTCGTACTAAGGAACCAAGGTTAGTGCAGGGCTTCTTTCTATGTGCTGCAGCTACACCCTTTGATGTCAGTTTGTGAAAATACTTGGTGTTTTGAGCTAAAATACTGAATTTTCAGCCAATGTTACCCATCATGTCTGCCAAGTCTGCTGCGGGATGGCAGAATAGAAGTGAGGACAAAAGGTAGCTTCTTGCTTTCAGTGTGATATTCTAAAGATAGCAAAGTAACTTTCTTAATTTGGTGCCTTAGTGGTGGCTGAGCTATTTCCTGTTACGGTAGGGATACTGCAACACAATGTATCAAACAATCGAGGCCCGTGGAAAAGAGATATATATGGACCGGTTCTTGATAGATGTTTCAGAGATGTTGATTTCTCCAGCCGCATGGTCGGAGCTCTGCCAAGGAACTGCTCAATCCCGGGACCCGAGGGTCCTTGCCTGCGCAGGGGAACACAAAACAACCAATGGGGAACGAGGCTGACCAAGGGCAGGGAAACCCCATGCCTCCCCCCCAGGGCCCCTCTCCCAGGACCACATGGCAGGGGGGACGGGACCCCTACAATTTCCCAAATCTGTGGAAGCACGTACATGGTGTAGCTTCATTTTTTTTAGAGTTGTGATGTCCTGTACTGTGTGTTTCTCAGTATGAATGCTCTGGTCCTTCTGTCTGTAAGAGCTGAAAGCAGAACTGGCCTTCCTCTGTAAAATGATTTGCTAGTTTCAGCCCATAATGTGATAGATAACCATTCTGCATAAACAACATGATTGACAAAAACTGCTTGGAAGACTGAATTTAAAATGAAGAGGTCTGAAAACAGAGGCCAAAGCAACTACTTGATAAAGTCTGAGCCATGTTTCCCCACGGGCATTTCTAGGAAACTATCTCCAGAGATGGTAAAAGGAGTGAATCAACTAATACATCCCAAAACATTTCTCTCATTCTTTTGAGTCTTTCATAAAAGCACAGGATGCAATAAAGCAGCCTTTCCCTAAAGAGAATCAATCAGCTATCTAACTGTATTTCCTTTCTCAAACACAGATCAGATGCTGTACAAGAGAGCACAAAAGACATTACAAAACAGCCTTCCCACAATGAAAGCCTCTTCCTAATTCTCTATAATTAGAATGACTTTTGAATGAGAAACAGCCTGTACAATTTGTGCAGCCTGAGAGACTTCCTGCTCCAAAGAGCTATGAAATAATAACCTAGAGTGGGCTGCACCAGACTTTCCCCTACAGAATTAATTTTGTCTCCTGGACATCACTGGGAGTTTTGTGATGGATTCATACAGTATCTGGGGAGAGGGGAACACTGTGGTAACACAGTTGCTCTTGTTTACCACAGACAGTGAAGATGACCTACAGATTTTCACACCTAGGCAATTTCTGGTGGTGTCCAGCGTTTTTGTCTTCCTTCTGACCCTGGTGACAGCTGCGTGTGCTGCATTGGTCCCAAATCAAAACGCTGACTGATGCCAGCTGACAAATCATAAGTTTCATGCTAAAATGCTGCGCAGTTCGCATCAAAGTGCCTTGAAAATCTTGGTGGCTGCATTACATTTACACCATTATTTACAGGGAATGACAGAAAAACACACTCTTGTTTCAAAACAAGTATTATTCAATGTTTATTAAAAGCAGGTTATTTTCCCCATTCATGTATTCTCAAATGCAGTTTAAGCCTTCTATGTACATAAATACATAAAGCTAAATAATCCACAGTTAATAGATTTATCTTTTTAGTGTTTATATTGCCCAAAAGAAATGTGAAATGTGAGAAGTTTGTGACTTTTTAAATTTAACCTACTAGCTGAGTTATATGCATTCTATGCATATAACAATGCATAGTATAGATCAGTGAAATTATTTTAAAGAGAAGCTTTGTTTGCTAAGAATGATATTGGGCCACTGGAGAGGTGGGTGGTGGGAAATTGAACCGAAAATACCTTTGATTGTTTTAGGTTTTTACTTTGATGACTACATAAAGTAAGCATTCAGTCCAACAAGTGCTCATTTTTCCTTTGAAACAAAATGTTTTAATGAAGCATTTTTCTAATAATGAATCTGAAGATAACTAACTTTTTAAAAACCTGGTCCACTTGGAACATTTACAATTTTAATGGGAGACAGAGAAATCACTAGCTTCTTATCTTTTACAATTTGTTTCTTCTGCTATCCAGTGGTGACTTTACTTGAGCACAAAAACTGCTTAACTACACAAATAAGTCATGGGAATCAAAACACATAGAGAAAGGATAGTTCAAACTAAGTTTGTAAATTACTTCTGTATTGCAAAGGCTGTATTAGCTCCTGCAATTTCTGAAGCAACTACAGAGGATGCTCTATATTATGGCACTTATTTCATGACTGTTTTATACTTTGCTACAGATCTTGCATCTCCTTGATACTTCCACCTACGTCCTAATACCCACTATACATATGGTAGCCCCTTGCTTCTCTGCAAATGAGGAAATTCCAAACCCACCCCCACCTCCTTCCCCTCAACCCTCACACTGCCCCAGAATAATAACCTTTTCTTCAGGCAAAAGGGGTTGCAGATGGGGATAAGAAAGGGGATCAAGATTAAACTTGTTACAGGATTGTCATCCTACATTTATTCAATATTTCACTTTCTTAGGCTTCCCTTTTCAGTTTTCCTTAATGACTTTGACTTTTGTTCCCCAAGTGCAAATACAAACCCCAGATGTTTAAAATTCAAAACACTCTGGCAATTTTCACCAAGACTTTATTATTATACATTAGTAGAGATTTAGGTAAGACAAATGCTTGCATCATTGTTTTACTTTCGTGGATCCATTTTTTCCCATCTCACCCACCACAATCCAGTTCTGAAAGCAGGTTTTAGAGTTCCTGGAGAGATTCCATGTTATGAATTCTACCTTTTGTATACAATAGGTATTTCAGTCTGTCCAAGTAAGTAAAACTCCACCTGGAAAAGCAAATACACTATATGGCAAATAATAAAAAAAGAGATGCTTAACACTAAATTTCTGAAGTAGTCTATGTGCTATACAAGGTTAAATAACTTTAAAGTCAAAACCAAAAATCATTGGACCCAAAGTCAAAACCAAAACTCATCTGCACCACTGCTCCTTGTACTTGCTCTCTCTCTGCTCTTTAACCGCAGCATGTCCATGACGCTGCGTGCGTATATGTCTCGCAAATTAACATTGATATTTGAATCGCTGGATGAGTTCTTCATGAGCTTCTTTAAAGCTTCACGCTGCCGAAGAGCGGCTTCTTTTATCTTCAGTGTAAAGTAACAGGCAGAAAACCGGTCATTTATTATAGCTATTGGTAAAGCCAAAACCAGTATTCCTGATAGTATACACATAAAGGCTACTACCTTACCAATGGTAGTGTCTGGTCTAATGTCACCATAACCAACTGTTGTCATGGAAGTTGTTGCCCACCACCAAGCACCAGGTACGCTTGTGAAAGTTGTGCCTGGCACACCTTGCTCAACAAAGTATTCCACAGTGGAAAATATAGAGATTCCTACAGAGAGGAAAAGAAGCAGAAGGCCAACCTCCTCATAGCACTGAGCAATAGTCATCCCAAGAGACCGCAAGCCTGAAAGACAAGAAATGCTGTCAGTAGGTTGATTCGTGTAGCTGTCATCACAACTTTGCAAAACTTAAAGGCTGACTGCTTTATGCTTTCTTTGAATGCTGGTGAACATGTCTTGAGAATTACAGACTCAGTAAGATTGGAAAACACCTCCAAGATCATCGAGTCCAACCTTTAACTGAATACCAGCTTGTCAACTAAACCATAGCACCAAGTGACCCATCCAGCTGTTTCATGAACACTTCCAGGATTGTGACTCCACTACCTCCCTGAGCAGCCCATTTCAATGCTTAACCACCCTTTCCATGAAGAAATGCTTGATGTCCAACCAGAACATCCCCTGGCACAGCCTGAGGCTGTTTACTCTTTTCCTGTTGCTTGATGCCTGGGAGGAGAGGCTGATCCCACCTGGCTACACCCTCCTTTCAGGTATTTGTAGAGAGCAGTAAGGTTCTCACTGACCCTCCTTTTCTCCAGGCTAAACAACCCCAGCTCCCTCAGCCACTCCTCATATGATTTACCCTCTCAATGCTTCACCAGTTTCATTGCCCTTCTCTGGACAGGCTCCAGCACCTCAATGTCTTTCTTGTCATGAGGGGCCCAGAACTGGACACAGGATTTGAGGTGCAGCCTCCCAGTGCTGAGTACAGGGTGATAAATAGCTTCCCTAGTCCATGCGGCCACACTGTCCAGGCCACAATGGCATTGGCCTTTGTTGACACTCAGGCACAGCTAGCTCAGCAGCATACCCAGATCCTTTTCCACTGGGCAGCTTTCCAGCCACTCTGCCCCCAGCCTGTAGCACTGCATGGGGTTGTTGTGACCCAAGTGCAGAACCCAGCACTTTCCTTTAAAGAACCTCATACTGTTGGTCTCAGGCCATCTATCCAGCCTGTCCAGATCCCTTTGCAGAACCCTCCTATCCTCCAGTGGATCAACTCTTCCACCCAAGTTGGTGTCATCTACAAACTGACTGAAGGTACAATTCAATTCCCTCATCCAGATCATCAGTAAAGATATTAAACAGGACTGGCTCCAATACTGAGCATCGGGGACCTCACTAGTGACTGGTCACCAACTGGATGTGGCACCATCCACTAACACTCCCTGGGGCCAGTCCTCCAGCCAGTTTTATCCCCAGCAAACAGTGCATCTGTTCAGGCCACAGGCTCTCAGTTTCTCCAGGGGAGTGCTGTGGGAGACCATGTCAGAGACTTTACTGAAGTCCAAGTAGACAACATTCATAACCTTTCCCATATCCACCAGCCTGGCCATGTGGTCATAAAAGATCAGGATGCTCAAGCCTTGGCTGAATTGTCTGTTCCTAAACCCACAGTGGCTGGGCCTGATCCCCTGGTTGTCCTGTACAGGCTGTGTGATCACACTGAAAATGATCTGTCCCATAATCTTCCCCAGCACCAAGGTGAAAGCTGTAGTTCCCTGGATTCTCCTTCTGATCCTTCTTGTAGATGGGCATTACATTTTCCAACTTCCAGTTACCTGAGACAACCTGGTTAATGAAGGCTGATAATAAATGATGGTGAACAGCTTGACAAGCTTTTCTGCCAGCTCCCTAATCACCCTAGGGGGAGTCCCACGTGGCCCCATAGACCTGTGAGTGTCTAAGTGGCACAGCAGGTGACTAACTACATCCTCTTGGACGGCAAGGGGGCTATTCTGCTTCCGGTTCCTGTCTACCAGCTCAGGGGGCTGGTTGCCATGAGGATACCGTCTCTCTGTTAAACAATGAGGAAAGGAAGGTATTAAGTACCCCAGCCGCCTTCTCATCCTTGATGATAACGTTCCCCTCCACATCCAATAAAGGACAGAGATTTTCCTTGGCCCTCCTTTTGTTGGTATTTATAAAGCCACTTTTTATTACCTTTCACAGTGGTGGCCAGATTGAGTTCTAGCTGAGCTTTTGCTTTTCTGATTTTCTCTCTACATGACCTAATGAAATCCTTTTCCTCTTCCTGACTTCCTTTCCTTCTTCCAAAGGTCATAAACTCTCTTTTCTTCTCTGAGTTCTGGCAGAAGCTCCCTGTTCATCCACGCTGCCCTTCTTCCTCCCTGGCTTGTCTTTAGGCACATAGGGACAGCCTGCTCCTGAGACTTTAAAATTTCTTTCTAAAAGCATCCTGCCATTTTGGATCACTCTGGTTTTACGGGCTGTTTCCAAAGGGACTCTCTGAACCACTGTCCTGAACAGGCTAAATCCTGCCCTCTGGAAATCCAAGTGAGAGGTTTTGTTGACCTCTTTACTCATTTCATCATTAATTGAAAACTCTCTCATTTCATGGTCACCATCTCCCACCAGCACTTCTGCTGGTTTAATGAGGCACCGACCCTGGGAGGCTGAAAAGAGGTGCTGCTCTAAACACTACTGGGAAAAAGTGATTTAAAGAAATAAATCACCATGTCAGACTGAACCTCTGACATCATCTCTTATTTTCTTAACACAGAGCGCAGAAATCCTCCTCATTATGATCTGAACTATGTACACATATAACTTAGACAAACTAAACTATCTTGATTTATTAATTAAGAGAAGATCTAGCACTATTCTAAACTACTTAAAAACACACTAAAAGCACCTGCTTTATACTTGGAGCCTGAATACACCAAGCCTCTGTTTTACAGCCACTGTCTTTTTTTTCTCTTGGACCAAGGAGCCCTTAGTTACCAAATTTGTGTTGCCATGTGAATGCTTAGACCCCAGTACAGTTTACTCAATAACTTTTTCTTTAAGGACTGTTTTCAATCCTTTTATAGTTGTCACAGACTCTCTTCAACCCTTCTTTCCTCCCCAAAACCCTATCATTATCTTGTATCTGTAGACATCAAAACAAATACAGTTTTCCAGTAACAGCTGCACTTGTGCCAAACTCAAGATAGCAAAGCCTTTCAATGCAAGCATGGAATCCTGTTAATTGACTGATGTACTACATCAGTCCTTTTACCCACGAGCTGCACAGGGAGTTCAGGACCACTCTCTGTAACTCCCTATATTCCTGTTAGAGCTGCTGCTTCAAGGCTAGACTGCCCCACAAAGCAAGCAGGAAAGTATTCCAAAAATAGTACAATGGATAAACATTGCACGCATAAACAAAGAAGGAAGATAACAGGGTATCAATTCAGCTGAGACACATAGGAGACTGAAACTATCTTTTGAATCACTTTGGATTAGTTTTTAACACTGTTCTTTAAAAATGTGAGATGTTTTCTCTAATAAATGAGAAAAACATAATGCTTATGAATTACCCTTCATGGGTATACTTCTCACTAAACTCATGTTTGCAAAACAGCTTACTGAGGCTCTGCCCCTGCTTGCAGACTTCATATGCTCATAAGTGTTATAAGCAATTTGATTTTTCCACAGTCTCAAACTACAAGATGTTAAAATTTCTTGGTTTTGGCTCGTTCTATTCCCCTGCAGGTCTAATGGCTTTTAAAGGTTTATGTACAGCAAACGATGGAAGTACACAGCAGAGTTCGAAGGCAATGTTGGGGTTTTCTTCCAATGCTATCTACTACCAACTCCAGTAAAGAACTTACCCATATTGAGGTCTTACTGTAACTATGATCTGAAGAATGTTTATTACAATGATATAGATTAAATCTTTAACACAAGGGGAGTAAGATGTATCAGTGCAATCTTTTCTCTGTCAATATGACTGCCTCCATATTTTGGAAACACTACTATCATCAGCGCAAAAGCTCTGTGAGATAATTGCAAGGACTCAGATCAAATTCTCATCTTCCAAGGAAGATACTGTGATCCCTTGCCCTGTAAAACTTCCTACTGAACGAGGCAGAAGAGTAAATCCATTCAGGTGAGCTAGGAAGAAGGTACAGTTTATTATTAACCCTGTAGCACTTTTTTTTCAAAGCATAAATGAATACTATACAAGCCAGGGTTTGCACCTTATGATGCATCTTTAGAGTATTATAGCTAAAAAAAAAAGCAACTTTCACACAAAATAGATAAAGTAAGGAGGAACAGAACAGTAACTGTTGACTCTTTGTATCACAATGATGATATTCTCATTTTTCCTATGATCAGTTATTCTAACTGTTCAGGGTCTGATTTTTTCTTTTTATTATTCTTAGTTCTAGTATACTCATCTAAAATTAAGATATAATTCTCCACATCTTTAGATGAAGTCAGGAGACATTTTAAAGCAAATCTATGAATCAGAGAAATTACTGGATTCCACAGCTCATTCCAAGCGGAGTTAGTTGGTGTAATGACATGTATAAAGTATACTACTGTATTACTTTCTACCTTTTAAAAATGTCTCTGAGCCCTGGCACATGGTCAAACTAGGGCTGCTCCAGCACAGACACCTCAGCAAGTCTTACAGCTTCTCATGAGAATTCCTTGCCAGGAGTTGTGACAGCTTGGTTACTCATGCTTGGAAGGTGCTAAGGTGCTGTAACAGAGTTGGTGTGAGGCTGGCAAGGAGCCCCATCCCTGGAAGGAGGAAGGGGAAACACTTCTGCCATGCAGGTCAAGTTCTATCTCTCTTTTGTCCAAAGTGACTTGGCAATACAAGCTGATATTCAGGAGCTTCGATTTATACAGCATTTAAATAACCCTAAAGTTTTGACACAAAAAGTGCTGAAGTTTCAACTTTTCATGACTCCAGAGGCATGACAGCCTGAAATATGCTATGGTCTTCTCTCAAATATACGCTCATTCCCATCACAAGTAAGACGCTCATGCCCTACTTCTCCTCAAGAAGTCCCTCTGTGCATGCCTCCCAGAGGGGACCAGCAAGGCTTCACAGAAAACATGGCCCCAGGAGGAAGGCAACAGCTGAGGAGCATCTGAGAACATGAAAAATGAAGCTCCAGTTCTCATCTATTCTTGAAGCTACTAAAATCCATACTTTAGCTATATTGGAGAGTAGTCTTGCCCTCTAGCTACACATTTTATGGATTGAGGTACTACTGATTTCTCAGTGGTTCCTCAGTGAAGTATAGTACTTTGTATAAGTAACTACACACTCACATCAGTCTAGCCTGAGTGTTTCTAGGCATCACATCCCTCCAGTGAGCTGGCTTCAGCTTCCAAAGGGGCAGAAATTAATTTTTTAATTTCTTTTTCATTCCTGTCCTTGTCCCACAGGAAGGGTTAAGTTGCTACTTCTTGAAAGTGAAGAAAAGAACTCATGTTTTTCACCTCACTCATTTCTGCCTCTGACAGCAGGGCCAGGCTGCTGCTGTGATCCCAGCTTTGCTACGGCTCTGCACAGTACCGCAGAGATGTTTTCCTTGTGGCTGTGAACACCCCTGCTTGGTGAAAGAGAAGCTGCTGCCTGCAGACACAAATCTTCTGCTCTTGCATTCATCTTGCCACATGAAACAACTGAGCAGTGCCTGAAGCTTTGTCTGGTCTGAGAGTGTAGGAATTGGAGAGAAGCTTCACTGGAAGGCAGCTGTCAGATCCCAGGCAAGAGAGCAGAGGAGTTTGAAGAGCCACCCCTGAACAGTGAGGTTTATCAGGGCTGCCTAGGTACATGCAAGGAGGATGGTCTCTATGTATGATAAACATGGCGCTCATCTTGCATTAGGAGCTGTGGTAAAGGATGTATCAAGAAGCACATTAACAAACTTCTTCAGAGAGAAGATCAGAACAGGGAGTTTCTACACTTTAATTATACAAATTTGATTTACCATTCTGGACCTAAGTGGGCACCAACTGACCTACCAAAGAAACAACACAATGATGGTAACACTGCTCCGAGTGGTTTAAATTGAGACATGTATTGCTTCTTGTACATTGAAACCAGCATTTTGATTCCAGTAAAAAGAAGAAAGCACACCTCCAGATCAGTATACTACATTTTTATATAATTAATTCACTTCTACCTAACATGGTATTATTAAATTCCATGTCACTCAATATTGTGACATAAGCTGTGGTAAATACTGAATAATTAACTTAAGAATAAATAGAGCTAAGTGTTTAGACCATCCTTGAAGTATGTATACCTGAAGTTAGCAGTTACACAAATATCTGAAACATCTGATTTCAAGTAGATAGAAAGAGCCACAAAACTGAGTGGCAGAATGAACACGTTCATTCTGTAACAGTAAAATGCAATAAACTGGAAACTTTTTAACTAGAAACAATATACTTTTGAATGACCATTTTATTAGTCAGCACAAAAGTGCCCTGATGAGATCAAATATTTTTCTTATTTTCAAAACACAGTTAGAGAGGATTGCATTCACATTACAACTACCATCAAAACTGAGTAAAAGCCTTTCTTGCAAAAAACCTCTACCAAACCCTGCAAAAACTTATAACGAAGGAAAACTAACACATTGCCAGACTGAATCATTCTAAGTTTTCTCTCAACTGCTTTCTAAGGGACTGTAGAGGCATAATCTAGGGTAGAGAGTAAGATTAACATACTTCCCAAACCACTCTGATTATGCTTATGAGTAGCATCAAAGCTACTCCCTGCCACTGGCAGGCAGGTTTGCTACCCTTCAGTGGGAACAAAAGAAGACACATTCTGCTGCTGTGAGCACACTATAGCTCCTGCTGAATTAGGGCCAGTTCACAGAGAGGGCTCTCCAAAAATATGGACAGGCATCAAACCATTCCTGCTTCATGTCTGGAAATCCTGGAAGGGCACATTAGATGCATTTTAAGAACAATCACTACTGTCTTCAGAACAGGCTAGTATTGCAGGACAGAGACTATGACTTACTATGACAATCTAATCTTTCAAAGCTCTGAGTGTTGGCTGAACACTTCTCCTGTCAAACTCAGCACCATATTCTTCACTGATTTAAGTGGGAACATAATCAAATAATTTTGAAAATGCCAAGACAGCTTTTATTCTTTCATATAGCCAGGCATGCACATGCCATGAAGTAGTAATAAAATCAGGGGAAACACAAGTGGAAATTCAAGACTTTTCGATCAATTCCAGCTTCCTCTGATAAATTCCCACTGGAAAATATTAACTTTTATGCCTTTCTTTCACCAAAGAGAGTGAACAAGATGGTTCACAGAAATGCGTTTCGCCTTCTACCCCACCCCTGCTTGCTGTTCCTGCATCTGTCGGGAGTGCCTGGACACTCAGGGCCTCACACCAATTGGTGAACGCTGGCTGAACCTGGAACTGCTGATCTGTGTTGCACCTAGGTTCCACTGCCTAAGCCGCCCCAAGATGGGTTCCAAATACCACGGGAATACTGGTGGGTTCAATGGGGCCAGAGAGCCCCTCAACCCATCACCTGCAAAGATTCAGCTTTAAACAGTTTCCTTGACACATTCTCCACTGTGGTTGTTTTCAGGATCTATGACGTGGACAAAATCATCATATATTTCTTTGCATATACTTTTAAACAAGCCAAATTGTGACAGCTGTCATTAGTGGGCCTTGGACAATACAAAAAGTGTGGGCTGATGATCTTTGCTTCTTGCCTAATAAAATCAACTCAAATATGTTTTAAAATTCATTGCACTGTGAATGACTGGTGGATGATTTACAAAATGCACCTTTGAGGTCTGTTTTTGTAAATGTTCAATGCACACAATATAAAAGGCTTTATGAAGAGCAAAAATTTTTCTGAGAAGGCCCTTGTCACTCAGTTATAATGTTCAAAAGTAAGATTTTCACAAGCCATTACTTTTAACAGATTGTGTAAAAAAGCTTTGGCAGAAATGCACACAAAATGGAGGACTGTGCCCAGGGACAACTGTTGCAGGCAGTGAAACTGAGAAGTACCATAGCCATGGCCAAATGTACCTGTTGAATGTCTTCCCAGCTTCAGCATTCGCAGGGCTCTGAGCAGTCTCAGCACTTGGACAATGCGCCCCACGTTCTCCAGTTCCTGCGAGCTCTCACCACCACACAGGCTCTCCACCAGCAGGGTGATATAGAAAGGCAAAATAGCAAGGAGGTCTATGATGTTTGCCACACTCCTTAGGAAGTGACACCGATCTCGTGCACATAGGAGCCTCAGGACAAACTCCGCCGTGAACCATGCAATGCACAGGTACTCTAGGGCATCCAGCAGTGGTGGGGCCAGCCAGCTGAGCTCTACCGAAATCAAGGCCATGTTGGCAATGGACACAACAACAAAAACCATGGACAATGTGCCGAAAGTCCTAGCTGCCGCAGAGGAGCCAGGCTTTTCCAAAACTTCCCAAAGTTTCTGTCTGACATTGGGACAGAGGCTACCAGAAAAATCCTCTTCTTCATCTTGGGCATCCAGTTCTTCTGCATCTTTCTTGATGTCTAAGGCTTCACTCAGCTCCTTTCTCCTGAAGTACCTGCCCAGGAACACCCCCCCAAGAGATTTTTAACACCCATATGCAAATGCTTGTCTTATCATTTACTATGCAAGTTGTATGAATACACATTAAAATTTATCTTATGTGAGTTCAGAAAACCCTAATATCAAGCATATGGCTTTTATTAATTCAGCCCCTGCAGCATGTTTCCACTGACCTGATATACTTCTATTCCTCCATTTCCCATCAGTGACACATTCTATATACAGAGTAATTTTACTGATAGCAATTTATTTATATGGATCATGTTGACCACAGTAGGATCTGCTGCACGACTAACATGAATTCTAGGAAACAATCCTGGCACAACCAGATGCGCTGTTTTTAAACAGTTCTCAATTTGATTAATTATATTGCATTTTTATTACACTGAACCGTATTTGCAATAGTAAAACTGAAGGCATAATAAAAGCCATACAGTTCACGGGTGAACTTCTGATCAATACACACTAAGATGACAAAGTACCTTTCTTTGTTTAAATATATGGGCTCTCACACAAAGTGGACAAGCATTTGTACTGAGTAAAACTTACAGACTGTAAATATATAGAGTGTTTTGTCAGAGCAAGAGTATATTTACAGTGGAATTTTGTGAAACACAAGCATACTCAAAGTAAACACAGAAAAAAAATTTTTCTTTCCCATCTTTCTTTTTGACTGCTGCAAAGCTCAAGCCTTAAACAAAGGGTTTATGCAATTTTGCCTCCAGTACAGTTAGTCCTGCATATGTCAAAGAGATCTGTAGCTCCGTGTATCACCAAAGTAGTAGGAGCTTTCAGTTACACCTACCAGAGAAGGAAGAAAGAGATGAAAGCTAGGCTCCAACTTTCTCAGCTGAAGAACTGAACCATACTAGGGCAGGATAACTCCTATCCTCCATCCTTTTGGGATGGGATTACTTCTTTGTTTCCTTCTAATACTTTTGACATAACTGCTATAAATAAATAGCAGTTACACTCTTTAGAAAATTCGTTTCTTCAATACTAAAAAACCCAAACCAGCTAACATTAAATATGGTGGAAAAAATTAACTGCAAATAGAATTAACAGAAACATCCTGGGGGTGGTTCAGTCAAAACCCACCTCATTCCTAAAGTGCCCGCTATAATTTGTCTCCAGCGAGCCATGTTCCCGCTGCTCCTGCCCCCTCCCTGTAAGCTGCTACATCCACGTGCGATGCTTCCTTTCATGGCTCCTCCTGGAGCCATGCCACCCACACTCAGCCTGGCAGGTGACCAACCCCCCCTTCTGCCTCTACAGCTTGGATTTGGAAATCCTTCAAAATTGAAGTGCAGGTGGGCAGGATCCTAACACTCCCAGCATCGTGCCTGACTCCACATCTAATCCCTCTATGATAACCTCAAACTGAATGATTGAAGAGGCATCTCTCCTTTCACAACCTTTTTTCATCTCTGGCATTGTCCTTTTAAACATTTTGAGCTTCCAGGGACAGTCTGAAGCCACTATAGGACATTCCAGACCCTGTTCCTGTCTCACTATCCTGCCCTCACCAACAACCTTTCCCACAGCAAATGTTAACCGTGACCTCACTCAACATATCTTCTCCCATTCCTGACACCTATCCACTGCTAGAGCAGCACTTGGGGCTCAACTCACACAACTTTTCCAAATGCCCTGCTACCTCACCTATCCCCACTGCTGCACCTCTCACCTGAGTGTTCCTGAATGCAAGTCATTGCTGAACTCACCTAGCCCACAATCCCGGAAGCCTCATCTTCCCACAACTCACCGGTCTCTGCAGCAGGAATCAATGCTGAGCTCATCCAAACCCCAGTACTGGATCTCTTGCAGGAAAGAGAGTGCACAAAGCTGCTCCATGACATGTAGCCTCCCTGTCTGGTAGTAATTCAGGATGTAGTGAAATGCCTGTGAGCTCCGGTCAAAGAAATACTCATTCTCCACAAGGTTGGCATCATCACAAAGCTCAAGGAGGCCAGAAGCCACATCCCGGGCAGCAGAGACCACTACTGCCAGTTTGCCAAGACGGGTGTCAGGGTAGCAAGACAAAGTTTGCTGGGACATCACAAAGCGGCTGCCTCCGACATTGATAGTAAAGCAGTCCAGAGAGGGGATGACCCTCTGGATCAGGGGTCCCTGATCTTCCTCACTGGAGAAAACACTGGAGTCCAACGAGCCCAGGGATGTGCTACTCCCTGGTTCCTCCAAGGATGCTTGGGAAGAAAGAGACATGCAGCAGGGAGGCGACTTCATCCTGTAGCTGCCAGCAGCAGCCCACACTCTCCTGGATCAAAACCACAACACGGCTGCAGAGAAGCCTGCCCCGCCTGTGGGGCGGCCGAGCCAGGCTGGGAATGCTGACTCCGGCTGCTGCCCCAGGCACCCCGCAGCGTCCCCGCTGCCTCCGGGCGGTGCCTCCAGCTGGGCGGAGGTCAGGCGGGCGTTGCACAGCCCAGCGCCGCCCGCACCCGCGAGGATGCTGAAGGAGCCACGGTACCTGAGGCGGCGTCACCTCGTGCTGTCCGCACCGGCACCATCCGCCCGCGACGGCCCCTCCGCTTCAGAGCTCATCTCCAGCCGCTGGGTCGGGGTAGGGGAAACCAACCGGGACGACACAACACGGAACACCGGCTTCAGCGGCGACTCCGGGAGCGCCCCGACAGCAGCCCGAGCGGCCGCGCCGCCGGCCAGTCCGTCCCCTCCCGCCCTGCGCTCGAACTTCGGCCGGGGCTGCTGCGGCCGGAGCCGAGCCCCGCGCCGCTCGCTCCCCGCCGGGGCAGCCGCCGCGAACCGGGCGCCTGGGCAGGGCTGCCTCCCCCGGCCCGCCCGGCCGCTCCCCGCCCCCGGCCCGCCTCACCTGCCCGCCGCCCGGATGCGCCGCCCCCGGCCGGCTGCCTCCGCTCGCTCTCCCGGTTCCACACCTCTGGGCAGCGCCAGCGCCTTTCCATGGCGGGTCATGTGCTGCGGGGGGCAGGCGGGACCGGGGGGCGCGGGCTGGGCCGGGCGGAGCCGCGCCCTCCCTGCCGCGGGGCCGAGCCGCCCCCCGCCCCGCCCCGGAGCCGCAGGTGGGGTGGGAGTGGGGTGCGCCCCCGCCGGGGGTGCCTCTGGGGTAAAGCGGCGCTTGCAAACTTCCCCGAGCCAGTTCGCAGGGCGGTTCGGAAGCCGCTCCTCCGCAATGTATGTAACCCCAAACGTATCGCTAAGCAGATAATGTGTCCTCACTTTGACTGCTCCTGCGGCTCAAATCTCGAGTCACTCACGTAAAGAAGTCACTGTAAAGGCCAATCCATGGGCGTGAGCGAGCCTGTTTTAACCGAGCTGCACTCAGCCTGTTTTCAAAAATACTCTGGAGTATCTTGGTTACGGTCCTGTGCTGACTTTTTAGGTCCTCAGTTCAACAGTGCAAAAATTTAGTTCACCCTCCTCATTATAGTTCCTTTTCTCCTATGAAATGGTTATTTCTGACAAATACATGCTTTGTAAATTTGCATTTTCTGTTGCCTCTGACTCCTTGCCAGGGTGGGCAGCTGCCGACATTGCAGTGGAGCCTCCCAGGAAGGGAAATTGTGGAGCATGCAAAATGTGGCATTGTGTGTCATGCCACCAGCATCATGTGGTGTCTCACCAGCTTTTCATCCCACATCACTTGTTGCATACAGCTGTGTCCAGTTATGCACATTTCTAACATTTACTTCAGAGAGGTCTCATAGACTTTTTGTCTTTTGGGTGCTGGTAATCCATATTTTAAATGAAGCTGAGCTGAACATTTACCATATTGCAGAGTTGCAACACCCACAGCAACCTCTCTACGCAGCACTCACTGGCACAGAAATCTGCTTGAGTGACTGTTGGCAAAAACATACACTGATCTGAGAGAATCCAATGGAGAACAGCAAGGGTGAGATTTGGAAGTCATGGCCCAGCAAGAAAACACAGAGTGGGATAGCTACAGTGGAAGGGAATGAGCACTGTGATAGTCTTCAGACATGTAAAAGGCTGCTCACAAAGATAAAGATGGTATCTGTTCTCCTTGGATGAATTGGACATGTGTAGAAGTAATGGAGTTGAACAACAGGAAGGATATTTAGGGTAGCCGTTAGGAAGACTTTGGTGAAGCAGTGGAAGAGGTACATTGGTGTCTGTTGCAGGTCATCAATGAGCTGGCTGGACAAAGATCCATCAGGAATAGCAGAGGTGTGGTGCTGCTTTTCCTGAGGTAGTCTGGAATGGTTAGATGAACTTGTGATATCCCTTCCAGCTCTGTAATGCTGAATTTCAAGTGTGTCATAAAGAAAAATACTGATTTGCATAGACATTTCCCTTTTTATTGTTTAAAACAATGGAATTTAAATATAATTTAGATGAATAAACACAAAACTATGAATTCATTTTCCTTTGAAACTATCAACAGCTGCTGTTATGCAGCAGGCTTTCAGGAATTGCTCATTTTTAATCCAGGATTGCCACTCAGGAGTGCAGTCCTTCTGATGGATAGCGCTTAAGCCAGCACTTAATTAAAAGCAATAATTAAAAAAATAATTAAAACCATCAGTAAGACCAATTTAAAAGCATCAAGGAGAAGCACCTCAGAACAGCAAGGTGCCTTACTGGCTGCAATAGACCCCTAAGTGTTCAGTCTCTCAAGTCAGGAATAATGACTGTATACAGCTATATTTATTTCACTTCAAACTTAAATTTTTGTCTGATTATCAACTGTTCAGACCAAAGTGTTTTCTTCAAAACACTAGAGGAAAGCCATATGTTAAGGATATTCTTTCCCTTAGTTTTGTGCATTCTTCTACGCACTTCTCATTGCAGGAAAGTGACATCACCAACAAAATTCCATAGTGTCCACAACTTCCATACTGTGAACTCACATTAGACAGGAGATATGTGTATGATATAGCTTCTTACTTCTGAGTGCTGTTTCTCTCCTAGTTGTAAATTTAGATTTTTATTAAAAAAAGAACTTTTAGAAAACTGTTCTGAAAATTATTTTCAAATGTAACAATAAAATAAAGCTGGAGTGTTTCAAAGAAATGAGAAAAATTTTTTGAGTAGAAAGGCTCAAAAATAGAGGATTTATTTTTCTACTACTAGAGACAGGAGAAACAGGCAGTACTGGTGCATATTTCATATTCGGGGGAACTCTTAAAGAATTTGCTATTTGTCATTCCTGCTCACTTGTACATGAGAAACTAAAGTAACAACTTTCATAATTTTATCATTCCCTTGGCAAACCCGCTCAAGCAACCATATTCATATACCCCTGGAGTAGTGGCAAAAACTGCTATAAGAGGGCAAGGAATCATTTGGTCTTCATCACTCTGCCAGTGAAATGCTGCAGCTGAAGTGAACCACGGACATTTCCAAGGTGGCTTGGCTCATGGAATTAGTAGTGTTGGATAGAACCATGTCTGCCTGGTTCAGACCTGTGGTTCAGACCAAAGGGGCTATACTGCTTTGTTGTGTCAGAATACCTGAAACAACTGAATACTAATGACATCTGTCTGAACTATTGTCTTTACTGATGCTCCTGCTGATATTCCTCTGATGTGATACCACTGACTGAAAAAACAGGTTTCATTATTCCAAGACATAGTACCAAAAAAAAAAAAAAAAAAAAAAAGAAAAAAAGTTTGATGGAATGCCGAAATATGAGTTGCAACCCAGTATGTCTGTTGTGGGAGTTGAAAAATTTACTTCAGCAGAAGAGCCAGCTGTTACAAAAACTTCTTTTATAATACGTTTTCCTGATTTTCTACACTTATGTTGAAAGATATGATTTTTTGGCAATTGTGTGGTCACTTTTTTCAGCTGGTGTATTGTGATATACATGAAAAAGCCAGGATATGCAGGTCCCAACATTTGTCATTATCTTTTCAAATAGGCTCAATTCTCTTCCTTCAGAAGTAGTGCTTCACAATAAACTAACTGTTAGTTACTGTCATTTCTGACACATTATGTTTCCAAATTTTTAAAATTTTGATCTCATGTATTAGTCTATTTTGGAACTTAAAATCTAAATGGCTCCCCTGGACCTTATGTGGTAGAGCAGAGGGAAAGCATTAGGAAAAAGTATGATAGGTAGGGCATTTCTAGGCAAACTTCCTCCAGGAACACCTTCATAGTTTTCAGTGACACAGGAATTTGATAAGCAAGAGGCTGCGTGGAGCTTAACATGTTTAATAACTTTTCATGGTGCTGTTAATTCTTGTTTGAATTCATTTCTGTTTCGATGTTGATAATGCTTTTTTCAAGGTTCTCCACAATTTAATGGTGCACAGGGTGAAAGATACCACTGATTTGCACTTAACTGTCCTGTTCTGGTGGTGTGATTGCTGAATAATGGTGTCCTGCTCACGTTGCCAGCACCATTCATGATTTTGCTGACATCTGCTATACAATAGTCTCTATGGAAGTGGTTACTTACAATAATATATCTTTAATTTTTTTGTAGTTCCAAGCTTTGTGAGTAATAAATCATAACAAGGGCTAAAATTAATGAATGTTGCCAGTATCATTATTTATCTCTTGGAAATTTTGTACATGATGCAAGTTTTGAACCCCGAGTTTGAATGCATTTAGCACAAGAGAAAATCTGTATCATAAACTCTGTTTCCTTCATGGAGATAGAGTCACTCCTGCAAATGACAGTGGTACTGGCTGGATCCTCTGTTGAATATTTCCCTTTGGTCAGTGTGAAGCAGTGCACTTAGGAGCAGTAGTGGTTCCTTTACAACCTAGTTGTCTGAAGCCTGCCTTTCTTTCATATATTCTGAGAGCTGCTGTAATGTCACTCTTGCAATAACAGGTGAGAAAAGATTAAACCTAGAAATTCTCTAGACAACTCTCTGCTGTTTCCTTTGGCAAGTGAAATAAGAGTGTATTGACACAGCTTTATTCCCTCCAGGGATATTCTGCTTTTCTTGTGGAAATGGTCCAGCTGAAACCAGCCAGATCTCACTTCCTTTGAGCTTGATGCATGGAACAGACAGATCAGAAGAAGACACACAGTTTAGTTCACATTGTGTGAAAACAGTTTAAGAGAGTATGGAATCAGGGCTATGTTAAGAAAGCTGTTTTCGGTATCTTTGAACACTACCCACTTTCAGACCCTATTTATTTTCTTGCCTTTTACAATGTGGTAGGAAGTAAAAAAAGCGTAGCTGGGAGGTAGTTCTGTAGAGCAACTTACACATATGAGCAGTTCTTTTTTCAGAGTAAGGGCTAGTTTTACATACACCAACTGCATAGGAAAGCAAGTTGCTGGTATTTTCTGCTGAAACTGTTATAGAAATGGGTATTAATTACTCATCGGTAACAAAAACTGAGTTGGTAAACAGTATAATGCTGGGCTGGATGTTACTTTCACTGTTACTAGATTAGTGAAGGAAAATAATAAGAATTGTCAAATTTTAATTTTAGCTGCATTATTCCAAATCCCCAAAGTCCTCTGAGATGAATAAAAGATATGCAATTAGAACTGACTGTTGACCTACCCAATGCATTTTTAGGAGCTATTACTCCATCCTCTTATCACTGAACAGGCATGTCCCAGCAATGCCGAGGAAGATTACATATAAGTATCAAGAGCAAAAATTCTTCTCTTTAAACAGGGCCATGCTTTTACTCTGAAGAAAACCTCCAATGATTTACTATTCAAAGTAATGCCTTATTCAAAATACATTTTAAAATAGACCAAGGAGGGTGAAGTCATTCAATACAGGATGAAATTTATATCAACCAGATTTAAATTGATATTATCAGAAACAGAATAAACATTAAATGCATGCAACAATCTGTGTATTGTTCTTGATACTGTCCCTGCCCAGAATTACTTCTTTTATTCAGCATTTAAACTCACTGCTCCATTAGCCAACTAGCAAAGCTTTTGGTCTTCTCCTTAAATAAACTTGAAATTACTTAACCTTACAGCTGAAATGTTTTAATTTGGAAAATGCCAGTTCCTTTCTGCTAGCAGTTCAGGTAAACTCTGCAGCTCTTAAATCAATTTGTATTCATTCTTTCCTGTGGTCTGTTCCAATGATTACATTCTACTGTTTGTGGTACTTCATTAGTTTCTCCTGTGCTAATTTACTGCACAGACTTTCCTTCACGACCACTCACACCTTATTACCTGAGTTATTTTTAAACTGAGTTGCAAGTGCTTACCTCAGTGCATTTTAGACTGCTGGGCTCTCATCATCAGTGCAAGAACCTGGCTGGGCCATCTTCTGGGAATTTCAAACCAACATCAATTCTCATTGCTCTTCTTCATAGACACTTGCTACATTCCCATGTATAGATTGGCATTGTTAATGTTAACAAAACATCCACACATCCATTTTTAAGTGGAATTCTTTTGAGGATTCTCAAAAGTGAAGGCTTTTGGAGGAATTTCTGATATTACTTTCTCATTATCACTTTGTCAGAGATGGAAGACAAGGATCTCTTAAATTTTAAACTTCTCTCAGGCAATAAAGTCTCTACCCTTCAAAGAAACTGGCTCCTAAATCTGTGAATGGTCATTGTGTTATGTAACACATCATGATCTTCTGGTAGCACACTGGATAACAACTTTATTTTTCCCACTTACAAATGTTAAGAAAGTATAACAGCCAATAGCAAGGATATCTTCTTTAAGAGTGATATGGTCAATTCCAGCCTATAAAAATATTACTTATTGTAGCAGGATGCTCTGCCCTGGAATGTGGGCAAGCCACTTGGACAATGCCCTATTTACAAGACTGTCAGTAGTAGATTGAGAGGGGCTGTCATGTGCTGGTTCTGGTGTTGAATTATGCTAAAACCAGTCTGCTCACCAACCCCAAATTAACATCCTGATAGTGATGCAGCTGGAGACATGTGGCTGGCAGTCAACTACTTTATGCTCTAAAAGTCCAGTCCACTCTCATATGGTTAGATAACATATTCCTCCTTGGAGTGGATAGGGGTTGTCTCACAAGGATACTTGAGGCTGAGTGAAAGAGATCTGCCCATGAGCACTGGCATGATGAGTTACATCAATCTCTACTTAATAATTGTTTCTTTTTGCTAGCATAATTGCTTTAATATAATTGCTCTGATACAGTGCACTATCATATCTGATACCATACACAACTAGTAGTTTTAGCTTTTATACTGTACAGCAAGTAATTCTGATTAAGATTTTTGCCGTGTCATATGGCATAATAAAGAACTAATTTTATCAAAATAAATCTAGTTTGCCATCATTAATCCTGTGGGACAAAGTTACTTAAAGTGTTGATAAAGTCTGGGGCTAAGACTGAGAAGGAGTTTAGAAAGCTAGGGGTCATTTCTGCACCTCGTGACTCAGCAGAAGGGCTTCTCTAATAAACTTTGTCTGAAGCTCCACTCCCACCTGTGACACTTATGAATTAGTAGCAATTGGTTTCAGGCAAAACTAATCGTTATTCAAGAATTTGTGTAACATAAGCAAGTTATTAACCCCTGGCAACTTTCAAATATTGAGTCATTCATACAACTTTTTTATTGTAATAACTTATATATCTGTACTAATGGAAAAATATTCAACCCATCTGTCTACGTAATTAATAATTTAATTTGCACCACTGAACAGGCAGAATAGCTGAGCATCTGAAAACAAACAGGAAAACCAGAAAAGGCATGTCTTCATACAGAGAGAAACATTGTCCTGGAAATAACTTACGATAATTTCATTCAGTGCAAAAGAGAAATGTGTTCAGGCAACCTCATCTCTGCTGACTTTGACTGGTGTTTCTTTGCCCCACAATCCTTCAGTTTACATTTTACGTATTGAATAATTTCCTTCAGCTAATAATGCAAACCCCCATACTTGGCATAGAGTGTAAGATGATTGTTTACCGTCTTTTCAGTCATCCAAATTAGCTTAAGAGCCTTTAAATTTACAAAATTAATTTTGGTATATTGGCTAACCTCACAGATATCCTTCAGCTAGATTAATTAATTTTGTAAGAGGAATTGTGGTTCTTAAGTGGTTATTATATGTAAATTGACTTCCTGTGTGACTGACTGCATAATTGACCAACTTCATCTGCCTATGAGAAGCAGAGATTTCTTTGCCCTGCCAGTCTCTTTTAGTCTCTTTAGTCAAAGAAGAGAAATAGAAGCTTCAAAGAAGAATTCATTATTTGTTGTACACACATCTGCTTTAGGATGGGATGAATCACACCTCACAAAGGTCCATTTGTCTCCCCTGATGGAAAGGGAAGGCTGGACAACAGTTCAGGTAAAGTCTTAACACTGTAGGTGTCTATGGTTTGTCAGATGAATTTGACCCTAGAGTTTTTAACTATTTTTTTTTTTTTTTTTTTTTGGTAAAAAAAAAATCCTCTACTACTTATATAAGTATAGCTATTAGTTCTTACCAACACAAGCATTTATTATATATTATTATTTATAATTATCTATTTATTAACAAGTATTAACACACCTGTTTATATAGCTATGAAAACACTTTGTATTTTTGAAATAACATCATTTGTTGTGCACATCATAAAAAATTTTAGAAATACAGTATTTGGTTAGTCCTCACAACATTACAGTGAAATAGGTAAGTACCGTTATGGTTAAATTATGACAATTAACTGCTGCCATGTGCAGTTAAGCTGTACTTCCCCAGAACACTTCATGGTTTCAGGTGACAGAACATTTAGAGGGATCTGGGTCC
Source organism: Corvus hawaiiensis (assembly GCF_020740725.1). Lineage (NCBI taxonomy): Eukaryota > Metazoa > Chordata > Aves > Passeriformes > Corvidae > Corvus > Corvus hawaiiensis. Next base: position 27,546,190 of record NC_063238.1, read on the forward strand.
TACAGGACTGCATGAAAAGGTGCTGAACTTCTTGGGGGAGATGTTCCATACTGCTTCTGGGTGCATAAAAGGGAAAGCGTGTTCGTTGACTTCTCAGCTCATGCACTGGAATTTATTTGTGCTGGACAAGGACTCCGTGTCCTCTGGAGAGCTTTTGGAATGCAATTCTGAGAAAACTTTCCTGGATAGAAACAGTCCTTATTCCTCAATTTCAGCCTGTCACATTTGCATAAATACTACCTCATTTATTAGAGTAAATTTCCCAGGCTTTTCAACTACATCAACACCGTGATCTGAACACTCACTGGAACAGTTCTCATTTCATGAACTGCGACATGCACACCTGACTGTGGGTGTAGGAACTAATGATGTTTTGTAACTATCATGGTTTAACCCCAGCCAGCAGCCAAGCCCCACAGAGCTGCTTGGTCACTCCCCCACCAGCAGGATCAGGGAGAGAATTGGAGCAGTAAAAGCTGGAAAACTCATGGATTGAGATACAGTCAGTTTAATGGGGGAAGCAAAAGGCACTCATACAAGCAAAGCAAAAGAAGGAATTAATTCACTGCTTCCCATGGGCAGGCAGGTGTTCAGCTATCTCCAGGAAAGCAGGACTCCATCACAGCAATGATGACATGAGAAGACAAACGCCATCGTCCCAAACATTCCCCCCCTCCCTCATTCTTCTCCCAAGTTTATATACTGACCATGATGTCACATGGTCTGGAATATCCCTTTGGTCAGTCTGGATCACCTGTCCTGGCTGTGTCTCCTCCCAACCTCCCATGCACCCACAACTTCCTTGCCAATTTGTCAGTATGAAAAGCAGAAAAGGCCTTGTCTCTGTGTAAGCCCTGCTGAGCAATAACAAAAACATCTCTATATTATCACCCTGTGTTCAACACAAATCCAAAACATAGCCCCACACCAGCGACAGTGAAGAAAGTTAACTCCACCCCAGCCAAAGCCAGCACAACAAAATTTTTTTTGAAGAGAAGACTGGATTCTAAATAATCCAGTCACTTCTTATTACATCTGCACAGTAATAAGTAATCATGGTAATTTCTGTTCAATAGCTAAACCCCACCTTCTTTATTGTAGGCTTTACTGTGAGGATAAATCATCTGACAGGCAATTCCCACACAGCATTAGTAACTTTTTCTTGATTTTGTTGTGTGTGTTTAAGAGAAGCAATGAAGTATAAGCAAACATGTGAAAGTAATCACCTAAAACCTGTGTAAAACTAGATATGTTAGTGTTGGTTCCCTTCACTCATGATATTCCAATTACAGTTGTTTAGTGTAAATATCTTTATTCACTTATTGAAACTCCAACAGGCAGTGTTGTTTTTATAGATGTCAGTAGGTGTATGTTTATGGGTATGAGCCTGTCAAAAAAAATATGTTTAATGTCTCTGAGTTTTGTAAGCCTTCCATTGTTGTCAGACAGATTTTCCTAGCGGTGATGATGGGTGTGCTGATTGATTTAACCCCTTTTTTCAGTCTGCATGAGACTTTGATTAGCTTGGATCAAACATGTAGTGTTCACAAATAAGAAAGAATTCATAATCTATCAGACTGCAGGAAGTCTCCTTAGGTAGTGCTAGTAATAAATTCACTGACAGTTCTAAGTATCTAAATACTCAGGTTTTGTGTTCCACAGACAGTTTCTGAAGGAATTTTGCAACACTGACTAATTCTTCTCTACTTTAGAGAGGAAATCTTCTCTACTCCCCTTGGTCTTTGCTTCTGCGTCTTGAACTAAGGTTGGTATTTAAAGTATTAAAAGTGCAACCTTGTTCTCAGCTTGCCTGGGAGCAAATACAGTTCAATTCCCCTCTAGACACTACTGTACATGAAACCATTACTAATAATGTATGTTACAGCAGTAATAACCCTAAACATCAATAAAACCACAAGTAACCTTGAGTAAGCATAAAATATTACAGTCATATTGACAAATGAAAGGGAATTAGAATCCAGAAGAATGGGCATATTCTATTGTAATATCCAAATCTCCTCTTCTGTAACCCTGTTTGTGTCGTACCAAGACTTTGCCTAAACTGAATGGTAGAAAGCCTGAAAGGCTCATGGCCATGTTTTCCCCTTCTCTTTCCCATACAACTGTTTTGTTATCATAATTTCTTTCCTTTCCACTCTAGTTTGATTTCCATTGGCTTTAATTATGCTGCTGTGCTTGATAGTTCTCAACTTCTGACTCAGTGGGATAATTCCTGAAAAAAGCACTGTCATCTAAGAATGCTGTAAAACTTGTCATCAAGAAGAAAATGTGTAACTTTAACATGCAAATAACCTGAGTTATTTCAGGAAGAACCTATGAAGTCAAGCACACATCTGCTTTTCTTTAATTAACCATCTATAATCCTAATAAAAGAGATTGTGTGTTCCATAAATAATTGGGATATAATTCTGCAAAATAATCCATTTTGATTTGTCTTTGACAGCATAGTTAAATTTATGTACCTTTGTTTGCATTTTACTGGATCATTTATAGTATGAATAATTTTTGCTTAATGAGTAAAAATGTTTTAAAAGTAAATGGCAGAAATATTGAGCAAAGGGTACTAAGCTATGAATTCTCTGTGAATTCACAGGTACTATGAATTGTCCTTCTCTGTACATTATCATTGCTTGCCACAAAACAACTTCAGTGATCTTGGCTAAATTTTGTTTACTTTAAATTCTACTTATAAAACTAAAAAGTTGTTCTAATCTAATTAATCAGTTTTAACTAGATATCTATGATTTTTGGAACAAGTATTATCTTTCAGGTTTAATTTTTATTTTCACTTGAATTCCGCTCTGCATGAAAAATTTAAAACCAGCCGGTGGCTGCACCTTATGTCAGTTTTGTGTCCCCTTCCCTATGTCAGCTTTCATCTTCTTGCCTTGCCTTGTCTTGCCTTGCCTTACCTTCCTTTCACAAAATCACACAATTGCTAAGGTTGGAAGAGACCTCTGGAGATCATCCAGTCCCACCCCCATGACAAGCCAGGGTCGCCTAGAGCAGGTTACACAGAACATGTCCAAGTGATTTTGGAATGTCCCCACAGAGGGAGACTCCATGACCTCCCTGGACAGCCTGTTCCAGTGTTCTGCCACCTTCAATGTAAAGAAGTTATTGAAGTTCTTGCTGATCTGAAACTTTTTGTGTTTTAGTTCATGGCCATTACTCCTCATTCTGTCACTGGGCACCACAGAAGAGTCTGGTGCCACTCTCTTGACACCTGCTTTTGAGATATTTACATGTATTAATGAGATCCCCTCAGTCTTCTCTAGACTAAACAGACACTACCCTTCCTAAATTTTTATCCTGAGATCATCAGGTTTAATAACTATATTGACTCCTTCTTGTTGCTATTTTAATGACTTCCAGAGCAATTCCAGAGACTCAGGGTTCAATCTGTTCATCAGAACTGACTGCTTTGAGCTGCTTCAGCGACACGATTGCCAGCCCCTTTATGCTTCTCTCTGCGTGAGGGAAATCTCCGTTTCTTATTTGCTTCACAGCAATTCCCTTTTCATGGCTCCAACTAAGTTCTATGGCTAAGTCCTAGCTGCCAGGCTGGAGTGTCTAGATTGGATGTCATTAACTAAATCTAAGACAACTCATTTTTCTGGAAAGTGGTTTATAGCAAATTTTGTCTCTGGCTGCGGCTAATGATAATTTATATTACTTTTAAAAGGTGGGTCTCCCTTCCTGTTTTCCAAATCAGCTTTCAAATTGTCGAGATCAATGTTTATGGTCTAGATAGATAGGAGAAGGATCATTCTAAAATTATTCTTCCCTGTTGTTTTCCTGCAGTTTACATAGTCAGCTCAACTGCATCTTCCCATAATGTTACTTACCTGTGTGCATCTCATACTACCCAACATATACAGACATACTTCTGCTTGGCCTCCACTTTTTTCCTTGGGGAAGCATGGATATTTTATGTGTTTGGCCTCACATCTGCTAGTTCGAAGCAGATATGTCAGGTAACCTTAGAAATATCAAGTGGCAATAGACACTTGCACTTAAAAAATGAGTTAAGCCAAAAATATCTTTGCTAAAAGATTTGAAATACTTTATAGTAAAGGAGTAAAATTTAATATATAGGAAGTCAAGCCTCAAAAATATCTCATCTAAAGCTAATTATTTTTACCCTACCCAGAGGATTTCCTTGGAATAAAAGCATCACTTTGACTGAAGCAATTCCTTTCCAGCTGTTTTCAGTCTTTTTTTTTGTTTGTAAGTGTCATGGGTTAGCAAACGTAGTCCCGGAAGTGATGTTCTTGCAAAGAGGTGCTTACAGCTCCTCTATGACCTGACAGGATCTATCATCTGGCTAGTTTCAATATGGACAATTTTTTAAGCCACTTAAATTTTTGACCGCCTCTGTGGTCCACATTTAAGAATGGACAAAGCCCGGGGGAGGGCTGTCTCGTTTCCGGCGCTGGGAGAGGTAGCTGTGGGGCCCCATACGGGGACCTGGTGGGCCCTGGCCAGGACCTGCTCGGGCCGGGCCAGGCCGAGCCACAGCCATCCTGGACCCATGTGGCCCTGTTCCACCTGCGGCCCCCCCTCCAGCTCTGCTACGTGCAGACGGAGTGGCCTGGCTCCCCCTCTCCAGTGCGGCCGAAGATTCAGCTGAAGCTGCTCACTGCCCGGCAAAGATCATGTGACCAACAGCGATAAGCGAAATTCCAGCTGTAAGGCCTGGGTGAGATTAACCCTTTAACCCTGGCTGTGAAGAGCTGAAAACCTGAGGGATGAGAAAGAGATACTTAAAGCTGAAAATCTGTTGTAAAGCTATGGTGGTGATGGACTATGATATATCAGAGTACCCTTTGTAATTTCATGAAAGCATGGGGGGTGGAGTGTTCAAACTGTACTTGTGAGCAAAAGCACCTGTGCTGGAAAAAGCAAATGCTGAAGCAGCTGTAATTTGATGAGAAGTTTGAACAGGGAGAGATGAAAGTGATAAGGACTCTCGCTCCAAATCAGAAGGAGAAGACCTCAGTTCCGAGAGATGCTCCCAGAGATAGTCCTAGAGATGAAGATAAGGAGGACCCTTTGCTCCCAGGGACAGGGGGAGGGCCTCAATTCTTGAAGATGAAAATGCTCCCAGAGATGGGTGAAGAGAACTTTTGTTTCTGAACAGCTCAGCCTTAAAACTGTACCCCAGTAGCTCAAGATTGGACCCTCGAAAGCAGTTGTGGGAAAAGCTGCAAGTCATCGGAAGGGACTCCCACATGATGCGAGCCTAGAACCAACCTGGGCGGCTGTCTCATTGTGATACTTGAAGCCATGAGAGAACCTCTTGTGGAGATGTCTCCATAGCATGAGCAAGAGAGACTCCTCTTCCTAAATTAACTGAACAAGGTTATTATGGAAGTGGTAAACAGACTGAACATCTCAAGGGCTGTCTTTTACATTGTCAGTGGGAGAAGGGAGGAAGGTAAGGGGAGGAGAAGTGTTCTGAAGGTGTGGTATAATTTTTTTTTTTTTTTCCCTTCTTTTAGGTCTATTAATAAACTTCTTTACATTCTTTCAAGTTTTGTGCCTGCTTTGCTTTTCTCCTGATTCTTATCTCACAGAAGGTAAACAGTAATGAGTATTTTGGACCAAACCACTACAGTAAGGTATCAGCTTCACCTAGTGAATGATTAATGAATTCTTAAAATACAATACATCAGAAGACTTAAAAGCAAATGTTCATTTTTTCCTGGCCTATATCTTTTGTGTATCATCCTAAAGATCTCAGTGATTCTTGATTGCACCAAAGAAGTGTGTAAAATATACTGGTGGAAATAAAATCCTGAAGGGTTGCTCTCAAATGTTACAAGATTGGTGGTTTTAGCACTGTGGTGTGATTCAGAATACCAGCACCACAGCAGTACAAGCTTTGGAGCACAGAAGAGTGAAAGGACATTCCTGTGCTTTCCAAAGTTGTCAGAGAAAAATGTGCTAACATATTACATACACCACCTAACTAGGTAGCTATGCTGTAATCAGCACTGAAGTATAGTTGGGAGACAAAGTTGTATAAGCAAGTTTAAAGGTGCTGGGCCAGATTATTGGTTGGAATAAATTGGAACAAGATGGAATAAAGTAGGATAAGCTTCTTTGGCTTGCGGTATTACTTTTATGCATTTGGGAAGTTGTCTTGCTAATACCTGAAGGAAAGGTCATGCTGATAGCAAATAATTGTTTCTGCTGTTCCACCCAAACAGTTTATATGCCCTTTGAAGAATTTAAAGCAGCATGGGCTTGAATTTAATTTAGCTTAAATTTAAATTGTACAATTGATTTCCTTTTACTTTGTTTCTGTCTTGTATGGCACCAGAATAGCTTAGAACATCAAACTCCTGAAACTACATGAACTAGCTTTTAAGGGACCTAGCATTACAGACTGAAGCACTTGGGTTGCTTGCTTTCTTGGGTTTTCTCCGTAGTCCTTAACTTCCCACTTCTGAGAGGAGTTTTGGTACAAAAAACAAATTTTGAAAGCACTACAAAGAGAGTTGACCCTCACTCACTAAAAGAAGTTGAAGAACAGATCTCAGCAGCAGTGGTGAGATTTGGCTTTCCCCTGGGAGATCCAATGAAAACATTTTCCACTTGTGCACCACTTGCGCAATGGTGCATACACTGCTAATGGCATGTACAGTCCCCATCCTACAAACAGGGAGAGTTTTGCCTGCACTGCTTTTCCACAGGCAGCATGTTCATATGGCATGCTGAACAGCCCAGAAGTGAAGCAACAGACAAGAATTTCACATCCTCACACCCTCACAGCTGGCTTGAACAGCATCTCTCTAGATTTCTTACAGTAGATGGGGGCAGGGTTAACACATTAAGTACAGAGAGAACCTGGGGAAATTAATCTAATTGAACCCCTTGAAAACTGCACAAAAATTTACCTACTGTTATGAGGAGGCCACTAGTATTTGGTAATTTCATTTAGCAAATCTTGATTAGAAACGATTTGGGATGACAGAATCACAGGGTGATTGAAGTTGGAAGACACCTCTGGAAGTCATGTGGTCCAACCCGCCTGCTCAGCTTCTGTTTGTTGCACTTCATTCCATCTTCTGGATGCCAGCAGAAACAGAATCATGAACACATAGATGCTGCTGAAGAGAGCTAGATCTATTTTGGAGACATCTGGCAATGGTGGAAGAATGTCACACATTTTATTTAAATGAGAGTCCCTACCTTCCCCTCAGTGTTGTGCACTGCTCCCCTACTTTTGCACTGCTCCCCTACTTTGGTCTCCTGAGACATAAAGCCTGTGCTGCTGCACAGGGGCCCAGATCTAGGCTGGAGCTGGATCTGGCCATGTCTTTTGTAATGTTATGCCTGTGATGTAACTGTAAGATATTATACCAAAAAGCCAAACTTGGCTTTTCAGTTACAACTCAAAGACATTTTTATATTAGCAGATTAAAATACTTCAGCAAGACTCTTGCAATGTTTAGAATTTTGAATTTTATTTTTAATAATCTATATTTTCCAGTGCAGGCCAAAAATAATGTTTGTATATCAAATATTCCTCTGGGATGAAATTCCCTCTATTACAGATAATTACCCATTTGTTACAAATCCCTAAGTCAAGTACTATGTTTCTTTTCAAAATCTGATATTATTTTCCTGTTTTCTGTCTTGGCTCCAGAATTTTCATGATATTAGTTAATAATCTCATTTTTTTATTGTAATACAAAGTAAAATAAAAGTCTCAAGTTTTGTGTTTGTTAAGAAAGTGTTGAAATTTTGTTCACAGTCCAAACCCAAAATACATTCTTGAGTAAAACTCATTAAGTATTCAAAAATATGCTTCTCCAATGATCTCATGGGATTTGAATGCCTTGCATTAGCAGTTTGTCCCACATCTGGCCTCACTGGAGTCAGGGTTGAGGGATGAGGTGTGTGGGAGATGTCTGTCAGGTTTCCTTCCACAGCTGTTTCGCTGTCACTAAACCAGGTGGCAGTCAGAGCATTGCCTCAGAGAGAAAGGGATGGTTTGCCCAAGGTTTTCTGCTTTGAAAATTTTCAAAGAACCTGTAAGATTTTACAAAATATCATAATATGTAGAGACGTAGGAGTTTGCATGGCACTCCTCAGCAGCGTTCTGGAGCCTGCTGTGGTGTTTGCATGGTTCCTCCTGGGGGAGAGAGTGTGGTCTCTGTTTGGGTCTCTGCTCTAGGAGGCCTTGTGGTGGAGGGCAGGCTGGAGGAGGCCCTGCCCTGTGGTAAGGGCACAAGGGAGGAGTCACAGTCACAGTCACAGTCACAGTCACAGTCACAGTAAGAGTCGCAGTCAGTCACAGCATTTACAAACACATGCTGATGTAACATCCACTGTTTCATGCTTTATGAATATTTGACTCAAGATAAAACTGAGATTTTCTTAGTCTGGTGCAATAAAAGTAGACAAATACAACCACTCCCATCCAGCAATGTCCCGATTTGGAAATACACTTTTGATACGAAAACTTTCCCTGGGGCCAGGATGGGCCTGAGGAGGGAGAGCGCTCATCTCTGATAGACTGTTTTTCTCTTCAAGATTATGGTCCAAGTCACCTACCCTGAGAAGACAGGGTCTGCATCTGAAGCCCACCTTGTGATTAAGGGAAAAAGAAAGGTTTAACAGGCAGTTTAATAGACAGTTGCTCCTCTAATAGTTGGCTTAGGTTTCTGAATCATGGCCTGTAGTTAGTTGTCCATCCCAAGGCCCAGTGACGTGTAAAGTGTAATTCAGAAATTTGTCCTCAATGTGGGAATAAGGGGCTTAAACACATATCAGCATGCTACAAATGCTAAGGACAAAAGTACTCAAAAATATCTTGTAGATATCAAACATGGAGTGTTACAGTGGGGAAACTGCAACAAGTGTATCAGACAACGAGGCCCGTGGAAAGAATATATATATGGACTGATTCTTGATAGATGTTTCAGAGATGTTGATTTCTCCAGCCGCATGGCCGGAGCTCTGCCGAGGAGCTGCTCAATCCCGGGACCCGAGGGTCCTTGCCCGCGCAGGGGAACACAAAACAACCAATGGGGAACGAGGCTGAGCAGGGGATAGGGAAATCCTGTGTCTCCCCCCCAGGGCCCCTCTCCCAGGACCACATGGCAGGGAGGAGGGCCCCAACATTTCACCCGTTTATTTTTAACAAAAAGAGATTTAAAACTTAACATTGAAAACAACTGGATAAACATGAGATAACAAGGACAGTTTTAAAACAAAACAAGCCACCCTCCTGAGTCTTTAAATGTCCAAACAGATTCTCTAGAACATCTTAAGGCTGACAGAAGGGAGACAGGACTCTCCAGGCATGCTTTGTGGGGAAACTGAGGCAGGAGAGGGTTTCTTTCATTTGTACCTGTTGGAACTCTAAACAAAAATAGTTAATTTCTTCCCTCCCCCTTTTCATCCCCCCCTTGGCATCGGAGAGGAGTTGTAGGGAAAGGGAATTGTATAGGGAAGCCATGGGGTGAAAAATGGATTAGGAATAAACTGGGGATGGGGTAAACTTAGGAAAGGGTTCATATTGGGTATAGGGTAAAAGGGGAAAGTAGGTTGTGGGTAGGGACACTGCTGGCATGAATATTGTTTATAATTTTGTGCATAATGGCTGCCTTTGACTGGAATACCCCCAGGCCCAGTAACATTTGCTACTTGTAAACCCTTCTTTCCTTGCACTATATCAAATTGTACAACCTCCCCATCTCCTACGCTTTGCAGGTAATTTTTAGGGTTATTCTTATTAATAGCAGTTCTATGAACAAATGTGTCTTCCTGGTTGTCACATCTTGTTTTAAAACCATAATTTTGTTTAACATTATACCATTTTACTATTCCTAAAACCTTAGCTATGGTGATTTTTTCCTTTTTCCTAGTGGCTGCTGTTTTCTGGCTCACTGCGTTTTTGCTTTCTCTTTCACTATCACTCGCTCCCATGTTGGAATTGCCAGGGTTGTCAGTGCTGACGGGGCTGTCAGGGCTGCTCGTGCCTGCGCGCTCTTCCCAGGGTCGCATTTGGGGCTGCGCGGGCCAGGCTGGACTGCGCTGCTCAGCTCCCCGCATGCTGCTGCCGCCTCTGCTCTCAGCTGTGCTGCCGCTGCCTGGGGCCACGCCCATGTCTCGGCCAGGCCCCCAAGTGACAACCCCCCTGAGCCCTGCTCCAGCGCGCGTTTTGGCTAGGCACGGCTCCGCTCCACCGCCACCGCCGCCAGCCACCGCCCACATGCCACCCCTCTCGGTCAGGCATTCATGGGGCTCGCTCCACCACGCGCTGCACGGGGCCAGGTGGGCACCGTCAGGTTGCACCGCTCCTGCCACGCCTCGCTCTGCTGCCGACACTGCAGATCGTGTTGCTCCACCCACGCGCAGGAACTGCCTCACTGCTGCTCGCAGAGCGCTTGGTCCACGTGGTCTGGGTCGTATGGACTCTGAGGCACGCTTCTCTTTGCCAAGACACAGCTGACATTGCTCAACAGTCTCAGTAATTAAATAATATTCATGAAAATATTCTTCCATCGGCATGTATTTTGACTCAGAAATTAACTGTGTCCAAACGGTCTTCCAAAAGTCTTTGGTAAGAATTAAATCCCAAGAAATGTAGAAAAAGTTCTTAAACAACCATAAAAGGAAATGTTTCAGTTCTTTTTGAGCTTGAATTAAGCTAAAATTTACAAATCGTTGTTCAAGAATCTTTTCAAGTTTAAGATAAATGTCCATATGCAGCTCAGAGACCCAAGAGTCTTTCCATGATTCTTCCATAGTTTAGAGATGGAACAGCAAAACAAAACAAGAATAGGAATCCAGAGTTTACTCACAAATCAGTCGCTGTCCTTAGGGATCGGGGATCGTTCTACTCGCAATTCTCTACTATTTGTTACAGTGGGGAAACTGCAACACACATATCAAACAACGAGGCCCATGGAAAAGAAATAAATGGACCGATTCTTGATAGATGTTTCAGAGAGATGTTTATTTCTCCAGCCGCATGGCCGGAGCTCTGCCGAGGAACTGCGGCAATCGCGGGACTCGAGGGTCCTTGCCCATGCAGGGGAACACAAAACAACCAATGGGGAATGAGGCTGAGCAGGGGCAGGGAAACCCCGTGCCTCCTCCCCAGAGCCCCTCTCCCAGGACCACATGGAAGGGGGGAGGGCCCCAACAATGGAGCATATGTTTTGGGGTCTTTTCCAGAGGTGGTTACAGATGATACTTCTACATAGAACTGTTATGGCTGTAGATATTGGTGTTCAGAGTAGCCAGACTGCTCCTACTCCTCCTTCATGAAGTGTTTCAGTATTTCCAGCCACTTGGTAAATCTTTCGGTGAAAAGCTTTTCCTTTCAAGAAACAGTGAAAGTTGATTTTTCTTTGTCGTTACAGCTTTCCTACATTGTACTGTATGTGAAAGGAGAGGAAATTTCAGTCTTGTGTCTTATTAGCTAAGCAGTTTTGGAAGAAATAGTTATGTATGCTTCAGCTTATTTCTTCTCGGAATGTAGAACTGTCACAATGGCTAAACAGAACAAAGGGGATCATTGCAAGTGTATTGGCAAATGTAATAGCTCAAATCAAAGGATTAAAACATTGCATGACTCAAATGGTTGATCAGAAATGAATAAGGCTATTTAGGAAATTATATTTATTTATAATGTGCAAATTTCCTTGTCACTCACTTTTCCGTGCCATTATCTGGGAGTAAAATCTGATTCAACATGAACAGGAAATGATTGTACAAGTTTTGATGTGACAGTGCCACCTGCTGTTACATTATGCAATTTGAAAATAATTTTTTGATTAGTTTAGAAGCTTATTCCCACCATCAAAAGACACACAGGAAAGTTTAGGAGCTGTGGTGCTGAGCTGGTAGCTTTAGGTTGTATTTGGTACTATATTAAAGTTATTCTTTTTTTGTATTTAGCTAATTTGAGAGAATGGAGTAACTTCATTGGGAGGGACCCACACATATTTATTCCTCTGAGACATGACTGATGAACATTTGTATCTCTTAATGGCCTATAGAAGGAGGAGTCCATAGGGAGAATTAATGGTAGTTACACCATCTCCTTCTCCCCTGATTCAGGACCTCAGCCTGGTGCGTATGCTCTCTGAGTGCCCACAGCATTTGGCACTTGTCCAAAGTCTGCAGAAGCCTAACTGCAGCTCATACAGATCTCAGGAGCTTTCATACCTTGGCTTGCTTCATACAGCAGTTCTGGATGGACCAAGAGCAGATCTGTTGGTACTCAAGGTGCCTGGTTAAAACTTAGGCATATTTAGACCATAGGCATCTCTATTAAACAAAATTCTTTGAAAAGAAAGAGTTTGGATTAAAGCACCTGCAGCAGCAGTCAAATGTCTCATTCTCCATCCTTCATTGTCCTTTTCAACTGTCTCTAAGTATGTTCTACGCATTATGAATAGAAGAGTGGGGAGACACCAAGGCAGCACAACATATTCATGCTGTGGATGCACCTTGGATTTATGATGAGCTATTCTATATTATTTTCTATTTTTCTAATTTTGTATTTTTCATTTTGTGCATTAGTTTATTTTATCTAGATTGATTTTCATTTGTTATTGCTCACTATCATGAACTTCTTTTGCTATTTCCCTAACTCCACCCAGTAGACTGTTGCTGTTAGAGCCCTGAATAACTTAGAGGCATTAGAAAAGTAAATCACTTAAGCATTGTTTCATTTTCCAGATCATTCTTGAACATGCTGAAGTACAAAGCTTCACACAGATATCTTGAGGATCCTGTTGTTTTCCTCCTTCTACTGAGGAAAAAAGGTAAACTCAATCTTACTTTTGCCTTACTTTAGTTTTATATGTTTAAAGCAGATCTTTATCCCTGTGGGGGCTTCCCTCTTACTTCCCAACAGCTTACTCTCTGTAACTGCCTTTGGTGGACAACCCTGCTGAGTGCTTTCTGGGGATCCTGGAGGATTATACCAGTTAGATTTTTCTACCATTTATTTGTGAGGTACAGCTTCTCTTTACAAAGCTATGTTGATTCTTCCACAAGATGCTTTTATCCAAGTATCAACTTTTTAATTATATGGTTTATTATATTTTCTAATAATTTGCTTTGTACAATTTCAGATTTACTTCACTGGGGTTAACAGAATCCTTTTCAAAATTTTTCATCATGTTTACTACTTTCTATGCTTGATACTGAGACAGTTTTAACTGCATGGTTACATATGGCATGAATTGATTTCCTTTAGAACTTGTGGGGAATGGTATTGCTTGTCTTTGGCTGTCTTCTCAGCCTAACTGCTATATTTACAGTGTCCAAAAATATAGTCTCAGAATTGTCTGCGAAGTGATGTCTCATATACTTGAGCAATCCCACATATCCTACCTACCTCCTAGATTTGCAACTTTTTAGACCTGTCTCAGCATGTCACAACAATGCAGCTGATGCTGTCTTGGTCCAGGCAGTGATACTGTAGTGATATTACTGTGATGCCATGAAGATTTTTTGCCTTTTCTTTTATACCCCTGTTGTGCCTTTTTTACAACTTCTGTATTCCTGGTGCTTTTTCCTTGCATTCTTGGACTTGTTTGTCAGGCTGGGAGACTGGACATTTTGGAGGCTTTGTAGCTAGGGATCAGTGTGCCCCAGACCCCGGGGTCCTCTCCAGAACACATTCTGTGAACTGGGATGGAGCCATCCAGGGGAGGGCTCCTTGGGGAGGGGGGCTCACTTGAGCCTCTCATTGGGGAATCTTTGATGGATATGCTAATTGGTGGAACCAATAATGTTATACCCGATCTTTTAGGGTAGGCATTTTGGCGGGGTGCATTTCGATGCATATGACCCAGACATGTGCACCTAAGGATGCTTAAAATAAATACCAAGGTAAAATCCCTTTTCCCCTTCTAACCGTGTATGCCTCTTGATTTTAAGACCAGGAAAAGGCATCAACTGCCTGTAACAGATATTTTGTGTTAAGAGCTGATATGGCAAATTAATTTGTCTGCTTTGACTCTAAGTATTCTTTTATAAACTACTTCTCTGTTACTAGAACAACAGCATCTCTCTGTCCTCTATACATCTTGGAATGGAAAAACCTCTGCAATAAGAACATGCGCCAATAAAGAGATTTTTGGAATTAGTGGATATTAGTGATGAGTATTTCTGAATATGCTATTAAGCCCTTATCTGCATTTTCAGACACCTATCTAGATTAATTTAAAATTACAAATGTTAGAAAGTAATTTTCTTCCGTTACCTAATAAAATTTTTGTAGTCACAACCAAATCTACTGTTTTTAAAACCATACTTATGGACAGTAGCACATTTTTTTAACACATGACCAGTCAAATAGCTCTAGCAATAATTAAGGGATCAATTATACACATGGAGGAAACTTCAGAGAACTTCATGTTTTAAGTTTCCCTGAGATTTTTTTCCTCAGTTGTGGACTTCTCCATGCACAAATTTTCTGATTTCCTTCCTTTTCACTGTCTGTGCTTTCAAACTAAGGTAAATGTTGTCTTACCTTTTAATGTTTACATTCTTCTATTTCTAGGATTTTGGTCAACAGTCATTTTTTTATCAGAATGAAAATTCTTCTAAATTCCTCATGCTTATTACTGGCATGCCTAGGTCATTGATGGTGCTAAGCAATTCAAGACTAATGGAATTTATGCGTACCTACCTTAACGTTAGTCCTCACAGATTTTGTACTACTGAAGTTTCATTAGCAGCACTTTAATTCACCTTAGCACCTATAGATGACTTTGAGTAAAATTCCTACACAAGAGTGCACAGAGCACCTGAGATTTCAGTTTAAAGTAACTCCATTTATATGTATTCTGTCTACAGCATATAGCAGGAGTTTCTGTATCATAACATGTAATAGGGTCTTGATAGGATTTACTGGTTTCCTTCTAGGTTTTCAGAATATTTAGGTGTTAAGGACACTGTCAAAAATGGAAATTAATTGCCCAGTTATTTATTCCTTTTCCTTACATGGACCTGTTGGAGTGCGTCTGGAGGAGGGCCACAAAGATGGTCAGAGGGCTGGAGCAACTCTCCTATGAAGACAGGATGAGAGTATTGGATGAAGAAGAAAAGGCTCCAGGGACACCTTGAAGCAGCCTTCCAGTGCCGGAAGTGGGCCTATAAGAAAGCTGGAAAGAGACTTTTCCAAGGGCCTGTAGTGACAGCACAAGGGTAATGGCTTTAAACTGAAAGAAGGTCAATTTTAATGAGATACTAGGAAGAAATTCTTCACTGTGAGGGTGGTGAGGCAATGGAACATGTTGCTCAGGGAAGTTCTGGATGCTCCATCCCTGAAAGTGTTCAAGGCCGGGCTGGATGGAGCTTTGAGCAAACTGGTATAGTAAAAGGTGTCCCAGCCCATGGCCGGGGGTTTGGAACAGGATGATTTTTGAGGTCCCTTTTAACCCAAATCATTTCATGATTCTGTGATTTCAACTCATGTCTGTTTGTAGGAGATTTTCAAATAGTGGATGGAAAAGCTGCATTTGTGTAGATCTCTTCCTCATTCATATGTGTGTAGGTCTAACAGAAATTGCAGTTCCCATGTGAATAAATTGAAAATTCCAGTGATATTCCTTTGTATGGGCACAATGAAGCTGACCTTTTTCAAAACTGGTGAAAAACTCAGAAGTCAAGTACATTCAGTTATAAGAATTTTTTTTAATTCCTTCTTTGCTGAAAACACATATGCATTATAAAAAGATTAATAATTCTAACTGATCTCAATCAAATCATGAAAGAGTGAGCAACTTAAAAATCACTAGTTAAACCATGCCAGATATTCAATGCATGACATGCATGATGCATTAAAATAAAACCACCAAACCAAGACAATTAATTCAAATGGCTTTCTACACTACTACAATGGAAGTATATATTCACATCATGCACCCGTTCTGCAGCTTTCTTTGTCAAAACCACATACCACTGAGAATGTGAAATGTGGCCAGAGCTGATAAGACAAACAAATTATATCTTTCAGTAATTTAAGTAACTGATTCTTCACAGACAAGCACTGTTCCAGGCAATTTTACCACTGGTACAACCATATTAATGAGATTAAAATTGGTGGCCTAATAAAATGAAACTTAAGCAAGGTGTTACTTTCTCTGTGTCCAGGAGGAAATCTTGCTATATGTCAGTGTAACGTATTTACAATAAACATTTGACAGTGGTGGACTGCCAGTGTTCTTAAAAGGGACCAGACATCTTGAGTCACAATCAAGGAAATTGCAGGAACCCCATTAGTGGAGCCACAGCCCAGAGAAGATGATAAAGGAAGCCACATCTACTGAATTTTTAGTCTTAGGGGAATTCTCCTGTGCCATGCAGATACACACATGCATCACACACATCTTGGGTAGTAGTATACTAGTTACTAATATATAGTTAATAATTTTATTGCTAATTAAGTGGTTGGTTATGCTGGGGCTAAGTTTTGAAGTTGATTGGTCATAGGGCAGAGTTAATTCAAGCGTGCACGAGATGTACAGGTGTAATACTCCTATGTAATCACAAGATGGTGAAACTATATGGGGGTGTTGTAAATAAGAAACTTCTAAAACTCTTCCCCAGGTGATATGACATCATCATGAATGCGGCTAGGTGGAACAAGCTCATCAGTGAATCAAAGAGTTGAGGAAATGATTGGCTAGGAACACTCCATTGTAATGAGCCAATGAGAGGACCCCTAGATGAACCAGTAAGGGAGCGGATTGGAAATGGACCAATCCTGAATAAGGACAGGCTATAAGAACTGCCTTGGTACTTTGCACCAGGTCCTTCTCTTGTGAGGTGCATGTCCGGGGAGTGCCCAGCATCTCGCGAGCGCTGTTCTGTTTTTCTGGCTTGTCATTAGGAGCTTGGGCTTATCTTGGGATCCTGCTTTCAGTTGTTTTGAGTTGTTAATAAAATCCGTTAATCTTCTGAGGTGACTGACATGTTTTTTTCAATCTGGCTACAGAGATCAGTACAGAAAGCAGTGCTATTTCTGGCAGCCACACAAAGACAACCAGCACTCACACAGACATCACCATCACCTCAGCAAGTGCTCTTCCTTCTCTTGAGACCACCAGGGCAGGGGTTTCCTGGCAGGCAAACTCCCTGCATCACTGCACCATCTTTGTCCACTAGGACACACACATCCGTGGGTTTCTCAAACACCAGAGTAGTCTGTCCCCATCATGTCTGGCCAGAGTGCCTGTCGAGGGCCTGGGCCCCATTTGTCCAGCCTCCAGCCCTGCCCCTGGTTCTGTCTGACCTGGCTGGTCTGGGTTGAAGTTCTGTAGCAGTTGTCCCTCAACTCATCACAGGGAAGAGAGAAAAGGCACTACCACAGTTCACTTACCTATAAGTCATTGTTTTTATCCCTGCTCCTCTCCAGTTTCCTATGCTTCCTCCTCAAGTGAACTTACAGGCACAACCTCTCAGTGTCCATATAGTGTGATGAGGATGGCTTCCAGTTGATTAAGACAGTTGGCACATTTTGAATGGTTACTATTTTGGAAGGTAGTCACTTAGCAAAAGGGGATAAACAAAACTGTAGAATAGCATGGATTATATTTTCATCTTTCCCTACAGAAAACAAAAATCATATTGCTGCTTTTGGTATTTGGATGAATGTGTCAAACAAAACTGGACGTGTACTGTCATGATAGCACAGAGCATTCAACCCCAGGCATCAGTACAGGTTGGGGGATGGAGAGATTGAGAGCAGCCCTGCCAAGAAGCACTTGGCATTGCTGGCAGGTGAAAAGCTGTACATGAGCTGGCAGTATGTGCTTGCAGCTAAGAAAGCCAAATGTGTCCTGGGTTGCATCAAAAGAAGTGTGACCAGCAGGTCAAGGGAGGTGATTCTGCCCCTCTATTCCTCCTTGTCAGACTCCACCTGGGGTACTGTGTCCAGCTCTGGTGTCCTCAGCACAGGAATGACCTATTGGAGTGAGTCTAGAGGAGGGCCATGAAGATGGCCAAGGGCTGGAACACCTCTCCTGTGAAGAAAGGCTGAGAGAGCTGGGGCTGTTCAGCCTGGAGAAGTCTTTGGGGAGACCCTAAAGGAGCCTTTCAGTAATTAAAGGGGACTTAAAGTTGTGAGACAGAGCTTCTGGCAGGTCCTGTTGTGATAGGACAAGGGGTAATGGCTTTGAGCTAAAAGAGGATGGATTTAGATATAAGGAAGAAATTTTTTACATGCAGTTGGTGAAACACTGGAACAGGTTGCCCAGAGAGGTTGTGGGTGCCCCATCTGTGGAAACATTCCAGGTCAGATTGAACAGGACTCTGAGCAACCTGATCCAGTTGAAAATGGCCCTGCTAAGTACAGGGGAGTTCGACTAGATGAACTTCAAGGGTTCCTTCCAACCCAAACCAGTCTATGATGGCATGATTCTCTGATTATCCTAAAGTGCAGATATCTGGAGGAAGGGACTGAAGGGAATATGAGATTAATTTAGGTGTTTGCGTGCTTTTTTATCTCCATTTCTTTATATTCATTGACTACAGAGAAATGTGATTGTCTCCATGAAATGATCTAGTCTACTTAAAACATGTGTCTGTTACATCCATTTGGGAGTATACTTAATGCCAAATGCCTCCAACCATTTGGGATACAGCATACTTAATTTTCTCCTTAGAATGGAAAAGGCATGATATGCCTATCTGATTTTTGTAGAATTAGCCTACAAACTAATGACATTCTCCAGGTCCATGTGTTCAGGCTGCCCAGCTCATATTTTGCACCCCTGAAAAGTAATAACTAAGTCAGGACTGAACAATGATTTATGGTAAGCTCAAGTCAGCTTCCAGCTGACCTATGTCTTTTGAGTACTTGTTCACTAAAAACCGACTAAATAAACTTTCTTGTGAATAAATTTCCTAACCAAAAAATTATTACATCAAAGGCAAATATAACCACTATGTTAAAAGAAATTAGTGGTAGTCCTGACAGATCTAAACTTTTGAGTATTTCCAGGAATGTAAATGAAGCTTCTATGCTTTTCGCCCCAAGCCTGGGTTGTGATGAATGTTCTTATCTTAGCAGAGAAGGTCTCTCTATGAACACTGGTGTGTGCAGATAGTCTCAAGGGATTTCCAAGGTAAGAAGAAGCTTTAGTAAGGTAGGTATGTAAAGAAAAAATTGCCCTGGAAAATCGGTAGACTAGTCTGCTGCTTCAAATAGTAAGTGGATTTTGCATATATAAATCCAAATCTGAACAGAATGTAGGTTGATGAGATCTCATTTTTTATTAACTTCTTAAGAAATTCAATTGTTGTTCTTTCACCAGCGGCACTGACATTAATTTTATTTTGCGAGCTGCAGTCTGTGACATATATTCCAAGAAGATTATTCTTTCCTGAAGATTTTTGCCTCATTTCAGTTAAAACTAAATTTCATTTCTACCGAATAATTCATTAGCTCTGTCTCTGATATGTCTGGGTTAGAAAATAACAAGTATTATATTAGAGGATGAAGAGGAAAGAAAGGATTATTTTTCTTTGACTTCACTGCTTTTGTGTTCTAAAAGCTTTCTGAAAGTTGCCAGGAATTTCTTTAAAATTGTTGGCTGAAGGGTGTTATTAAAAACACACAAATGCATCATATTTACAGAATGTAGTGACCTCTCCTTCCTTCTCCCTACTTCACAGAAAACTACTTTGTGATAGGTTAAATGTTTCATCTTTGGTTCAGCATTTAATCTGTCTCAGCTGTCAGTAGTTCTGAGTGAAATTGAAAGAAATGTTCTTTCTTAATTTAACAAGTTTCTATGTAGTAATTGAAATCACCTGAAAAAGGACATTCTTTAGCCTGATTGAATGTGAGGATACAGTTAATCAGGATGCCCTGTGCATATGGTGTTTCTTAAGGGGCAAGGAAGAGCAGCATTAGGTAAATACTTTTTAAAGCCAATGTTAGGAAGGGACAGTAACAGTGAAAATTCAGAGACCCATGGTACACTCCTCAAGCATCCAAACCCCAACACATGCCTTCAATTTAAGATCTAGAAAGAATTTCTCATATGTCTTAAAAGTAGTCTTCAGATATCTTCAGAGATACCTTATAGGTACTCTAAATAGGTTATCACATAAAAGAGTGCAAGTAAGTTGCAATCTCTGCAAGGGGTTCTGCTCATACAATTGCAGCTGCTGAAGAGGTACCTAGTATTAGCTGCCCTCATATTCTGTGGAGATCAATGGTAACCACCTAGCTTAAACAGTCCTCTTAAAACAAGGGAATCTAGAAGCATTTTCCTCCCTCTGTTTTCTTTAGAGGGAGTCTGAAAGGCGGTAGTAAATTGGGTGCCTTACTTTCCACAGCTAAGTGAAAGGGAAGGATTAAGTGCTAAATGTTGATTTAGTTTAAAAGCTTTTGAAAATAATGGTCTTCAACTGTGCCATGTGAGACAACTTTAGCAATGCAACAAACTCTATGTGTGATTTGTCTTTAATCTATTCTTCACATTTGTTACACTCCAGACTTATCATGTGGAGGCTTTTTGTCCCAGTAGACATGTGACTTCCTGAAGGACAATCTTATTTCACTCTTGCTCTTCAAGGAAGTTCAGACTTGTAATCGCTTTAAGTGTTTTGTGTCATATAAATAAATGAAAAGTGGGGCTTCAATATGACCTGGAATCACAGTTTCACACCAATACATGTGTCTTTTACTTGTACTTAAAATCCAGCTATAAGAACTATATGTTGTTCTTAAGCAATACATCCAATTGCTTCTTTATCTGTACTAAAAAGCTTTTCCCAAATGCATAACTTAAACCTTCTTGTTATGATAATTAGGTTAATTTCATGTTTAGATGTGTGAACATACTTGTTTCTTTCCTCTTTATGCTGTCTCTTACTTGTCAAGAATGGTATCAAATATGGGGGGAATTACTAATAAAGATATATTATCTGACTTATCATATCCAACCTATAGTGAACATTTTCTTCAGTGCCTTTTTCAGTTAGTTTCCATAGTTGCATCATGGCTACTGTTGTGAAACACAGGCATCTGTCAGGAAAATCAGTTTTATTTTAGGAAGGAAAATTCTGCTCCATGCTTTCCATGTGTCAGTGTGAAATTTCACTCACATGACAGCTGGATTAAATTATTTTAATAACAGTGGCTATTTCAGTTTATTCTGGCTGGTAAGGCATGTCCAAGTACCCTTCATGAAAACTATCATCAACATATTCCCATAGCAAATTAATATCAGCTCTTGAATACTAAATCTAAACTAGAATTAAACTCTTAACATCCCTCTTGTTCAACAGCATTTATTTTTGACTAATACATTTTGTATGTGTCATTTGCGCAAACAGCGCTAGATACTACATATCCAAGGGTAGTTGAAGCAAACTTACCCCCTTAAAAAATGCCCATTTTGCTTCCATGTGTATTTACATGATCTTTTCAGTGCCTAGAAGTGTGTAAACTGTAGTTGGGAGGCAGGAAGATATTAATCTGTTGTAACTGCTTGACTCTGCCTAGCAGGCTGCTGCGGCCTGAAAGCTCAGCGAGGGTTTCCTAGGGCCATGTGATTAATCGCATCCCAGAGTCCATTTCGGACAGCCCCGCGATCTGGCTCCGGCAGCTAGCAGCATTACGAAGCAGTGGATGGCAAAGAAGGTAGAGAAGGGTCTCTCATGAGGGTTTGAGATGGCTTTAATCACATCTTGTCCCTGTGATGTTCAGAGGTAGAGAGACAGCGTGCTCTGAGTGCGGGGTGGTTTTGTCAGGGGCCCAGGGGTGGTCCCTGAGCGGGGTTGGGGTACAGAAGCAAATAGGGAGAAACCGAGGGAGTGGCCAAGGCTAGGGAGGGAACAAGGGGAACATACAGAATCATGGGGTTAACAGGCCACCACATTCATCCATATTGCAAAACCATTGTTGTATTTGGCAT
Source organism: Corvus hawaiiensis (assembly GCF_020740725.1). NCBI lineage: Eukaryota > Metazoa > Chordata > Aves > Passeriformes > Corvidae > Corvus > Corvus hawaiiensis. Next base: position 27,568,128 of record NC_063238.1, read on the forward strand.
AATTCTTGGCAACTTCATCTGGAAAAGGCCTGAAGACGATAAGTCTACCCCCAGAGTCCCTTCAAAGCAGTTAACCTCTGTCTGTCAGCAGTCCTTCTCCAGAATCTTTTCAGGGGCTGGGGGCTCCATGAGGCACTTTTCTCACCCTGACACTTCCTCTTTCTCCTCTTGCAGGCAGGCACACATGACAATATGTGTATAGTAGTTGTTCCATTTCTGAAAAGAAATTAAATATGAAACATAACAAGAATTTGAGACTTTTCCCTACTCTTACCAGACTTTCTTTTAACTAGGGTGGCTCAAGCATCTTTCATTTGACATATGGGGGGCTTTCTGCCTATGACAGTTTGATGCTAATGAGTCAAATTCTCTTCCTCTAAGATGTCTGCATTGTCAGAACTTGGCAGAAATCTTCCAGAGGTACCCATGGTCCCAGCCAGGCATTCCAAGTATTGAGTTGGTCTAGACTGTTGGCCAGATACTCAATCTTTAGCTTCAAGATCCCAGCAGTCTCTCTATCCTACTCTCTGTTTTGGTTCCTAGGGATGCGTTTGAAGCCAGTGTGTGTAGAAAGACATTGTGGTAGTGGTAGCACATGCATTGGCTTAATATTACTAATACTTGTATGTATGTACAGATCCCTGACAATTTTGGTGAAGTAAACTGGGTTCTTATGCTTGTATTCACACTGACTCCTGATTTGTCATTTTTGTTTTTTAAATTAGGCAATGCAGAAAGTAACTACAGCCTTCAGTTGTCTGTGATACTTGATATCAGCACACTTAACTTGACATACTCTAATATTGATGTAAGGCTCACAGAGAAATAAATTACATTTAGCATGCAGCAGCTATAGGGAAGAGAACAGAAGAAAGAAACTTCTTTCAATGCATCATCTGAGCCCAGACATAACAGAACCAGCAAAACCAAGGACACTTGGGGAAACAACCAAGATAATGCCAGATTACAAAGAATAAAACAAAGTCATCTCATCCAACTAGGCAGAGGGTAGGATCAGAACTACTGTCTCAAGGAAGGCACCAGCCCAAAAGAAGAGGATTCAGCATGTGAACTAATTAGCAGAAGTAAGAGAATCCTTTAACCAATAGAAGATAGAATACTATTTAATAAGAGAACAATGTGATTTGTAGCCAATGAACATTATTGCCTTTGTTAGCTAAAATGTATAAATAGTGAAAAGTTTTTATAGGCAGTGTTCTGGCTTTGTGTATTTGCCATCCAGAGCCCCTTTCTGCACAGAACTATATATAAATCAAATGCCTTGACTCTGTGTGTGGATTGGCCCCTTGCACACAGAGTGAGAGAACCTGTTCTGGGACAACAGGATTTTGTTTTCATGAGAACAGCACAAAATTCTTCTAAAGGGTATTGATTCTGACTCCTGATGATGTCACAAAGCTTCCAAACATTTTTTTACTGTAAGACATGGGAAGTGATAATTTTTTTCCTCCTGCTTCATTTCTGGTGAAGAGAAGCAAAGTGAGAGGCCAGGAATGTGATCAGCCTGCAGCTGCAGCATGGGCGGGCACCTGCTGGTGACTCTGGTGCCCTGGCACCCCATGGGGTGTGCTCCAAGTGTTCGTCACTGAACATCACTGCTGCTCTTCCACTGTTTGTGTCCTATGTTTGGGAGCTAAGTGAATGTGATTTTTGTTCCATTTCTAATAAAAGGCCTTGTGTTGACAGTGCAGGGTCACATAGTGCTCTGTTTCAGTAATTGTCTAGTGGTAAAGTGTTTATTGCCTGAGCTGTTTGAGCTTAACCTCTGGAAATACTGTGTATGATACGGACCTGACAAGCATACATAGTGTGTAGAAAACAAAAACCTTCATGCCAGATGGGGCTGGGAATGATATTGTGCAATTTTCAAAGTAGATAGCAAAGAGTAAGAAGGAAGCAGGCTGTGAAAAGAAAACAAAAACTAGCTTTCCATGTGGACTCTCAGAGTCCCATGAATATCATTGCTCTACTAACAAAGAAATCAACATGCTGCTGAAATACTATACCACTCACATTCCCCGCAGCCCTTCCCCAATCTGCTGGAGGAATGCTGACAATATTAGAGTCCAAGAAGCACTGAAAGGGTAAACATAACACCAGACAAAAGGGGTGGTTAAAAAGAAAAATATTTTTTTTTACAAAAATCTGGGGTGTCTTAGATGGTTGGGCACAGTCAGCAGAAATTAATGATTTGTAAATCAGCCCTGACTGGCTGCTTTGTATGACAAAATACTTGGATTTTGAGATTACAGGACAGTAGTAGATGTGATTTTCTTTGATTTTGTCATGGCTTTCAACATTATCAGCCACAATACTCTCATAGCCAAGTATTTGGATATTACAGAGTGGATGGGTGGGCAAATAAATTGTAAAAAGACAAGTTAGGTGGTCAGGCTCAGAGAGTGGTGGTTAGTGGGATGGACTTTCTCTACCTGATAGGAACAGACAAGTCCTTGCAAGGATACTGCAGGGATCTGTCTGGTACAGATCCCATTTTATATGCAGCAATGACTGGGAGGCAATTATGAAATGTGACCTCATCAAGTTTGCAGAAGATACAAAAAATAAGGATCAACCTGTATGCTCAGTGTCCAGCCTGCCCTTCAGAACAACCTAGACAGGCTGGAGGATGGGGCCAAAAGGGAACATTTTGAAGGTCAACAGTGAAAAATGCAGAGTCTTGCACCTGGGAGAGAAGAGTTCCTGGCATCAGCAAAGGTTGGGGACTGTGGGAAGCCTGTCCAGGGAGCAGTTCTGCAGAAAAAGAGCTGGGAGGCAGCAAGCTGAACAGGAACTTGACTTGTGTGCAACAGAGAAAGGCAACAACACCCTAGGTGGTATTCCCTTCCAGTCGGCACTGTTTAGATCACATCAAGACCACTGCATCTAGGATTGGATACCCCAAATGGAAGAAAGATGTTAATGAACTGGAGCAAGTTTATCAGAGGCCCACCAAGCTGTCAGGGTGGGAGCACTTGCCATATGAAGAGGTGCTGAGGGAAATGGGCTTGTTCAGGGAGGGAAGAGGGGTTGCTGGGGGGAAACCTAAAACCAGCTGGTCAGTACTTAGAGGGAAGCCATGAAGAAGATGCAGTCAAGCTCTTCACAGCATTGCCAGTTGGAGGAAGAGATGTGGCAGACTTGTATTTTTGCAGGAGAGACTCCATCTGGGAATAAAAGCCTTTTTCCCGTGAAGGAAATCAGTGGAACAGGTTACCAGCGAGGTAGAACAGTCTTTATCCTTGGTGATTTTTGGGACCTGACTGGATAAAGCCCTGAAAAATCTGTACTGATCTCATTGCTCACGCTGCTTGCAGAAGTTTGGATGACTGAGTTTTCTTCCATTCGCAGTTATCTATAATTAGCACAATTTACTGTTATTTGTTGAGGAGTTATTTCTTCCTTTGATAACTTTTCATCAAGTCAAAGGGACCAGTTTTTCCACTCTTAATTCTTTAAGAAACTTACTGAATACCCTTCTGAAATTTCTAAAGCAATTATTGGATAAAACTGATGAAAGTAGTGGAATATAGCATTCTTAGTAGCTTTTAGGGATGATCAGTTTTACCACAATATTTGTGGTTTTGATTTTGTATTTCTAGTTTGCTGTCCTTTCTTGCTGAAAGTCTCTAGATAGACATACAATTGGTTATTAGGTGGTTTCAGTACTTTAATTAACTGTTATCTTTAATTGTGTTTACAAAAGCTCAAGATAAACAAACCTCTAATAGGTATGGGGATGTTGACATAATTTTGCATGAATAATGTTGTTAATTATATTTTGCACAAGAGTAGCATCCGTAGACACCAATCAGGATAAGGAATTATATTTTGCTAGGCAGCAAGCAAACAGAATGGTTCTCATGCAGCACTAATTTGGCATTGTGGAAGTTTCGCAGAAGGAGAATGATGGAGGTTTAAAACAGGGATTTGTATGTACCCAGTCCTCACATCCCATACGGGGATGTCCAAAACTACCAAAGGATGGCTTAATGGTATTGACATTTACAAGGGTATTGACATATGACAAAAATATCATGCCATTTCAGTAGAGGAAGATGGTTCAGCATGGATTAATATTACTGCAGGCCTGGTTCCTACGGTATATCACTGTGTCCCACAGCCATAGGGAGGAGGAAGAGAGAAGATCCAGCAGGCAGGAATTGTGTAGCAAGATTGATTTATTTAATTATTTTACAAACTCTTTATAGACTTTTTTCTTCATAGTCTAACTGGACAAAGGACCAGCCACCCCTTGGGGTGATTGGCTAAAATCCTAAAACATCCATTGTCAAAATATTTTTCTACTATACCATAAACAAGACTTTTCAAGGTTGCAGGTGGCTTGGTTGTTTACATTCCCTGCTACCTCTTCTGTGAGAGAGAAAAGTCTCTCACGGACTTAGAAACTGACAAGAAAATCCTCGCTAACAGCATTTTTGTACCTACAGATTAATTCTTTTGTTGGTTTTTCTTTCTCCAGTCAGAATTGAAAAATTTCAACAAAATGGGAACTTGTCAAAGCAGGAAATTTGCTACAGAAAAAAAATGTTTTGGAAAGAGTTGTTCACTTCTGTCTTATAACTAAATTCTGGAAGGTGGAATGAGGGAGATGAGCTGTAAGACCTGTACTAATCCTCAATGTAAAGCTCCTGATGTTTGTGTGCACAAGAACAGAGAAACACTGACAAATAAAAAGAAAAACCTTTTAGACTAAGTTTGGAGTTGCAATAAAATCATGTGTGACTGACATCTTCCCTTTCTGCATAGAACTAAGAGACAGATCCTACCTGTGCTGGATGCTAATATGCAATTTATTCTGCTAGCAGTGAATTGTGTCTTGTGCAGCCTTAAAAACTCCATGGGAATCCAGCAGGTGTCATACATTGAATAACAGACGCATACTTGAAAGTAAACGCTGTTTCTTCCAAACAACAAATTCTTCTAGAGGCCAGAAGTCAACCAGGTGAGCCATAAGAGATCCATTCTGCTTACCTTCAGTATATTTCACAGCCATATTTTTCCTGCTAATTACATTTTTCACCCTCCTGTAAACATTTGCTAAAAGCTGACAAAGATAAATGCAAAACATGCTATGTTCAGCAACTATTGTAAAACACTCCTTGAGGTGTAAAGATGTACTAGCACAGAGTGAAAAAAAGAGAATTTTCTTATACAGAGATGAAAGAGAAAGTTACTACCTGTAATTAGTTTCTGAGGCTGTACTTTGATATGCTCGTAAATTAGTACAGTCACTGGAAAGAGATGGCTACTCTTACCTCCTTTATGCCTCCAAATATTTATTTTCACTCTCTGACAACATATTTAATACTAATACAACATACTTACTTGCTTTTCAGAAGGCCAGTGCTTGAGCTGGTTTACTGCATGTCTTCATAGATGCAAATGCTGGCCTAGTGATAGGAGAAGGGAGACTAGTACAGGAAGACAATGTAAAGACAGAGTCTTTTTTTACCAGGCAAAGTGGAAAAATAAATGCACATTAAAACCACAGATCATCAGTAAAAAAGTATTACACAATTCAGGACCAAATAATATGCAGATCAGAGCAAAGAACTGACGCATAGTTTTATTTCCTTAGAGGAGTTCATTGAAGTGTTGCTGCGGTTATTTTATACACTGTGGTACTGGCCAGTGATATTGGCCTCCAGAACCACTATTCCTTCCCATCCTTTCCTTTCACTCTCTCCAGTACCACAGCATAAGGTGCTGCAGTGGGAAACAGGTACGAATTACAGTCATCTGTCAGTAAAAGAAGAATAGCACATTTTTATTTTTTAAAGCCAAATCAGTCCCTCACTCTAGGCTGCAAGGTGGACCCACAGAGGACTGTGTTGGCATAATCAAGGGTCCTGTATTGGACCACAGAATGGATGAGCATAATTTGATAGGCCTAAATCCCAGCTTTTCAAAACTGGATTGACTACAAAAATTTCTTTATTCCCAGTACGTGAATGTCTTGTTTTCTAATCAGAGAAAAAGGGACTGGAAAATAATGTATGAAAAGAAACTGGAAGGTGTTACAAGAAATAAGAAAATATGCTCAGATGACAGGGAATGTGTTAGGTTTTACTAGACTTACAATATCAGCCTTGTAAATTGCAATCTCCCCCACCGGATTTTATATTAGGAATAAAAAGAATAAGAAATGTATTAACACCAATCTTAGTAACAGCCTGAAAAAGTATATTTCAGTTCAAGTAACTCCTATACCAAAATGAATGCCAAAAAGATGAAGAATATGTATTTCATTTCACTTTTATTGTATAATTTAGAATATTAACTCCAATTACTCTTAATTTAAAATGTGGAAACAATTAAAATATCAATATTCAGTAAGCTGTTGTAAGGCTCTACTATCTTGAAGTCTCCCACATACTGTCTAGATAAATATTCCACATTTTATCTTGGATGAGTCAACAGAAGATCTACAGCTACTCTAGAGGTTACTTGTAAAACAAAATTAATTTGATAGGAATGAATGAATGAATTAATTAATTAATTTGATGGGACTGTAATTAATATGTATTGCTCAATTTTACTCACTTAAAAACACAATTCGTGGTCTTTGTTTTCTGTGGGATGCTGATGTGTAATCAATTTCTCCATTTGGGCCATCCATGTATCTCTAAGAAAACCACAGATCTATACTATTCCCACATCACACGTAAACCTTTGCTGGATTTTACCATATTGCTCTAAGAGTGGGCTCCATGGTAACAAACAGATTTTCTTACTGCACTTAGGTAGCTTTATGCCTACAATGAAAAAATAAGTGTTGTATGTTACCAAGTTGGGTTTTTCTGAAACCTCATGGATATACTGCAAGACATTTTGCATGTCCAGCCAATCTTTTGCCACAGTATCTAGGTAATGTGGGCCCAGGCTGATGTAGTTAGCTAACCAAATGACTCTTTATAAATTTATGCATATAATTTAATATATATATACCAAACTGGTGTTGGTGATGGCAGTTAGCATGCCAAGGACTCAGTGCTGGATAACTTGCACACCGTAAATTTTCTTGTTAGATCAGCTTTTCTTTTTCTTTTTCTTTCCTTCCTATATTTAATTTTGTGACTCCCCCATCCTCTAATTCCCAGCTTTCACAGCACCTAATATTGTCCCAGTCTCTGTTCAGTCCTGTGGGACTGGGAGTGAGGATGTAGGATCCCATGCAGGGAAAGGAGTGAGGGAAAGATGAGTGAGTGATCTTCACTGCCCCTCCTGCAGCACTGCTCTGCAGCTGTAAGCCAGGTGCCCTGAAAACAGCTGTTCTTACCCTCCCCCTCAGCACTGGGTTTCAGCATCTCCCCTCTTGCTTTGCTTTTATCCATCTCTTCTTGTGCAGCCCAGGCTCTGGGGAGCATTTTTATTCTTACTCTTCCCTTCTTGGCAGATTACCAGGAGCAAAGCACATCTGGCATCATCCCTTTCCCCAAAGAAAAGTTCTTCTCACTCTTTGCCCATAACATGTCCTAGGAAGAAAGACATTCTCCAGTAGGAGGAGATCTGGCTGCAAATTACCTTTCCAAAAGATGAGCTTCAAAACTCTTGTGAGAACTGATAATAGCTATAGGAAGCATTTTCTGTGATGTTTGAGATGTTATGGGAGTTAAGGGAAAACACACAGGAAGTGCTGTAGCTCCCTATTCCATTCTCCAAATGCCCTGCAGAGGTTGTGTAGGTGGTACTGAATACCACAGCAGTGGGTGCGGATGGCAGGAATAACCAGAAATGTCTCGCACTAAACAACGTCTTGGGGAGTATGCTTGAACAACAAATGGTCCCTAGGAGTTCATAGTGGTTATTTTCTCACAGTATTGGAATTAGTCAGAATAAAGCATTAGTGCATGCATTACAATATAATTATGATGTTTCCTAGCTTAATGACTGAGATTTTTTCATGAATTAATGCTTCTTAAAAGAAGAAAACATGATTCCATTAGTTTAATTCTTTATGTGTCACCTACCATAGAAATTACTCCTCTTACTGTTTTGTTGAGACCAATGCCAAATTCATGGTTGAAAAATAGCTTTTGGAAAGGATCTTGCCATCAGTTTTCAGGAACCAAAAATAGCAAACTGAACCATTTCTTTTATCTGTAAATGTAAAAGGAAATTTTAACAAGTTTCCTGGTCTTGTTCTTCAGTCATCAAGACTTTTTCTACTGGATCAAAATACTTTTAGAATATATTATTTTCTTTCTAAAAAATTATTTATTTACTGAAATAAAGCAGAATAAACAAATTAAATCACATGGCTGTTTAATGCAAGCAATCCATTTTCTCTGTTTTATTATGGCTTCATTTTTATACCTATCTTACATTTTTCCACTCTTTCACTAATGAAATATGGTGAACAGAACTGTCATAGTAGCTTTACCAATGATTATGAGTCTTTCCAAAGATGAAGCATTGTCTTCTTCCCTTTTTCAATTGTTCTCCTGTGTTCATATTCAGAGATTCAGTTAGGTTTTTTTTACTTCTGCAAGGCACCAGAACATATTAGTTCACTTATTCACTGCAAAGTACACATGATGTTAACACTAGCAACACTTTTCAGTATCTGCTTTTTGGTAAGTCATTGTATAATTTTGAACTTTCTTGCACTAAAGAAACTGAAAGGGACAATCCCAACAAAGACATTCAGACCACACTGTGTGACCTGTCTGTCATCATTGTTAGCTACTCTTAGCTCCTCAGGCATACTTATACCTCATTAGAGTCATAGAACCATAGAATGGTTTGGGTTGGAAAGGACTTCAAAGATTGTCTGGTTCCAACTCATCTGCCATGGGCAGGGAGACCTTCCACTAGACCAGGTTGCTCACAGTCCCATCCAACCTGGCACTAAATGCTGCCAGTGGATGGGGCATACACAGATTCTCTGGGCAACCTATTCTGGTATCTCACCACCCTCACAGCAAAGAATTTCTTCCTAAAATCTAATCTAAACTTACCCTTATTCAGTTTAAAACAATTCCCTCTTTTCCTATCCCTTTCTTCCCATGTAAAACATGTTGCAGAGATTTCCCAGCTATCCTCAAATTACTTGCTTCAAAATCAGAAGCTAAACAGCCACTATCATAGTATCCCTATGCCAAATTCGAAAATCTCTTCAGAGATGCAAGGCATTTAGTTTAGGAACAGTAACGAGAATCCAGATATGTTGCTTATAGGATGTGAGCTGGTAATTCTTGATGACATTTCATTCTGCTGAGTATACATATCTTTAATGTCCTATGAAAATTCTTAAATAAATTTGAATTTTATTCTAGATCATGGATCACTGGGCCAACAACCATCAAATTGAAAATTTATGTAGGAAAATAATATTTGACAATGATTCCCCACTGTATTCTGAGATACACTAGTCAATTCTTAACCCACATAATTTAAGAAGTATTTTTATCTCTCATCTTTTATACCGACAGTGGTGCAATTCACTAGTTCTCCAGCTCATTACCCAGTGAATATTGTTTACTGAAACAGTTTAAGTTAGTTTTAAATCACATGAGGTTAGATTTCACTAATATAATCTCTATTTTAAAGATAAAGAGCCTTGAAAGTAAAATGAGTAAAATTAATAATTAAATATAATTAATTGGACATTGTCCAATTGTTTGAAAAATTAATTTGAAGCAAAGATTAAGTGCTTTACAAAGAAATAGAAATGGATATGTGAGTACACATTCATGTGCATTTACTATATTAGTGCATATTGCTGTGCAGTAACTTTACATATGACCTTGAAATTTGCTGCAATTAATGGAGAAAGGGAAAGAAAAAAGAACCTTTGGAGAACAAACAATTTGTCCTTGTTTTTATAAGAACAGCACTAAATTCTTATGAATAGGTGTAAAATCCCATTGTTTTCAAGTCCATTTTATGTGTTCATAAATTAAGTAGTATTTTTGCTGTAAAGGAACATTTACCTTTAATTGTGTCTCATAACAGCAAGATCTAGTACTGTTTCCCTGGGCAGATACTGCTAGATGTTTTTCCATCTCTTGATGTGGATCGAGATCATTATGCTTCTGCCTTTTTCAAAATGTATTGAATAAGTGGCATGTAACTAAGGCAGATAAGAAAGAGATTATAAGGTCCTGAGAAAATAATAGAGTTTTTTATTCCTAGATGCACCAAAATGTTTTATTGTGTTTTCAAAAGGTGCACAAAATTGGACCAGATGAACTGCCCTTTTTAGAGTTGAACCAGGTTAGGAAATAATTGCCTCTAGCTTCTTGCTGCTTTCCCACTACAAAGTATTGCTCATTGAGGTGTGTTATCATGACTTGACTTCTCCCTAATCTCCTGTTCATGTCTCAGCAGGTTTATTAACTTGGGCACAGAATCACTCTGAAAGTGTCTGATGAATTTCTGATTTTGAAGCAAGGCATTCATTGCTTGATGATGAATCTTTGCATCATATTCTGCTATACAGCATAAATATACCGCAAGGTTGAACAGTGGCAGGTTTTGATGAGAATGGAGGAGTCATAGAAAGTGATGAACTCCTGATTACTTGATATGCCTTTTCTCAGTACAGTATTTTGAGAGAACCAAGGTACAAACAGCCACATACAGAGATGTACTATGGATTTCAGGAGATAGGAATGTTGAATTGTGTAGTAGCAAGCAGCTGGGGCAGAAATATCTTAACTCATACCACTTATGATCAGAACAATATGCCTTTAAGCACTGTCTGTACCATGATCCATTTCCTTCCACCCTCATGCTGGTGTAGTTAACTAGTGCACTGATAATCTGGTTGCAGTTATTTCAGCAAAAACCTATTTTTTATTCTAGTTTCAAAGATCAATATCATTAATAAGAAGAACAGATATATTGATGCAGTTACATATACATTAGAGCATTTATGGACATGGTTAAGTTCTTTAAAATATAGTATCTCTACACATCGAGTTATACAGATAGAAATGTTGGTAACATATATAAATATATACCTAAGGTAACTGAGGAAATGACCCACTAAGTAAAATTCACATTTGGTAAAAAAAACTGCAGAAGACTCTGCATATCTAAAGCTCCGGTTAAACTCATTAAATGAGTCTTTAGTAGAAGCTGCATAGTGAAAGTTTTGCAAATTTTCTCTGAAATTCACTCATTTTAAATGTAACAGGAAGAAACAATTTTATTCTTATGCTGAAGAACAAGAATATGTGAAGGACAAGATTTTGTGTCAATATAGAAATCAGTTGTGGGATGATATTTGATGGACTGCTTGTCTGCAAGCAAACACAAGATGACAAGTCAATTATTTCAAGCTATTGCCAAAACATCAAAATATGAAGCAGGGACATGTAAATAAAGTACATCCTATAAAATATGGCAATTAAACACTTCTCTGCTCAACATTGGTAAGGCTCTAGGTGGAATTCTTAAACATTTTTGGGCCTTGTGCATCTGTGAGCCTATGAGGCCTACCTATAGGAAAGTGATACCATAGAAAACACTCAGAATGAAAAAGAACTCAGATGAACTGCAGTTTTTTAGTCCTGAGAGGAGTAAGAAAGTTTAGCCAAAAACACGGAAATAGGCAAAGAATGTGGGAATACTGTATTTTCCATGTCTGCTTGTCTGCTGTGGAAGAGTAAGGAGGTTTAGTCAGCTCTGTAGCAATGAGGATTAACATGAGACAAACTTTCTAACAGTATGTTTGGTGGAGCACCAAGATCTGAGGTATCTGTGCAATCGACATGCTGATGCACTTGAAGAGTAGATCAGATAGATGAGTGCCTGCCCAACATTACAGCCATGTAACTGCTCCTGCCTCAGAGTAGAGGGGTGAACCAGAGGATTTGTGCAAGGGCCTTTCATTCCTGTTGTACTGAAATTCCCACTGTTGTCTACAATTATTACGGTTTTTTGTTCCCTATGTCTTATATGTCCCCATTTGTCTGTGCTTCTTTCATTTATGATCTGTAGACTTTGCACAGTGCCCTGCACTGAGATCTATAGATGCAGCAGGAGCCATGATCTCCACATAAACCTGGCTTAGCCCTGCTTCAGCAGGACGATCATCAGAACATGCCCTCTGGGCTTTCTCTCCCCACACACCTCAGCACAGTTGGGATGTTAATCTATGAAAGAGGAAGAGCTAAGCTGCTCTGTGGTGGGAAAGACATCAGATAAACTCAAATTAGATGATTTCCTGTGTACCTATACACAGAAGATCTTATGCAAATCACATTGCAATAAGTAGAAATGGAGTTCAGTAAGAGGTAGGTCAAATCCACAATAGCTTTTTTGGTGAGGAAAGAAGAAAGTTGTGCTCTGCTTTGTTTTGGTGAGGCACTTTTCATCACAAACAATGTCTATTTGATGCTTTATTTCTAGAATGTTGTTATAAAGACCAACAACTCTTGAAATTACCATAAAAAGGTAATTTATTTAATAAAGGATTTAATCAGGAACAGTACAAAAATAAAATTGTAAAATAAAATTAGAAAAAGCCCAGGTACCAGGATCAAGAACTCTTTGGCCAAACTGGTCAGGATCCTCAGGCAAAAACCCAACAAAGCTGTGGTAGCTTTAGCTAATCTAAAACCGAAGTGAATTAATTATGCCTCTAAAAAGGTATGGGGACCGAGAGCCACAGCTTTGGGTCTCTTCCAAGCCTAGCCCTAGGAGAGACAAGACGACGACCTCTCAGCACGTGTAGAGGCCTTTTAAACCCTCTGGTCCCTCCCAGGCACATCCACAGTCTGCCCATGGTCCGGCCTTCATGGCCTCAGGAAATTGGATAAAAAATCATGACATCAGTTCTATCAGCCAATGGCTCGCTTGCTGCTAGGGGCTGCTGAAGGAGTGAGGTAATCCGTTCTGTTGGTGGGAAAAGCTCCTCATTGAAATGCATGGTTGCCATGGTTGCAGGTTTCTGACCCTTAGAGGGGGACTCAGTTGCCTTTAATATGTTGACTTATGGGCTGCTGAGGGTCCTGGAGGGGGAGAGTCTTAAAAATGATTACTAACACACAACTCGTCTTGTAAAACACTAAATGACCTTTAAAAGGGTGCAAGCAACAAATGTGTAGTGGTTAACAGAAGGAGGTTAATCATGGATTAATAATAAGTCTTAATACAATAACAGTTTAAGTAATTAAGTCATGCAAAAGCCAAACCAACGACTTTATAAATGACAAATGTGAAAGGCATAGAATCATGCCTTTCTGCTCCTTAGCCAAAACTCAGTGCATATGTGCCAGGAAATCACAATACTTCTATCTCTTTGTTGTTGTTGTTGTTGTTGTTGTTGTTGTTGTTGTTGTTGTTTTGTGGGTACCTTTTACCCTAACAACAGAGACTAGTCCTAGTTTGATGCTAAGCTATAATTAAATAGACTCCCTGCTACGCCGTTCCTTTCAATGAGCCTAACTGTTACCAATTGCATAATATAAACAATTTCAGTCTCCAAAGCAGCAGCCTGAAGGGATCATAGCTAACATATCTTTGCATATTTAGTGAAACAAGCATACACCACTTGGGATGGAAAATATCTTCTTTGGCTACATGAAGCAGTCTAGACAGTGGTATTCTGCATGAAATAGTCTGGGAAGTAGTCTCAAAAAATGTTTTTTAATGTTTTCAGTGTGTACTGATAAAATACCTTTAGACATGGATGCGCTCCATAGTTCTTGTCAGGTTAACACTGATTTTAAATTCACCTTCTTCATCAGTTCAGAAAGGAAAAAATCCTATTTAGGAATAAAAGGGAAAAAAAGTAATGTTGATCTATACTTTTCCTTAAGACTGTGTGTCATAGGTTAGCAAGCATAGTCCCGGAAGGGACGTCCTTGCTAAGGGGTGCTTACAGTTTCCTCTGGGAACTGATAGAACCTATCAGCTGGCCAGTTTGAATATGGACAATTCTCTAAGCCACTTAAAGTTGTGATCACCTCTGTGATCCACATTTAAGAATAGGCAAACTCCCCCTCCAAGCTCTCTCTCGTTTCCGGCGCTGGGACAGGTGGCTGCAGGGCCCGAGCAGGGCCCAGTGGGCCCGGCCAGGCCCTGCTTGGGCCAGGCCAGGCCGGGCCACGGCCATCCTGGAGCCATGGACCTGTTCCAGCCGTGGAACCCCCCCCCACTGCCTTGCTGTGGGCAGCCGGAGCGGCTCGGCTCTCCCCCCTCTCCACTGCGATAAGAAACATTCAACATTCCAGCTGCAAAGCTGCAAGGCCGAGGTGAGAGTAACCCTTTTATTGCTGTGAAGAGCTGAAAACCTGAGGGAAGAGAGAGAGGAGATGCTTAAAGCTGAAATTCTGTTGTGAAGCTATGATATATCAGAGTATCCTGTTGTAATTCCATGAAGATATGGGGGGTGGAGTGTTCAACTCGTAAGCAAAAGCACCTGCGCTGAGATAGGCAGATGCTGATGCAGCTGTAATTTCATGAGAAGTTTGGACAGGGAGAGATGAACCAGATGAGGACTTTTGCTCCAAATGGGAAAGGAGAAAACCTCAGTTCCTAGAGATGCTCCCAGAGATAGTCCTAAAGATGAAGATGATGAAGACCCTTTGCTCCCAGGGAAGGAGAAGGGCCTCTGTTTTTGTTTCTGAACAGCTCAACCTTAAACTTGTACCCCAAAAAACTTCAAGAGTGGACCCTCAAAAGCAGTTGCGGGAAAAGCTGCAAGTCGGGGGAAAGGACTCACACGCAGGCAGAGAGACTCCTCTTCCTAAATGGACTGAACAATATTTGGAAGTGGGCGGCTGTCTCGTTATGATAATGTTTTCATAGCATGAGCAAGAAGAGACTTCTCTTTCTAAATGGACTGAACAAGGTTATTATGGAAGTGGTAAACAGACTGAACATCTTAAGGGTTGTCTTTTCACATTGTCAGTGGGAGAAGGGAGGAAGGTGGGGGGAGGAGGAGAGTTCTGAAGGTGGTATAATTTTTTCCTTCTTTTAGGTCTGTTAATAAACTTCTTTATATTCTTTCAAGTTTGGTGCCTGTTTTGCATTTCTCCTAATTCTTATCTCACAGCAGATAAACAGTAATGAGTATTTTGGACCAAACCACTACACTAAATTGGTGTTTCCGCCCGGTTACAAACCGAACCCGCGACAAAAATGGTGGAGAATGCGGGCAATTGATGAGAACTGTGAGATAATGATTAATTAGGAGGAATACTGGGCAAAGCAAGTATTAAGTCATAAGTTAAGTAGCATGATAGTGAGAAACTTATATTGCAATTGTATTGGACTATCTAGGGGTGGAATATGGTAGAAGTTGAATGTAATCTTGATAATAATTCTTAAATGTGTCTTCACAGAGGTGAGGGGTGGAGAATGTCATAGGTTAGCAAGCATAGTCCCGGAAGGGACGTCCTTGCTAAGGGGTGCTTACAGTTTCCTCTGGGAACTGATAGAACCTATCAGCTGGCCAGTTTGAATATGGACAATTCTCTAAGCCACTTAAAGTTGTGATCACCTCTGTGATCCACATTTAAGAATAGGCAAACTCCCCCCCAAGCTCTCTCTCATTTCCAGCGCTGGGACAGGTGGCTGCAGGGCCCGAGCAGGGCCCAGTGGGCCCGGCCAGGCCCTGCTTGGGCCAGGCCGGGCCGGGCCACGGCCATCCTGGAGCCATGGACCTGTTCCAGCTGTGGAACCCCCCCCTACTGCCTTGCTGTGGGCAGCCGGAGCGGCTCGGCTCTCCCCCCTCTCCACTGCGATAAGAAACATTCAACATTCCAGCTGCAAAGCTGCAAGGCCGAGGTGAGAGTAACCCTTTTATTGCTGTGAAGAGCTGAAAACCTGAGGGAAGAGAGAGAGGAGATGCTTAAAGCTGAAATTCTGTTGTGAAGCTATGATATATCAGAGTATCCTGTTGTAATTCCATGAAGATATGGGGGGTGGAGTGTTCAACTCGTAAGCAAAAGCACCTGCGCTGAGATAGGCAGATGCTGACGCAGCTGTAATTTCATGAGAAGTTTGGACAGGGAGAGATGAACCAGATGAGGACTTTTGCTCCAAATGGGAAAGGAGAAACCTCAGTTCCTAGAGATGCTCCCAGAGATAGTCCTAAAGATGAAGATGATGAAGACCCTTTGCTCCCAGGGAAGGAGAAGGGCCTCTGTTTTTGTTTCTGAACGGCTCAACCTTAAACTTGTACCCCAAAAAACTTCAAGAGTGGACCCTCGAAAGCAGTTGCAGGAAAAGCTGCAAGTCGGGGGAAAGGACTCACACGCAGGCAGAGAGACTCCTCTTCCTAAATGGACTGAACAATATTTGGAAGTGGGCGGCTGTCTCGTTATGATAATGTTTTCATAGCATGAGCAAGAAGAGACTTCTCTTTCTAAATGGACTGAACAAGGTTATTATGGAAGTGGTAAACAGACTGAACATCTTAAGGGTTGTCTTTTCACATTGTCAGTGGGAGAAGGGAGGAAGGTGGGGGGAGGAGGAGAGTTCTGAAGGTGGTATAATTTTTTCCTTCTTTTAGGTCTGTTAATAAACTTCTTTATATTCTTTCAAGTTTGGTGCCTGTTTTGCATTTCTCCTAAATCTTATCTCACAGCAGATAAACAGTAATGAGTATTTTGGACCAAACCACTACACTGTGCCTCTGTTTTATGTTATTACGACTCACCAAGTATAGCAATTTCATAGTGGTTTGACTGAATAGAGTTGATATTACCCCGTCACTCCCTCTTCATTCCATCATTTATTCCCTTAATAGTTTCACCTCTCTGCAATTTCTACCTCTGCAATTTTATATGAATGCCATTTGTAATAACTACACACCAAGTGGATGACACTGGAACTTAAAAGATGAATTTATTCTTCTGTGTGCACAATTGTGAGATGATGCCCAATGGGATTAAAGAGAAAACTGTATGTTAAAGCATCATAAAGTATCAAAAAGAGTGTCAAACAAATGGTAGCTGGTTGCATGGCTTACTGTGTATCACAAGCCAATTGTGTCTTGCCTATTACACACATGCACAGAGTCTAACACAACCTTTTTGTTTTTTCTGTAGAGTTCATAATAATTTCAGTGAGGGCTGATAACTTCCTCTGTCTTTTTTTATCTGAAGTTAGGGAAGCCTGTCATTCCATAAAGGTAAATACAAATTTAATCCCAACTGATTTTAAAGTAACATAAGGTAGAATTTGGATGGAAGAAATTATGAACCATCAATCTCATGGTACTTGGACATTGCCTTCAAGGAACTTCTGAAGTTAGAGAGTATCTTGGCATGAGAAACTCAGCTTTGTTTAAAATAATAAAGTTTGTTCCCAGATATAGGATCAAATTTTTAAAGAAGCAAGTTGGCTGAAGTCTGCACAATGCAGATCTGAACTTGATCTGCTCATTATTTATGTATGCTGAAATATTCAGTTAATTGTACATAAAGTGGTTCTCTGAAATGTACATAGCTTGTGAAATTTTGGCCAACACCACCAGTATTCTACAGACACTATTGAGAAATCTGAATGTCCCATTTGGGTCTTATGATACACAGCTTAAGTATTCAGAAGGATCCTATTTATTTCTGTTGAGTCTCTAAATAGTGTGCTTAGAGCTCAGATAAGCAGCCAGTGATATTTAAAAGAGGATTGACAGTGGTTAGGGATCTGCATTGCCAGCACCAGCTTGTCACTCTGACCACTCTTTTCTCATCATTGCTGAACTCTTGCTTCTGCTTGTTCCACAAAGGGCAATTTAGAGATGAACCCAAATATGAAATACCTATGTAGAATGTCTTATGAATTAGGCAACCCAGGGAGATTTTAGGTATAACCTTACGTGGCTCCAGATATATCCATTCTAAGCCTCTATCCTTCGTGTTTCTTTTTCTTTCACTCACATTAATCACTTCAGAAATTTAGGTGGACTTGGTTCCTTGCTTTGTTTATTCTTTTAACTCATGTTGAGATTCCTGTCCACACAACTAGTCTTCTACATACGATAAGAATACATGTGTCATAAAAACTCAATAGAAGATAACGCTCATGGGACTTGTGAGGTCCATGAGGAAGATTGTAAGTAGTCACAGACTGTCAGAGAGAAGACATACATATTTGGATGTAATGTTCCATCATATTTAATTTTTATCAGCCACCTCCAGCTGTGTGTTCACTTGCCCTGAATAAGGCCTTAAGACTAAACACTAGGCATAGAATATTGTAAGATTTTTCATATTTGGTCACACTTACAACCTACCTCCTTCAGTGCCTGAAACTGGCAGTAGTGCCCAGTATTTCATGATAGAAGAAAATGTCTAGGGCATGAAACCGTAGTTTTAATTATAGTCCTGAATGTGTATATGAAGTAGAGACTGAGTGGTTTGTTATAACATAAAAAAATTGTGTAGTATCGGTCTGCTCAGAGGAATGGTGGACCAATGGTGGACCAATACCAATGTATTTATGCTTTGGGTGTGGGAAGGAGTGTGGACTGATGAAATGGCAATGGTGAAGGGTTGCCTTGCCTGACAACTAAATATGAGTCAGCAGTGTATAATGCTCTTGCAAAAAATAGTTTCTCTTCTGGTAAGTCCTGAGAGGAGATCTGATGTGTAAGAGGTAGGATAACTAGTAAAATATCACCAGAATCACTGCGTCCATTTTCTGTGTAACAAGTTTTAATTTTTGAGAAACAATTTCAACAGGCTCATACACTTCAATTAAGATAAAATCACTAGCAAAAGCATGACCTGTGAAGAAATCTTGAAGCACTTTCAGGGGTTTAATCTAGGCAAGAGAAAACATGTGAAGGAATGAAACTATAATATTTTAATGCATAAAGCAGAAAGACCTCAACAAATCAGAGGACCGAACAATCGCCAGCCATATGAAGTTCAACAAGGGACAGTGCCGGATTCTGCACCTGGGATTGGGCAACCCTGGGTGTACAGACAGACTGGGGAATGAGATGCTGGAGAGCAGTGCCATGGAAAGGGACCTGGGGGTCCTGGAGGATGGAAAGTTGGATATAAGTCAGCAGTGCCCTGGCAGCCAGGAAGGCCACCCGTGTCCTGGGGGGCATCAGGCACAGCATCACCATCTGGGCAAGGGAGGGATTGTCCTGCTCTGCTCTGCACTGGGGCAGCCTCACCTTGAGTACTGTGCACACTTCTGGGCACTGCAATATAAGAAAGGTATTAAACTATTAGAGAGTATACCAAGGAGGGCAACAAAGATGGTGAAGGGCCTTGAGGGGAAGCTATATGAAGAGTAGATGAGATCACTTGGTCTGTTCAGCCTGGGGAAGAGGAGACTGAGGAAAGGCCTCACTGAGGCTACAACTTTCTTGTGAGGGGAAGAGGGGCAGACACTGATCCCTTCTGTTTGGTGATATGTGATAGGACCAGAGGGAGTGGCCTGAAGCTGTTTAGGTTTAGGTTGAATATTAAAAAAAGGGTCCTCACCCAGAGGTTTTTTTGGCACTGGAACAGCTCCCCAAGGAAGTGGTCACAGCACCAAGCCTGACAGAGTCCAAGAAGAGTTTGGACAATGCTCTCAGGCACATGGCGTGACTCTTGGGGATGGTCCTGTGCAGGGCCAGGAGTTTGACTTGAGGATCCTTGTGGGTCCCTTCCAACTCAGCTTATTCTGTGATTTTGTTAAGAAATCAGAGATTAATAACTTTTTCATGATCACCAGAGAAAAAAGAAGTGGTTATCTTAATAATCAGTCTGCTCCAGGTTTTGAGTGATTTCTTGAAATGTTTTTGAGCCTGGTTTTCCTGTATCTCTGTGCTATGTGTACAGGGGCTGGAGGCTGGAAAGAGGAGAGGAGGTTGTAAACAGGTTATTAGTCATAGGGAGTTGTCCTTCTTGCAAGGTAATCATGCTGAGTTTTTTCCATTAGTCTTTCCATGGAGCAATGGAAAAAAAAACTTCCAGTATATAGTTTGGGTTTCTAAGTCCACTGGAAGATTACTCATAATGAAAGAATTTCATTATTACCATGGCTTTATCTTAGATATTAAAAAACTTTAATGATTCTTCTTGCATTGAGTTTACCATGAGAGGAGTGGCAGATGTTTTGTGCACTTGACAGAAATTCTTTTGGGAGATTTCACCATGTGATACATACCTTTTATATAACTTTTCTAGGTTAACAAATATATTGGATGTAGGGACAGATGGATTAGGGTTATAGTAAGTATAGATATATCTGGGTTTATGGAATAATAGTCCTCTCTGTCTGGGTTTATGAATTAATAGCCAAAAAATTATGTACTAAACAAAGGCCATTGTCAATAGGGCTATAGATTGAGGGGGACACCAGTGACTGTGAGATAACCTGATACTGAGGCTCTGATTTTAGTGACTGGAGAAAAAAAGCTGTGAGACTGTGGGTGGAGAGACATGATATTAGAGGACAAGATGTGTGAAGACCAACAAAAAGGGGAGCAGGACAAGAATGAGAGAAGGTGTCCAGAATGCATGTGGTCCATAAGGTGAGAAATGTGCTTGGGTTCCCAAAGAAACACCCACCACCCCAGTGCCCTGGTGTCTCAACCTGAGAACCTGGTGGGAAGACATGTGGAATTGCCTCATTGTTCTCACCTTCAAAGGAATAGTAACCAAACATTTAGGTAAACAGATAACTGAGAGTAAGCACCTTCATGCATGTTTTAAATGTACAGCCCGACTTTCAAATATGCTGGTAATGTGCAGAGTTTTCTTGAAAATGATTAGATGCTGAAAATCTTAAAGGAATCTAGAGAATATTTTTAGCACTTGATTATTTGTTTTAGGTGTTTTAGTCTTTTAGCAAGGACTTTAAAATAAAAATACTCTTGAGCTAAGCTTCTGTTCCTAATGAATTGCACAGTTATATTTGTATTTTGTTTAATGCACATTCTGAATGTCTGAAGCTAGGAAAATATGATCTTTCTTGAATCTGAAACGTCTCAGGTGATATTATTGCCAAGCACAATGATATTAGAATAGCCTGGATGGTTTCTTCAATAAATTCCTCCAGAACCAGGTCAAGATGACTAAGCATTACAAGTAAACCTGGTTTGTGATACTATGGCACAGAGGAGCAAGCTGACCCTGGGCTGTCAGTCCTGTCACAGGTAATAAAACTTTAGGATGTTTGGATAAGAAGTAGAAGATGGCTTTAGGGAGATTAGCTTGTTGCTGATATTACTGTAAGGAAATGTTACGAACTGGTTATTAAAACTATCAGAGAGATGCATCTGCCCCAATCAAGGTGCAAACAAGACCATATGCCAAAGTCAGTAGTATGGATTTTATTTAACAGTAAATGTGAGTGTGAGAGAGAGACTGAGAGAGAGAAAGAAATAGAAAAGCAGGGGAAGGGGAGAAAGAAAGTGAGAGAGACAGATTAAGAAGAAAATATCACCAGTCTGTGGATCCCGATGGAGTCCTGTTGATCTTCTTCTTCTGGTCTTCTTAGTGGTGAGGATTCCCAAAAACATAGAGTTCAATGGATTAATATACAGTTGGGCCAGATGGGAATGCCCAGGTACCTCCCCTTGGAGGGGGCAGAGATTGTTGCATTGCTTTGCATCATGTGCAGTTGTCTGGTGCAAAGCTTCATATTTTTATACAGAGTTCAGTGAAGAAACTTACAGGAAACAAAATACATGCCCTCCAAAATGCTCAATACATTTGTATTAAAATCTGGATTAAAAATTTTCACTCAGTTGATACTGGGTTTTATACTACTCTGCTTTTTAGAAATATTAAAAAAAAATCAGTTACAGGTAAGTTTTAAAATAGAGTTAATCTGAGGCATTATGCTAAGGAAATGGCACAAATTTATGTTACTTCATGTGTATCTATTTAATTTTTTTGTGTGTCCTTAGAGATACCGTGTGCTGCTAATTATGGGAATGTGCATTTCTGCAGTCTAGGCAGCAGTGAGGAAGCTGGGAAAATTGAGTTCTACAGACATGCACAGAGTGTACTACTGTAGGCAAAAGTCATATCAAATAATAACCAGTTTTCACTGCAATACCTCAAAGCACTTTGCAGTGATAGTTGTTTTCGCGTTCAGTCTTTCTATCTCCAGTGGTTGCAGTGCAACTTCCAGTTTGAAATGTGGGGACTTAGCTGAATGATAAACATTGTGAGCATAACATCAAAGATAAATTCTCTTGAACTAAGGCAGGAATTGCTTCTATTTTTTTCTTTGGTTAGAGAAAGCTGAATGTAAGGTGGTTAAATGGAAAAGAGTTTTCAAAGCCAAACATTCTGGCTTTTAGAACTATCTTCTTGTGAAATTGAAACTTATTACAGGTAAAAGTCCTTTTTTTTTTCTGTCAGTGATAGTTCTTGTTTTTGCAGCATGGTGAGATAACTCACTCTCATTTCTTAAACAACTTAGAATGAAATTTAAACTCTAACAGAAAATTTTAGAAAGAGTTAGCTTCTGAAGGGTATTGCAACATCTTCTGTGTTCTTAAATAACTCTAGGCTGATCTGTTTTCTTGTACTTGCTTAGTTCCCTTCATTTCTGAAAGCAGATTTTATTCTATTTTTCCCCGTCATGAGAATGAAGTGATTTCCACTTTCTAAATAAGTATCCTTCATTAAAAGAACTCTTCAGCCTAAATCTGTCGTGTATATGAGAATAAATTGGGTTCCCCTAGAGAATTTTTCTTGCTTTCTTACTATCAGTTTAAAATTGCTGAGTTTACCCTGTCATACTTGATAGGGCTCTTTCAGCATGAGTGTTTCTGACTCAGATATAAAATAAAGCATTTTCTGTCTTAACATTTTCCTGTAAATTAATCTGGCAGAAATGGAACTTGGAATTTTCATAATTTAAGTCATAGAAATGGTTTATTTTTCAGGGATGCCTTGCAGAACCCTCCAGTCATTACAACCGTATTGTAATTTAAATGTTTCTCAAAAAATTACATCCTGTCCAAGATATTAGAGGACCACTTTTAGTGTCATTGTGATGTAGAATTGCATCTCACAAAATTAATTGTCCTGGAGTGATTACAGCTGTAAGGCACTCTGCAGCTCCAGCTTATGAGCTCTAAACACCCTTGACATTTTCAGTGGAGGGATGTCTACCTGGCTTGTTGCAGCTGCTTCCACGTATGCAGACTACTCAGAGCAGTCTGACTTGCAGAATACTCCAAAACTGGTGATCAGTATTCAACCCACTTAGTAGGATATGGCTGCCTGTCCTTATGGAGGCAGGGCTGAGAGGGAGAAAAGCAATTTCCTGAAGTGCTCACCATATGTCACTTCTAATCATTAATGATTATTTCAGGGTTTTATTGAAGGAATCTAGGGAGCGACCTCCTTGGATCAGTCCATGAACACATCAGATGAATGACTTTAAATATAAATTTTTTTTTGGTCTTTCAGACTTCAGAAATATACTGTAACCTGTTTTATGACTATTGTTACATGTCAAATTTTTCTTTCTTTTATGACATATTTTCCAGGAAATGATGTCAGGGCCCCATGTGCACCTACAAGCTCTGCAACACCCCTCTCTGAGGAGTCTGGCTGCTTATGCTCAAAGTCCAGCTGTAACCCATGTCATCCTGTTGGGAGATAAGCTGGGAGCTACAGAGATGTTTGGCTGTCACTGTGCTACTGGTTGACTTTGGTTTCTGTCACTGGCCTGCTCTTCTCTTCTTGTTTGAGTGTTATAAATCTCTCCTTTTGTTGGAGGGGACAGTGCCCTGCCTGCCTCATTGTCACCTCCCTTTCTCTTGGGGAGCGATATATTCTAACAGCTATTTATTAACTTATTTTCATTATTATGATTCCACTAAGTGTTGGGGAGGATGAAAGTTTGGTAAGAAAGTTTCACAGGTATGTAGGCTTGGCAGAAAGATCTCTGAATGTAGAAACTGGGGATGAGATAGAAATGAAAGCAAGTTTTGATACAGAGTAAAAGATGTCTTGCTGAAACACTGAGCACTGAGTAACTGAGAAGGCAAAGGTTGGAGATGAGTTAGAAGGAGATTTTTATGAATAGGACAAAGGTATGTGACTACAAACAAAGACATGTTTTTCACCAAGTAAATAAGTCTCAAGAAGAGCATAAGTAAATAGAAAACATGTCTTTACCAAAAAGAGAGAGATGGCAGGCGAACAAGAAATGTCGATGTAGTAAGAAGAAGAGAGGTCTGAGAATTTTCCATTGTAAGCTTAAATTGTAACTTACTACTGTTGTGATTGGATAATAACAACTATATTATGGTGATGGTAGTAGCTATGATAGGCTATAGGCAAATGTAAAGGTATTGTGTATGGTGCTTAGTGGTTGTTATGTGCTAAGATACTCAGCAAAGAAAAGTATATAATGCTTTCTAACTTGAACAGAAAGCAGCTTCAGGTATGCCTACAGCTGGAGCTGGCAGCTGTAGGGCTGGCTCTGGATACCCACTCCCTGAACTGCTCTAACTTCGCCTATGCAATAAACAGCTTTCAAGAAAGCTGCCTGAAGTCCAGACATCCTTCGTGAACCTTTCTCCTATAACTAAGTACAATAGAGATACCAGGCTATTGGAAGCAGTTCAGGGTAGCTCAAGGTTAAATCTGGATGTGTTTGTCAATCCACGGTGATATAAATTAAATCACTATTCCAAAAGACTGGATAGGATAGCACATGGTGAGTTGGAAATAAAATGACCATTGGCTTGAGTTAGGCTAAAATCTCTTTTGTATAATGAGTATGGACAGCAGTTGATTTTGTCCTGAAATGGAAACCGATTGTCAAAGATCCTGCAATTCAATGTTGTTATGTGTCTTTCTGACTTTAAAGCATTATGAGAAAGCTGCTAATGTATTGTCAATTGATAGTTTAAATTCTAAGTTTTTTTAACATTTTATTTATTCTGTAAAAAATGAAAGTGGCATTAATTTCAATAATATGCAAATGATAGGTGATCATTCCTACTTGGCATTCCTGATGAATAGGAAATTATACAAACAACTTCCACTGTTCTATTCAGTTGTTGCTGGGAATAATTAGAAATTAATGATTATAGAAAGTTTCTTTCTTTTGCAAAAATCTGTCTTTCATCCTTTTTACCACATTAGTTTTCAACAGTATCTGCGTTTGTAGCTTTATCTTTGTGGTAGTTTGAAAACAAACCAGTGGGAGGCACCAAGTCAGAATAACAATTTAATGGGGAAAATTAAAGAAAAGGAAAAAAAACTAAAAGAAAACACTGGTTCAAACTGACAGAGTCAAGATACAACCTGAGTCCCTGTTAGGCAGGGTGGTGGTAGCAGTCTGGTAGAATGGTGGCTGCAGTCCTCTGAAGCGGTGATCCTGTAGAAAAAGGTCTATTCTTCCTCAGAAGGTCCAGTGGTGGCTGTGTAGCTCCTGTCCTCTGGAACTCCAGTGGAAAGGGTTGTCTCTGGTGTTCAGAGTCTCAGATTATATCCACGATGGGATGCTTGGTTCCTCCCTCTGGGTGGAGCATCTCACAATGGGGTAATGAGTCCTGAGGCCAAGTGTTGATTAGGCTCATTAACAGAAGATAGTCTGGAGGGAGTTATCTCTGAGTCATGTGGCAGGACAATGATGGGCCATTAACAGAAAGATAGTCTGGGGGGAGGAGGCAAGGAAACACCTGCCCCACCTGATTTCAACGGCTCATGAGGATGGTAATAGAATACACTGCAACCCAGGACAATCTTACACAAACACTTTCCTTCTACCACTTCTGACTAGGGAGTTTGAACATCAAAAGTTTAAATAATAAGAAAACTCTTTACAAATTTTTCCTGTTTGTTGTTTAGTGCCTGTGATATGTGTTACCATATTCTATTACTGACATCTGAAGCTAGAAGAAAGGGGAAAACCCCCAGATTTTGCTAAAATTATAAAGCCTAATTTTGCCTCCATATGGGGCTCTGTGACCTTCAGGTTGATGAATAGGATGCTGAAAGTCAACTACATCACACATTTTTCCATGTGCCATTTATATGGTCTGATTAGTTTATTTTATGTTCATAGAAAGCACTAGTTATGGGAAAATATGTGCATTTTGATGCAGTTGCTTAGATATTCTTGGCTCCCAGTTACTCATCCAGATAGAAAAAATGTCTTCCATAATTCCATTGCCATTTGTGCCACTTCTGTGGAAAATTTTGGGTATTTTGTGCTTATTGTCATATTTTCACATGACAGTAAGCATGTATGTTTGGATATGTGAATGGAACTCAGCTCCTTGCCGACAATAATGAGATATCAACTCCTACAACTCCATGTAGACACCTAAATGGAAATGTCTTAATTTAGAGCTCAAAAATTCTCAGAGATTCTTCTAGACCTCTTGCAAGATCTCTCTATTCTTACTTCACTTCAGAAAGCCTAATTTTACCTTAGTGGTGTGTAACTGCGATGTAGACTTGTTTGCAAGCATTCATACCTAGTTCTGGGGCAGGAGGACACCTATAACCCACCTGGATTTCAAGGGGACCAACGACTCATCTACCTGACTTCTTAGGCATATTGTAAGGTATCTCCATGTATGATAGATTTGTCAACTAAAATTGGGTCTACCACATGTGTAAATGATACCTGTCTGGGATTATTAGACACATACATAGACAAATTAGTTATTACTATTTTACTGTTATACTGTGCATGGATATGTACTTAAATGATCACTTGATCCTAAGGTGACATTTAGGCTGGGGCACTAGCTTTGATTCTGAGACCAGGTGGTAAAACCTGGCTACATCCTTGCTATTAAACTGTCTTTCCTTCCAATTCAAAACAGCAACATTTAAACTGTATTGAAAGTGGATATTGCATTGGCTAATTCACAAACTGTGCATGTGAACTGTTTGGGAAGAGTGCTAATTCAGTTGGGCTAATAGTGTGCTAGGAACTAGTGCAATAACAATACTACGAATGACATCTAGCCTTTCAGTGCCCAGCTCTTCCTTGGTGTTGCTCATTTGGTGTAGGTGCCTCAGAATTATTGAGAAGAATATTGGAGGGCCTGTGTGGAATTTATAAGTGTGTCTCATAAGGAAGATCTGGCAACCAGAAGTTAAGGTGTTCACCAGAGAAAATTATCAAAGCTCTTTTCAGGAGAAAATATTCCATTTGATGTTTTGTAACGATATATCTCATTTCACCCTGGAGAATAATATAACAGCCAGCAAACTTTGTTTGGAAATAGCACCGTGCCTATCAAAGAGGAGTAGTTTGTTCTGGAGTGGAATGTGACAGCTATTTGCCACAGAAAACAGCACTGCAGATCTGTGTAGGAGTGATGCCAGGGAAGAATCCTGCATGCAAGGGAAAATACAGAGAGACTGTAAGGAGGTGGTTGGAGATCAACAGCCCTAAGGCTATTCAGATTGTGAAAAGTTAGGTAAAAAAAAAATCTCAGCGTCCTTCGCTAATATATCTTTAATAAAAGCTGGTTATCTGAATACAGCATATTCAAGAATATCATACCCTGAAACATCATTTTAACTGGCGTTGAAAGCTACCGAGTGAATCAGTCCCTGATGCAAGTGCAGTCAGTGTTCACTTGTACATCCTATCCAAGTACTGATCAGGCCAAATCTCTGCATATGCTTCCATCTGGAGAAGGCTTTGTGTGGGCACAGTGGTTTTCCTGAATAGAGTAATTACCAAGACTCTTCGAATTGTGAATGCTGGTCTTCTACTCATAAGATATTGCACTGACTTAACTAAAGGGATTATTACTAAAGGATTTAATTACATACCTATGTGAGCACTTTTCATGGAGTAGCTTATTTCAAATTTTGTAAGGGTGAAAGGGAGCATTCAGACAGGATAATCTTAATTGCACTTTGGTGAGAGTGGAGAGTGCTCTCAGTTGGGTAGCAGATTGTTGGTCTGAAAAGGAGATCAATAGACTGACAATCCTTGAGAGATGACTGTCAGATAAAATGACAAATGCATTTTCAGTGTAAAGTTAGCACATTCAGGGTGCAAGAGTTACCACAAGACAGAAGGCAGCAAATTACTCAGGCTGCTGCTTCTCAATTCCATGAAGGCAATGCTGTCTAGTGCTCTACACTGATACTTAATATCTGTTCCATAAAGATGTATTTGCTATGACTACTACCCCTGATTCAAACAAAAAAGAATTTTATCCACATTTTAAAACACTTTTTTGTTCTTTCTACTGAGAGAAATAATACTGGTGTTAAGATAAACAGGACTGTAAGCAGGACTCTGCCTACATGGCTGTGTTAATGCAGTCCCCAAAAACCAGTTGCCAAGCATAACCACAACCATTGTACCAGAAAAGCAAGTTAAAATATTTGTTTTCTCCTTTAGCACCCCTTGCATGGGCTTCTGAATTTCAAGCTTTCAAAAGCTGAATGACTTTTCTAGCATGGCACCATATTTTACTTGACTTTAAATAATGATGTACATGATGTTCCATGGGGTTTTTAGTTATTTCTCTAGAAAATGTGTTTCTCTAGGAATCCCTGAAAACCTTCATTCCCATCAAACACTTTTTTATGACTGAGGATGGTAGAAAAGTGGCATGTTTGGAGACCAGTGTAGAAGACTTTTGAGACATAAAGAGGGTGAGAATGTATTACAGCTGGTCGTGGGGGTCCGAGGCTGTGACCCAGGAAGAGATGACCGGTCCGGGGAGATGGTCCCGAAAGGAATCGCCTTCCCGAGGTCCGGTGTCTTCCTCTCAGCTGCTGGCAGAGAAGCCCTTGCAGAGGCTGTCAGCTCTTTAGTGATATCAGCTCGTGGTTTTAGCTCAGCTCTGCAAGGCAGCCTCTAGGCCAAACCAGACCAGAGAGAGAGACGAGAAGGCCCGTGTGGCTGGTTCTGCACGAAGGTAGCTTTATTATGGATCCCCTCCGGCGAAGGGAAGAGCCACTGAAGACCTCTCTCTACAGAGGCGAATTAGTCTTCTTTTATAGGGATACAGGGGATCAGCAAGGGGACCAATGGATTACAGAGGGTCTGGGATAGACCAATGGGTTACAGAATGATTTGCATGGGGTCTCCCAAAAGATTGTGGGTCTACCTTTCCTCGCCATGACCCAAGTAGTTGCCTTTCCAGGGAGTCCTGCTGGGCGATTGCAAAATCTTTTATCTCAGCAGACATCCCTCCAGGGCAGTGGCTGGGCATATCCCACAAGAATGGAGAAGGAATGGGAAAGCATTAGCTCTCTCACTATATTCCTCTACTAGGGGGAATTTACTTTTTATTCATTCCACGTGTAAAGGAGATGTGAACATGGAGGAAGAGTCCAGACTTGACTCAACTGAAACTGTTCCACTAGTTAGAAACACTTCTTGATAAACTGAATAGAAATAAAATCTAGCACATAAAATAGCTTTACATGATGAGCATTGTTGCTGCCTGTTCTGAGCTTCCCGTCCCCCTCCCCAAGACACTTTCCTCTGCCATGTGCTCTGAGCTCCTTTGTTCTAAGCGCAGGCAAAACCAAATGTAACTCAAACTCTTTAGCAGTGTCTGATTGGCCGGTCACCCCGGGTCCGCCCCCACTCCTCCCCTTTCCCCTTCTCCGAATAAAAGAGACGATCAAGGGAGGCCCCGCCCTCTTTTGGCTCTGCTACCCTTTCTGCGAACATCTCTTGTTGTGTTTCTTTTGAAAGCTTCTAACTGCGGGAAATTGAGCGAGCAGAGAGCTGTATTTCTCCCTCTTTGCTTCTGCTGATGGTGTTTGCTTTGCAGCTGATACAGTTACCAATTTTAGAGCTACTAAAATGCTAGATTGCCCATGCTACCTCTCTGGGTTGCTCGAGGCTTTCTAAGTCATTGAACTACTAGCGCTAGCTGGTAAAAAGCTGAAAAGATACGTCCCTCAGAGTACGTATGTTTCGGCTATTACATGACCATGATACTGCATGACTGTGAGGTCTAGTGGCACGTTATGGATCCTTCCAGACTAGGCTTCTCTGGTAGCTGGTTCCAGGTGCCCTGGGCTCCCTTGCTTTGTGCTCAGACACACAAACATGCAGATGGGTGTCTCAGCTGACCCCCAGGCTCAGTGGTCTCGCCAGCAGCTGCCCATGGCCCATCCAGTAGCCACCACAACGACCCTCCTGGTCTCTAGGTTTGACGCTGGCTACCAAGCTCTTATCCTACTTACAGGGTAGTCCTGCTTTTATTTAAAAAAAATATTGTTGTTTTCAACTTACCCAAACATTTTGCCATTTATATATGCAGTAAGGCTAAACTTCAATGAAGATCTTCTGCAGAACCACACAAATTTAGATGGGGGATTGGCAAATATCTCTCATCATACATGCTGACAAACTGGACTATTTCTCCAGAGAACAGCTGTAACCAAAACTAGCTGAAAATCGTCCTTTGAATAAAGTTTCTTTTTGAAGAGGCTTGTCTTGAAGAAGTTTTATGGTACCCCTCAAGGCAAACTAAATACATTTGTGCTTAAATCTAACAGAAAAAATTAATGAACAATGCTTGCTTAAAGCCCCATCACAATACATGTGTCTACATGGAGTCTGCAAATACAGGTCACAAGATCATTCCTTGTATACACTTGCACCAGCGCCAGTCCCAAGAGCAGCTTGGGACCTCAGCCCGGCACCTCAGCCCGGCTGCGGGTGCATCCCTCAGGCCAGCTCTGCTGCACAAAGGTGACCACTGAGCTTGGGCCCCTTAGCGCTCCCATTCCTGGATGTCTACAAGGCAATGCTGAGGCTGCATCTTACCTCTTTGCCAAGGCATAAAACTTCACTCCCTTGCAAGAAGTGTTGTGTCTCTGGCGCTCCTGCTTCCAATCTTCCAACCCCTTCTTGTAGTTGGACCTTCTTTTCCTCTGTGCCAGATCATTTCTTGGTCTCAAATTACCAGTGCTGAGCAGTCACAGCTAGAATTTCTGCTTCACTTGCTTTTTGTCAACAGAACAAGAAGAGGAAGCTCCAAATAGTCTCAGTTATATCTCTGTTTTTTCAAATTTTAAATGTTAACACAGAAGCTTCTGGGATATGTACCTTCAGCTTCCTGCTTGGAAATGCACATAATAAATAATTGATTTTGTGTTACTTGGGATCGAAGAAATATAAATAAAACATAGGAAGGGCTTCTAGGTAAAAGAACAGAAAGAATCCAAATGTGTTCTGGTATTGTTTTACTGTTTTGTTGGTGAAAAAATAATCACACTTTGGGAACTGTGGGTGAATAACTTATTCAGGAACTCAGTAAATAGAGAAGAGAAACTGTGCACATACTGGAACAGATTCAGGTTTTTGAGGTTTTTTTCTTGTTTGTTTGTTTTTAAAGTTATAACTCTTTATTTATATACTTAGTGTTTGTCCCCCATTAACAGAGGACTCCTAGGTACAATTTGCTACATTTTATACCATGTTTGTGCTCAGAAGAATTCCTGGTAATGATTATTATGAATGGAAAATTTAGCATTTTTTCTTGATGAAATGAGATTAATTTGAAGTCTATTCCACTAAATTTGTATGTCAGTCCCTTCTTGATGATTTTGAAATATGTTGGATAATTTTAATGTCACTTAAATCTGAGTAGAATTCTTCAAGATAATTAATGATGTCCCTACAAATTTACTGAAAAGGATACTGACTAAAGGGAGAAAGGGCCAAAATAGTGCCTCTCTTGAGACCAATGGAGAGTGAAATCAGCCATTACACATTCTCTTTAGTAACAAGCAGCCATTTCATATGCATGTAGTTCAGCACTAATGCATGTTTTTCTCTTCTTGTATTTGTAGTTCATATAGGATCATCTGGTGTGGAGCAGAGGTAATTTTACCAGGGTGATATGGGTGACATAAATGAAATAGGACTCAAATATCAAAGAAATCATGTTTCATTAGCTTTATTGTCTATAGGACAACCTGATACTTCTGTCTTCAGGAATCCAACAAGTAGCAATATCTCTTCTTCCAATTGCATAGTAGACTTTTAAAACATTAGAACTACAGTACAGCACTGTATGCATGGCTATGAGTAGGATTCAAGTGCTGTAGAAATCAAACACCTCTCATCTGTGAATGTCATTCTGTGTGAAAATTATGTGTGAACAAAGAGAATTGTTCCTGTCAAAGGACATTCAGCTCTCAACTCTTTTAAAACATCACCTCTTAACTGTGAGAAAAAATGGTGAGGAATGCAGTTTTAAGTTGATTTGATCATGGCAACTATTGCAGTCATTTACAGATGAAGAGTCATCTGTACTTCAGGCTGTGTTGTAATCACAGAATGATTTTGGGAAGAGACCTTAACAATCATCTAGTTCTACCCCCCATGTGCAGGGACACATTCCACTAGATCCCACAGTACTCTACCAAGCAGAGTACCTCAAGAGGCCAAAATACACTTCTGAACTCCAGGGCAGTGAGTTTGTTGTGTAACCTCCCCACTGCCCTAAGGATCTCAAATTCCACCGTTGCATGGTCACTGCAGCCCAGGCTGCTTCACATTCCCTGTCAGCTCTTCCTTGTTGATAAGAACAAGGTACAGCATAATACCTCTTCTTGCTGGCTCCTCTATCTCTTGGAGAAGGAATGCATTCCAGGAACCTCCTGGACTGCTTATGCCCTGCTCAGTTGTCCTTCCAATAGGTATTGGGATGTTTAAGTCCCCCATGAGGGCTAGGGCTTGTGAACAATTAAGCTGCTTTTATCTCTCTGTAGACAATCTCATCCATTTGGTCTTACTGGTTGAGTGGCCTGTAGCAGACTCTCACTATAATGACATTTGTCCATTTCCTACCTTTAGTCCTGACCCATAAGCTCTCTGTTGGCTCCTCATCCATCCCCAAAGGAAACACCATGCACTTCAGCTGGTCATTGACATAGAGGGTGACATCCCCTCCTTGTCTCCCTGACTGTCCTTCCTAAAGAGCCCATGTCCTTCCATTTCAACACTCCAGTCATAGGGGCCATCCCATCAGGTCTCCATGATGCCAACAAGGTTGTGGCCCTGCAGGTGGGTGCATGTCTCTAACTCCTGTTTATTCCCCATGTGATGTGCATTTGCATAGAGGCATTTGGGTTAGGGCTCCAATGGAGTTGCCTTACCGACTGGAGTGGCTGGAATTCCTTTGTGATGCCTTTCAGGTGCTATCCTGCTGACCTGCAATCCCTCTCCATGCTCTTGGTGTCTTGGTCTGGCACTGGCATCAAACTGGTAGGAGAGGGATGGACTGAGATTCCCCTCCCCCAATATAAACTTAAATGTATAAACAGTTAAATCATAGCATCACACTGGTCTGCAAAGAGTAGTTTAATCGATGGTTATTAAATGAGCCTTGGTGGATCTCTGTGCAACTTTTGGGGCATGAATAGTTCATCTGCAGTATAGACATTCAGTAAGTGACTCTGGAGCCTATGATGCATTTTTAAATCTGCTGCAGGCACTTCAGAAACTTGGTCTAATTCCAAGACAATGGAGTTTGATAGTGCAAGTGCTGAAGTACTTTAAAAACTGAATCTGATACATATTTCAATTTTACCCTTTACAAAACCTCCTCAGAATACTTGAAAATATAAAAACTTTCTCCAACAGTTTTGGCTTGCTGTTTAAATCTTCTAACTTCAGAGGTTTTTTTAGCCTTTGGCACAAAATATGAACATGAATATCAAAGCTGAAAATCAAAAGAAAGACAAGCAGAACTATAATTGAACTAGTCAGAATAAAGAGAACTGAATAAAAATATACAAAACATAGTGTAAAGAGCAGATGTGCAAGAAACAAATAGTGTATATAAATTAGTAACCACAAGAAAATGTAAAGCTCATTACACTTCATGTGCTTTTTAATATACAGAGTAACCCAAGGAATAAAACTTGTGTAACATCTGGGTATAAGATTAGAAACAGAATTTTCAAAATGCTATTGGTTTTAAAATTTGCCTAATATAATCAGTAAAAGCTTTCGGGTTACAGAGAGAAAACTCCCAGAATACCCCATAGAAGAGGACTTTGGTGGTATTATTAGCATGAGTGAATAGAAGAAAAAAAATGTAGTAGGAACGTTCTCTGTATTCCCAGCCAATATGAAGCATAAGCGACAATTCTCAATAACTTCAAAAATTTTGTGGTACTCATAGCTACCAGTAGCTGTCAAGTACTATAAACTTTGAGCACTAAGACCCTACAGTCAGGAGTTACAGTACAGGCAGAAAATTGAAATGGAAAATGTATAGGAAGGAGTAAAGGAGTGGTGTAAGGAGACTGACTGTGTGAGTAAAGATTCATGGAATTTCAAACCTGGATTAAGCTAAGGACAAATGGACCATTAAGATATGTGAGTAGGGAGCATGAAGAGTGGCAGAAGGGGGATTATTCTCTGCAAGCCCTGTGAGAATTTAGGAAGTCATTGCAAAGATGGTTCTGAAACAGAGCTGTTACCTGTGAGATATCAGCCCATGTTTATGAGGGGAATGAGCTCACCTCTAGTCATGAATCAGATGGCTGACTGAGTTTTTTTAGGAAGGAATGTGGAAAACGGGAAGTTCTGAAGTTGTGATTTTACAAAAATTTTCACCTAAGCATTGCTCACAGGGCACTGGGAGGTTAATGGTGGCTTACCAGCAAGCTCTAACAACACCAAAATGAAGAGCAAGTACTAAGAAATATTCCTGGTCACTGCAAGAAGTCATTTTAAATTGAGAAGAAACTTTTAGAGTAAGAGACTAAATTTGCCAAGGTTAGACCATCCATCTTCTATAAAAATAACTAAAGGGGAATAAAGATTATCAGCCTGGATGCTTATTGACTTTATTGGATTATTTTCATAACTTATATTTAAGGAGGACTACAGATATAGGAACAGGGACCCTGACCCCAAAATTAATTGTCTAAATCAGTTATTATATTTTCAAAGGCTAGATGGTCAATGTACTTACTTTTATTAACAAAACCAATGCAAAACAGAATTTGAATTTAATTCCTCTTAAGGTGCAAGGACATGTTTGATATCATCACAGTTATCAGAAAATGAAAAAATAACCTTCAGCTATCTTTCTTTAATTCAACATATGTGAATACCTTAGATGGGCACAAGTTAGTTGTTCTGTATCATTTTTAGATCAGAAATTACATGTGACAGGCAACTACATTCTTATGTCTGCAACAAGAAAAACAAAAAAATGACTAATGCTGAACACAAACAGATCTTCAGAAGAGTCTTGACTTTGTTCTATACTTTGCTTTTGTATCAGCTGATCTCTTACTGGAATCAAGGATGGAGATTTCTGACCTCTCAGTAGAGACCTTGAAAATCTCTTTTTAGAGTGGCTTTCTTCAAAGGAGCAGTCTTTTTTTTTCAGAGAATAAGATCCACTAAGAATACCCAAGTCTGAATTCTTGTCTCTTTTTATTTTTCTTCTTTTTCCCAGTACATGCTTTTAAGATACTGTTAAATGATATATAAGTTATCCCAAAGTCATAAGGTGCTATTCTTGCTATTCTACTTCTTTGTGAATGAGGAAGATATTTCTCTTTTTTTTGATGCTGGAATCACTATTTAGAGAAAAGCATTTTATACACACATATCACCAATCTTTAGAGATGAAGTGTGGTAACTCCCACAAAAGCGATGAAAGCAGGAATGCAGGAGACTGAACAAACTCACTGGAATATTCACAGAAGGAAGAGAAGGAGAGGGAGAATGAGAGGGAGTGAGGGAGGAGGAGAAGAGCTTTGAGAGAAACAGTCTCTGAATCACTTTCCTGGTTTGTTTGTTTATAGTTTTCAACTACCTGAATATTCAGGAAAAAACAAATCCTCAGTTGAAGATATCTCATTTGACTGAATCACAGAATAATCCCAGGATATCCTGAGTTGGAAGAGATCCACAAGGATTATTGAAGTCCAACTCCTGTCCCTGCACAGGACCACCCCAAGAATCACACCATGTGTCTGGGAGCATTGTCCAAACACTTCATGAACTCTGATAGGCTTGGTACTGTTACCACTTCCCTTGAGCTAATAGTGAAATTATGATATTTATTCAAGATTTTTTTTTTAAAGAGAATGCCTATTGCTCTAAAGCTAAGGGCATGACAGAAATAGCAAGTGCCCCTGAAACCATGCACTTCTGTTTCAAAGTGGCTTTCCATATATATAAATATGGGACCTTGACTAAGATTAGTGTGCAGGGATTAAAACTTTGGTAGCACTGTGCAGGTAAGTCTCAAATAATACTGCTCAAATAATAATACTCAAAAATTAAAATAGGCCAGGTGTGGACATGGGTTTTGATACGTTTGCATTTTCTATTAAGTTTTTAGAATGGACCCTGGAACACTTTTGGTCATGGACTCATGATCATTTCCCTAAACAATACCTAGTTACAGCACAGCAGTTTGCAGAGGATAATGATTTTTCTCAAAGAAAATGTTGATTATGGCCACAGTTCTGGCTGGTAAAAGTATGAATGTGGCTAAAACTATGCCAGTTTATCTGGGACAGAAAATAGGTATAAGCAGTATGAGTATAGGCATTATGATAGTATTCATTGCCTCTTATTGACTTATATCACTCCATAAATCTTGCTTCTCTTTTGTCCTTAGAACATCATGGTTAAAACAATTATATTTTTCTAAATGTCATCTTTGTGATCTCTGGCAACATAAGCTTGACTTTGAAGTTGAAAGATATTTGTTCCAATAGGTTAGGAGCAAGATCTAATTTTTCTAGTGATACAAGGTCTTTTCTAGGTCTGCAGGCTGATCACACAAAGTCTTTTTACTAGAATAAACACAAATATACAATAAATACACATATACAGTAAATACGTATTATTGTGTATAGGAAGACATTTGAAATACTGTACTACCAAGTAAAATAATCTAATAGTTTTAAAGGCAGATGTCACAAGGGCTGTTTTTATCATATTTCAAATCATCTTTTAAAAATGAAGCTGGAAAAGTAACAGATATGTGTTAGATCTTTAACTGTATCTGTTATAGAAATACCCTCTACAAAGCAAAGGTATTGTATAAAGTGCACACATGGATGTGAATGTAATTTTTTTTATTTTAAAGGTGCTTTCACAAACTAAGAGGAACCTCATCACTTTGTAAAGTTTAATGGCTTCCGAATGTCCTGTCAGCAGTTCAAAGATAAAATGTAGCAATACTCATGCAACATCAAGTGTCTCCACTGAACGTTAACATTCATGTAGTCCATATTAGGAAAATATCTCCTAATAATTCTCTTTTGTTTCACTTTGGTTCGCACTGTAGTGTGGTTTACGATGAAGGGTTTGCAGGGGGATATTCAAACAGGATTCATTTTGGCTTCAAGCCAAGCTTGAGAAAGTGTGTCTGTAGCATAGCTAATGCAATCTGTTCTCTGATGGTCATTCAGCCTGTAGGGCCAGACAGGAACTTGGCTGAGGTAAACCTTTCTGAAGCACATATGATGAGGACTTTGAGGCTTCAACACCAGCTGTTTCATCCTACAGATCCAGCCTAGTGCAGTTCGCTGCACTAATCCAGGAATGGCATCTGGGTTCTGATGCTAAGAAACATGAAAATGATGCAGTCTTTGCTGTTTAGAATACAACCACATAATGCTCTTAAGTAGATGTTTGTGCTTTCAAGAGACTGAAGGTTCAAAAGGAACTGGCTCCATAGCTCAGTTAGTGAAAGTCCCCAGAAGAAAAACTCTGCATGGAACACTGTTGTCGTGTTTCTGAAGAAGTACCTGGCAGTAGTCTGTACTGTTGTGACATTATTTAAAACTGCATCTTAGCATTTTCACACTGATGGGACAGTCTGCATGAAAATAGAGGCACCTAAAAAAAGAGTATAATAACAAATATATTCTATTTCAGTGTTTAAAACACATTTTACAAAGTATGGCTTTGGATTATGGTTTAGTGAGGATTTTTCCTCAATTGATGGGTTATTTTCTTGGTCTAGAATCTAGTATTTTGAATCATGTCTACCAGCATGATGCACATTCATCTCACCTAGTCATCATCAATGTCTACAGACAGACATTTGCACTAGTACTCTAGGCTCATTCTGTAGTCACTAAGTTATCTCTGGAAGATGGCTCATCTCACATCTCTTAGAAAGGGATGGTGTAGATATCTATCTCTTTTGAGTACAGCAGAAGCCTGAGCTTAGCAGCTATCTGGCTAGTGGATGGATAAAATATCGAGTCTTGTTCCTTCTCTCTAGTGGCTTAAGTGTACTGATGTGCAGCATGTGTACTTCATATAAAGTGAAGATCTAACATGTTCTTAATATTTCTCTTATAAAGAGACAAGAATAACAGGAAAACAAAGATTTATCCTTTTTTCTTTTCCCTTACATTTTAAGAGTATGCGATTAGCAAAACTTTGTATAAAGTTCTCTGTAGTTCTTTAGTTGAAAATTCTGCAGGAATTTATTTCTCAATAAAATGCAAACCAAACTAATTTGAATAGAATACTTCCAATAACTTTCATGATTAATTAGTCATAGGTTTATAATTTTCATGAAAAAAAATGATCACTAGTTTTGTAAACAAAACTTCACTAATACTCTTGTGATCTAGCCAAGAAATGCTTTAAGTTCTCAGAAGTGTGTATGAGGAGCTATGAGAATTTCAAGGAGAACTAAGTGTATAAAACAATTAGCCTCACAAGACATATTTCATTAAAAAAAATAGAAAAAAATCCTGGAAGTGAAAATGTGAATATTCATGTAGAATCCTACCAATCACTGTGGAAAAAAGCAAGTAAGCTTAGAAAATAAAGCAGACCAAAATTACCTGTTTTATGACAAAAGCAGTTCCCTTCTTTGATCACTGGAGAGCACTGTTCCCCTATGAAACAATTTGCTTTAAGGACACAGCTGGGCATTCTGCTGCAGAAGTGATTTTCTGTAGCAAATTATATAACATATATTATGAATTCAGAGTTACAGAAGGAGAAATGTTATTTTCCTGAAAAAAAAGTAATGTTTTACAGGATTCTATTCTTCTATCCCCCAATTTATACAGATAGTATCATACTATTTATTACTTCTACAGTAAGATTGTCGTCATCAAGTCAAGAGATCTATCATGTAGGTATAGAACATGTGCACGTCTGAAATATGAGTGTTGTTTCTTTTATAAATCTGTTTATTGTAAAAGTAACACAGATTGCATGAAATCCAGGGTAAACACACATAAGCAGTCAGCCCTGGAGCCATAGTTCACTGGCTATGATAGTAAAATCACCTGCATCATTTGTTGCTTAATTGGAAGGACTAACACCGTATCTATCCAGGTCTTGTCATATTTCTTTTATGTATAAAATTTGAATTCCAGAAAAAGATACCAGAAGTTCAAAACAACAATTATCTAGTGATGAACATGGAGACATACTCAGTAATTCTGAGCTGTTAATTCTGTCTGGTTTGAGTATCTGTGTATAAACAAAGCCTTGCAAATCCTGGGATATTTTTTAATGTCTCAGGTTTTGAACTCCAACCACGAGTTAATATTTATGCCTTCCAGCTTCACTTTGGTGCTTCTGCCTTGAGGTTCAGCCTTTTGTGCTTTGTTTCTTATTGTAGAGTTGAATTTGACTTAGCAGAGTGGGATCAGAATCAGAATTATATCAGAATTCTCCACCTCACTTGTATAAAAATAAGGGTGGTAGAATTCAGTTCACCTGTTAAAGCATAGGACATTTAATTGGAAAGCAAATAATATACTTTTTAAAAATCATTAAAAAAAGAAATTATCTCTGTTGTATCAAAGCTGAAACAAGGAGTGAAAATAATACCTTGCTATCAGCTTTGCCCTTTTTCTGTCGTATTAAATGCTTTCTTTAGTTGTTAGGCAGTCATGTATGTAAAAGGGGAGCTGTTAATCATGCACGTTAATCTGTTACATATAGAATAAATTAATTATGAACACAGGGGGAGGGCTTTCAGCATCTTGATGGAAGGAGAGCTGTGAGAACTGCTGGATATTGTAATCCACAATGAGAGCTGGAGCTTTATGCACTGACGAGGATCTGAGCCTGTAGGTCACCTACCAAATCTCATCTGCAGCTCTATGACCATGTCAAACATCTTGTTCACTGGCTATGTATAATTCATTGTACTGCATTAATTGAATTGCACACAGAAAAGATCTGATTTCTCGAGATAGCTGTACCATTTCAGAGCAGTAAAGCTCCCTTGATTTCCAGTCAGAGGAGAGGATGACACAAATAGATTTTTTAATATTTAAATCAAATCAGCATAGTACTGACCTCTCTCAGCTTCATATCTTGCATAAGAACCTATGCTAATAAGAAGCAGACACTCACATGTCAGGATCCCACCCTGCAAAGACCACTGACCACATTAATTCAAAATCGATTATGGGACCATATGCAAAAGGCAATTATGACTGACAACATGGAGGACATGAAGCTGAGAGGAATTGGCTTTCAAAGTGTGATAGCAGGAATTAGTGCTGTATCTATCAGCACTACCTTTACTGGGGCTCTGGCTCAGTAAGTACTTTAAGCAATAGAGCGAGCCATAGCTTTTAAGTAATTAGCTGAGAACATCTCTGACTCGCATATCTGAACAGCAAAGGGAAAGCAGTTATAGTCAGAGCCTGATTTAGCTTATTAGCATTACGGTATGCCATGATTTTCTCTTTGCCTGACTTTGTAATGAGATTCGGGATAGCTATCACAGATCTGCGATGATTAAGTATGCAGTGGCACAGATGGGGAAATGGGAAGAGAGGAATAAAATGTAGAGACTTCAGACATTAAAGTGAGATCCAGTGAGCCTAAAACCTACCCCAGGGCAGAGATCTAGTGTGGTTACCACAAAAACTGTACCATGGGGCTTACATGAATGTGAGAAAACATTTGTTTTAGAAGTTTTGGAGCTGTACATGTCTACATGGAAAGGTACCAAAATTTCTCTTCAGTAACATCTGAATCCTCAGAGAAGCATTTTCCAAGTTTGATGAGCTCAGTCATGTCAAATAGTTGTTGGCTTCTACCTGCAGGACTTACCAGATCCAGGAGGGTGCCCAGGAAATTGCAGCGTGTCCCTGAAGCCCTTGGAAGGTGCCCGATTCTTACTGATTAATTGTTATTCTGAACTCAGACAAACAAACCACCTGGGTTTTGGACCAAGGTTGCCAAACCAATATCAAATGGTATCACCTAGCAAATGTCATCTGATGTTACCAGTAATGACACAGATGACACCAAACTTTACCATCCTTGATTTGTTGCTGATTGAAACATTACCCTAGTTTTGATATGCTCAGAAATGTGATTTTTCTGATGAATGATGCTAGTCTTTTTTATGCTGGTAACTTTCTAAAGGGCCACAATGTATCTCAAAGTTCTTTCTCCAGACTCTTACTCATCTTGCTGTCTGGCAACTTTGATTTTAAAACCAAAAACTCCTCTCCTCCCCAGTTTCTTGCCATTTTCCTGCCCTGTTCTCTGTAGTTCCAAAGCCCTCCATGCTGGGATACTGTTTAAATAACTCAAGTCTTTTAATGTAGGTTTGAAGCATCTGAATTTTCTGTCCTACCCTCTTATCCAAGGGTCTAGGGTAAAATGTCCCTCTCTTCATTATTA
The DNA here is from genome assembly GCF_020740725.1 of Corvus hawaiiensis. Classification (NCBI taxonomy): domain Eukaryota; kingdom Metazoa; phylum Chordata; class Aves; order Passeriformes; family Corvidae; genus Corvus; species Corvus hawaiiensis. The sequence goes on from NC_063238.1 coordinate 27,609,684, forward strand.
CATCTTTAATTAAAAATAAGAAGAATGTCTGTTTTCTTTTTCCCTATAAAGCTTCTTTACTTTTAGATTATTCCCCTCTTCTTCTTTCTAACAATAGACCAATATACAAAGCAGTGGTATGAAAAATTAGAATTTTTTACCAGACTGCAGTCTCACCTCATACTTTCTTATCCAAACTTTTCCTTTCTTATCTAATGAAAATCAGAAAGTAATTTTTGGATCATATTTTTAATGAAAAAGGTAAAATTAAATTTAACTTCCATATTTAAAAAACATGAAATATTTACTGATTGCACTCTGAAGTTATTAGACTATTGTTATGCAGATGGCACAAATTCAGATCCTATAGGAAATAAGAAACAATAGGGAGAATACTGGAAGATATTAATTGATAAATTTCAAGAAAGCTTTTTTTGTTTTTTTAAGATGAAAATTTCATTTATATATTACTTGGAGCAGGGGGAAATCTCAATATATTTTGGTGGCAACTTTATCAATAAAAACTATGACTTTTTTTAGTGTGAAATATCAGGAATATATTTTTTCCCTTCCTAGAAATCTCCCTGATGTTATAAAAATGTCAGTGACAGCTTCATGTTTGACCTCTATAATAACAGGATGCATCTTTAATACACCCCATTTTTCTACCAAACTGATTGAAGATGTAAATGAAGGAGTAAACAAATAAATAAATTTAAAAAATATTACTGTGAATTTTGTGTTGAATCAGTGTTTGCATTTGCACTTGTAATCTCAATTATTTTTGGTGTATATTCTAAATCATTCTATGTTTCAGGAAGAAAAATTATGTAGGCAGTGTCTATACATATAGTGGGAAAACGAAACTCAAAAAAACCTCATTCGCCATGAAATTCTCAAAAGAAATCCACCTAGCATTTATCAATAACTAGTGCAAAACTCTGTATGTGAAAGGTTTTTCATGCATCATTAAGAGGGATATGTACACATCAAATCTTGTATTTTCTATTCCAACCCTCATTGAAAACATTCTTCTGTTCAATTTTTTTTTACTAGAAAGGTTCTTGCTGTATCACACTTCTTCTCTCACTCATGGTATTTTTCATATTTTTTTAATTCCTGGAAGAAAACCTGAATTATACCATTAAAGGGTCTATTTTTGACAAAACCCAGACTTTTGTGAAAGAGCTAGTTCAGCATAAGCTTTTTGGTCTGAAATATTTTTTTTTTTGGGGAAAAATCATATTGTGTCCTTCAATGATGTAAATATAGGAGTTTTCAAATATTTTGCAAATGGACACATATTTTCAGACAGATAGTTCTTTGAATCACTTCACCTTTTGCTCTTGATGCCCCTGCCACCTGCTAAGCCATCCGTGAGGGCAAATATGTTCTTATCCTTTTACTGCTGTGTAATAACCTGGTGTCAGTAACAGCAGCAGTTAACATGGGAAAGTACCATCAGGCAACCACAGACATAATGCTTTTATAAAGAAAAAGAAAAAGCTGCTTTTCTCCTACATTTTACTTTACTCTTTGACTGGTCTGTTACTCTCCTGGAAAAAAGAATTGGGCATTTTACTGTATTCTGTCTGTACACCTAATAATATCACTGAGGAACACTAATAAGCCTGGGGATCTCTAACTAGTAGGTCGTCACTATCCGTAAACTAAATAATCATCCCTAAATATACTAGGGATTAATACAAAATCAGCTAAGGTCACCAGGTGTCTTTCAATATACTTTGGATCAGACACAGGAAATTCAGAAATTCATGGTCCATTTTGAAATGGAGAGGCTTATTAGAAAAAGAATCCCCTGGCAGTCACATTGCTATTTTATTGAGCAGAACAGTGTTAAAAATGACCTTGCAGTGTTTTTCAAAAATTTAGAGCATTCAACAACTTTGAAGTAATCTTAGAATTAGGTATTTATCTTCTGTGGTTTCTCATTTGGTTTTTAGCCTCTTATGGTGCCTTAAGTTTACAGATACTGCACCTCTGCACTTCTGCACTTCTATAATATAACTGGATTATTTAAAGTGGCTTAAGGCCTAAAAGGGAATTTTTTCAACCTAAGTGCCACCACCTTTGCCAGTACAAACTGTAAGGAGAAAAAAGAATCATGTTGAAAACTGTAGTTTAAAAAGTCATTTAGTATCCAGTTGCCACTGGACCATGGCTAACTACTAATTGGTCCCTTTAGATGCTTCTCCAGCTTATTTTTCACTTCAGCTCTTATTCCAGAATTTTTCCCCAAATCCAACAATCTAAAAATCTTGTGATAAAGCTCTTGCTAATTTACATAGCAGAAGTTGCTATGGCAACCTGGCAGAACATTTCCAGCAGCAATATGCAAGAGGCAATCTTTATGTGAGAAATATGCTTTAAAGGCGTGTATAACAGAGTCTGTATAATTCTGTTTTTTCCTCAAGACATTTGTTTAGTCATGCAGTGAAGTCAAAGTATTTCCACTTTGATGTCATGGTCCTAAGCTTGGTGAGCACTGTTGTCATAAACACATATTATGAGTTCATTGCATATCAAAGCATGTAGAACTGGAGAACTGCAGAGTCCAAGGCTTCAAGATGTGTTGTTGTGTTTAACATACACAGCTGAGGCTTTTGAACATTGTCAAAATGGTTTCCAAGCATAGTGTGTGGCACATGGATCCGTTGAGAATTCAGCCATTCTTCCTACACACAAGCAGTGCTGTGTGTGACCTCATGGCCAGCTGCCTCACTGCGTTGGACTTCTCACACCACTAAACGCAGCCCTTGCACAGAGCAAAGGATTTTACAAAAATGTGGCCAAAATTCAGATATTATGACGGCATCAACCAGCAGATCTGTCATCCACCTGTGATGAGAAAATGGATACCAAATGGATCCATTGCGAAATCTACATTGCTATGTTTTGGATATAGTGTGAGAATAATGTTGATAACACACTTATATTTTGGTTGTTGCTGAACAGTATTTACTCTGAGTCAAGGAGTTTTCAGTTTCCCTTGTTCTAACAGTGAGGATGTGAAGCAAATGTGGGAGGGAGCACAGGACAGCTGACTCAAACTGGCCAAAGGAATATTCCATACCACAGAATGTCATGCCCAGTATATAAATTGGGGGAGATACATGGAGGGGCGCCAGTTGCAGTTTGGGAACAGGTTTGGCATTGCTCAGCAGGTGTCAAGCAATTGGAATATTCACCACCTGTTTTTCTTGGGGTTTAACCTACTCTCTCTCCTTTTTTTTACTATCATTATGATCATTTTAATAATATTATAGTTCATTTCAATTATTAAACTGATCTTATTTCAACCCACAAATTTTACTTTTTTTCCTTGATTCTTCTCAGAATCAGGCTCTGTTGCAGTGGGGATACTGCAACATACATATATCAAACCAGGAATCCCGTGGAAAGGAAATATATATGGACAGACAGATTCTTGCTAGATGTTTCAGAGAGATGTTTATTTCTCCAGCCGCATGGCCAGAGCTCTGCCCAGGAACTGCTCCAGTCACGGGACCAAGGGTCCTTCTGCCCGCGCAGGGAACACAAACCAACCAATGGGAACGAGGCTGAGCAGGGGCAGGGAAGCCCCGTGTCTGTGCCCTCAGGGCCCCTCTCCCAGGGCTACACGGCGGGGGAGGAGACCCCAAGAAGGCTCAATGCCTGATCAGCCTCCTAACTGATGCTTCTGTCTCATCTCTATTAGTAAGAGACTTCAGGGTATGCCACTTTTTCATTATCAGAATTTACAGCCAGGCAATACCCATTCTGTCTAGCAGGCAACAGACTTCTGCTTGGGAGTGCAAAAGTTCATATTCAAGCATTGACTTGAAGACAGGTGTACACCCAATTATCTGATGCCTGTTAACATTCACAGTTTAAGCTATTGGTTTTTTTGCCTATGACAGCTGGGCAAACTCTAAATACAGTACTAAAATTGCAGCAGCCAAAGCAGTTAAAAATTCTGCTGATTTCCTCTCTTCTGACAAAGAGGTATGGCTTTGTGAGTGACGTGTATTTCAAGATGCATCTAAAGCATGAAAAAAGCTTTTACACCGAGCAGTTCACCTGTATAAATGAGCTCCCATCAGACCCTTGCAATCACACCATCAGATAGATTTAGAGTCTGCATTACCCTTTCTCCTCAGAAGCCATTTATTCCTTCCTGAGCTGAAAGGCTGTCAGACCTCACTGATCTTTAGACCAAGAGTTTTTTCCTAACTTAACTGGTTAGAGAACAATTATTTTTCTTAAAAGGTAAAATCTGCTTTGCCATGTGCCTTAGTTTCTGTTTCTCTTGGATCATAGTGCAATACATCTTTCAGTGGACCTTATATTTCTAGTTGAGTGCTGAAAGCACACCTGAAAAAAAATTGAATGTGCTAACTCTATGAAGTTCATTATTGACTCATGACTGAGATGGACTCTTGAAGGTGGGAATGAGTTTGGGGTGAGTGATTTCTAACACTTCCTTCCTGAAGTTTATGGTAAAAATTAGAGAAGCCCATGAAATAGGAAAATAATCTAATCCTAATAATAGAAACTTATTATCAATCTAACTGGAAACCCAAGATAAATCCAGTTTAAGATATGTAAATAAAATGTAAAAAGCTACATAGGATGGAGAGCTTCATCAAATTTCTTAGCACTACATTAAAGTTAGCACCAGTAGGGCAGTATTCCCAAAGGCAGTAACATGCCAACAGATCTGCTTTTGTCTCCCTGCCCTGTGCATTGTCACACTGCTTCTCTGTCTCACCACACAGGTAACACAAGCCAGCTGTGACAGGAGCCAGTCAGACTAACAGAAGATTTCTAGCCCAAATTCCTGTTTTCAAGGAGATGTGCTGTTGTAAACCCATCAGCCTTTCAGACTGAATTTTCTAGGTTTGAATGTTCCTCAGAAGTGATATATGACTTTCATTGGTGTGGGGCAGAGAGGACATTCCTGAGGTATGACAATGAAGCCACTGCTGGATTGGTGCATGAAGTAGTGGCTGACACAATCAAAGGATTTTGACCAATTCCCATAATTCTGATCATTCTTCACTGCTTCATAGGTCACAAAGAGTTTGGTCTCTCGGTTCTACAGGCTGTACCACATCCCTAAGTTCTGTATTGAGTTCAGTGATTTGTCCTTGGCCAATGTGTAACTCATTTCTGAGTGCATCTCTTGAAACCATCCCATCTTTGAAGATATCAGATCAAAAATGCATTTTTTATGGCAGACATCTCAGCTGTTGGACAAACTCACTTTAAAGGCATGGGACTAGATTTATCTGATTCATTTTAGGAAACTTAGTTGGTATGCCAAAACTGGGAGCTCAGTAATTAACGGAAAGACAGAGAGCCTCAGTGGGTAACTCAACTTATTGAATATCTGCATCACTCTCTGGAGATACCCAACTCCTGACACTGCCTATATAAAGACTCAGAGATAAACTTTACATTTAGCAATGCAGACAAAAGGTTTCAAATTACAATGGATTAATCTGGGCTTTAAATCATCCCTTTTCTCAGAATAGCATCCCAAAATTCCACGTTCTGATGATTTTTAATTTAGATGCTAACACCTCTCTGGATTTGATCATTTCAGGATGAACTTGCTAACTTTGTAGGTATTCCTCACTTCTAAGTATGTGAATTTGCATTTTAAAACAATTTTGTTTGAAAGACCCCAGCTTACCAAGTGATCGGTTCCTTGTACTTTCCAGAGAATAGCCTTTGTTTGGGTTATGTGGCTGCAATTTTCCAATTTAAATTACATTTTTTTCTTTGTACAGTATTTCAACTGATACTTGCATTCAACAGAAGCATATTGAAAATTATTGCACAAGGAAAAACTTAATTAAAACCTGAAGTTTGGGGCTATATAATTCAAGTAAAGGTTATAGCTAATTTAACAGCTGTAAATTCCTAGGGGTTGTTATTTACATAAAGCACATACAACTTTTATTGCACCCATAGTGTGGCATTTAATGAATTAATTTGGCATTTCCATAGCACATGTTCTGATTCTCTCTGACAGATAGATGCTTCATATCTCATCTGAAAGCAGACAAAAGATTTGTGGCTATCCAAATAGAGCCATTCCAAAATTTTCAAAAAGGATCCTCTGCGTTCAGATGTGAAGAGAGAGAATAAGTGGGTGTTGAATTAAGCCATGTTAAAGTCAAAGACAGCAGTATTTGCAATACCTAAACACTTGATGACGTCCATAAAGCCTTCTCCTTGTGTGTCAGTGCTTTTAATGCCCCTCCCATGATGCTTCCAGACATGAGTGCCTTCTGCTGCTGAAGGAAGACACATCTCACAGGAAAGCCTGTAAATTAACACCAAAATAAGATAATTTTCAGACTTAATGGCACTTTTCAGAATATAACAAATACGAAGATTGATAAACAAGAAGCACATTCCACAGAAGCCAGAAGAATTGTATCTAAAACCAGAGATCTGCACTGTGCCATACACAGCTTTCAAAGTGTTGGTGAAGGGAGGAATGGAGCACCAAGATCTGTATCCATGGTGGAAAAATAATGGCAAGCACCAAAAGGGTCCAAATAAAAAGTCCCACAAGATTATTAGCAAGCTACACACTTGGCATGGATATTGGTATATATTTTGCTTCTATCTTATCGTCGTCATCATCATCATCATCATCATCATCATCATCATTGAATTAAAAAAAGAAGGAAGAAAGAAAAAGGAAAGGGAAATGCGATAGGAGAGGGAAGGGGATCCCCAGTCCTTGGTCCAGCATTTATCCAGATGACAGGGTGTCCAGGGTCCTGGGCCACCACCCAGGCTTCTTGGGGGTACCTTTATAGGTAAGTTTTCCACCCTGGGATTAAGTTTATTGCTCTTCATTTAAATGAGTTATCATGTGCAGTCCATTCTTCTTGACCTTTCTGGAAATGGGCTGAGGGGCTTTGAGGGTCTTATTGTGGTCCTGTTCCCCTTCCATTGGTCTTGCCTGCTCCTTGACCCCACTCTGTGCTGCATATTATGCTGCATATTATGCAGTCCTCACAGACCTGAACAGATAAACTGGCTCCAGAAAGGTGCTGCCATACCTTCATATGCTCCCCTCTCCCTCTCCCCCCTTCCAGGCAAATGCTGTTCTGACTTTCCTGGTTGAATGTTCATGGGTGTTTGAGGCACAATAATGCATCAACTCCTTCCTGCCCAGGCTTCTACAAGGTCTAAAACCTACCCAGTCTATCCCTTTCATTGTTTTAATGATGAACAACATAAGGTTGTGAAGATCAATGAGAAAAATGCATGAGAAAAAAGTTTCCTTTCTGATTAACTCATGGGGTTATTTTTGTGCATGGAACTCAGAGAAGAAAGACTTATTACCATTCCTCATTACAAAAAATATGTGTAAATTTCTTTCAATGTAAACTGAACTTTCATTGTCAGCACACAATTTTGACTTATTTGCCTGAAGCCACGTTTTTTAATCATTGTTATATACATTTTTTAATAAGAGACTGCATAAAGTATTAACAGTGTAAATTCTTTCCATCTAAGCAATTTGGGTTTATTTATTTTACTCCTAATTTTCAATTGTGTTATATTAAATCTATGACACTAAGGCTGACACATAAAACTTAGTCAATGAATATTCAAATGTGGTGCTCTCTGTACAAATATTTTTCACATGAGCTGCTTTTTGTTTTTAAACAGATTTTCTTGTGTTAAATTTATATGAGTAGGAACCCAACAATTTCTTCTAATAAAGCTGGAAGTAAATATTCTTCAAATTTTGGCTAACATTCAGAAACTGGGACTTGTCCTGGGGAGAGAGATATTTGACCCCTACCTGAAAAAATATATTATAATTCTTCCTTTCTCACATGGAAATTAAACTGAGAGTATTTACTTTTAATTTTTTTAATCAGGTATGGGCTTTGATTTTCTTTTGTTTCTGTTGTCATGAGAACAGTAAGAACACAACTTCTAGAACAGTCAGTGGCAACACGCTTGCTTCACTTCTTCATATCCAGGCAGTAGTGTCCAGCTCTGGCTTGAATTTCCAAATGACTTCTAGATGCTCTCATCTTTGAGATGGATGTCTCCTTAACTTAGTGTGTTCCTGGGTAAAGGAATCTAATGCTGTCAAAGGTTCCCTAAGATCAGTTGTGTGGCCTACAAGTACTGCTGTAGAAGAAGGCACATTATCTGCAGGTGTTTTACTTGCCTGATGCAAGTATTGGAGAGTTTAGGGCACCTCAGCAGAGTGCTGACATTCAGGCAAGCTAATCACATGTAGTCTGCCTCATCTGATTTTTCAAGTGGTCATATTTCTATTATGGGTTGATTACTGTGTTGCAAAACAGAAGGAGTGATTAACTTTCTAAGACTGAAAAGAAGTAAAAAAACCTCAAAAACTGTATTTTTGCCTGAGGCTGTTTATTTTTACTATATTTATCTTTAAGCTGAGGAATTTTGCTCCCATGAAAATTTGCAAAACAGAATTTTATAGGAAAATCCCCAACAATTAAAACAAAATAAAAAGAGCATTAAGAACACAAACAATGAGCTCAGATTCAGAATTAAATGCATTCCCTAAAAACAGTGTATCTTAGGAAGTCAAATTACCATATGAACAACAGATTAATCCCCATTTGAAGATAACTGTTTCAGTTAGGCATAATACTGAAGGATGAAGCTGACCACTTTACTATACTTCATAAATTTTTAGCCTCTGAAGGTATTGGAGTAAAAACAGGCACATTATTATATGAAAAGAGTGGTTATATAATGCCATCTCAATGCTTCTTTTCATTTTAGTAACATACAAAGAAAAGTTAGGAAAATAGAACAGTAAAACCTACAAATTTTTCCTGCTTCCCAGGAGAAGATATGTTTCAAATTCACTGTACAGCTCTGCAATGCAGCGGAGCAAGCTACTAAGCAGCGTAGGTACTGCGTGGATGACTGGGTGTCAGAATGGAGCTTCAGACAAAGTTTATTAGAGAAGCCTTCCTGTTGAGTCACGAGGTGCAGAATGAACCCCCTTGTTTTCTAAACTCCTTCTCAGAGAGGAGTATGGATGTGGCTGGATCCAATCTTAGCCCTAGACCATCAACATTTTTTGTGTTAAAGATTATATAGGAGTGATTGAATCTCTATACAAGTTTGTCCTGCATGATTAAGGATGGCAAACAAAATAAATTTCTATAAAAATAAATGATTTATTATGACAGTGATTGCACTAAAAGATCTTAATCAGAATTATTTACCATACAGTATAGGTAGCTGTAACTACTAGTATGGTATAGTGCACTATTTTTGAAGCGATATTGAAGGAATTCTATTAAAGCCAGCAAAAATAATTAGTAAGTAGAGATTGATGTTACTTACCAGCTATCTTGGGCAAATCTCCTTTGCTCAGCCTTGAAGAGTAATCCTGTGGGATGTCTCACTCAAGGGAGGAATCTCCACAAATACTCCAAGAAACAATATGTTGGAAAACCCTGCTGTTAAAAAGTGGGACTGGGCTTTTATAGTATAAAGTGATAGACTCTCAGTCATAGGTCTCCAGGTCAGCTGTGTCGGCTCAGCATCTTTAGATAAGTTAGTAGTAGCATAGTATAACTTACTGCTTCCTTTATGAGGTGCCTTATCAGGTCTGCCACATCTCCACCTTACTATAAAGATGTTTGACTTTGGGACTGATGAGTCAGGCTGGTTTCAGCATTCTTCAACACCGAAACCAGCATGATACCCCCTTCTCTATTCACCACTACTAGTTTTGCAAGCAGGGTATTGTTTGAGTGGTTTTACCCTCACTTCAGGCAGAGCATCCTTCTACACTGGGCACTACTACTTTTCTCCTGGGCCTGAGGATCTGGAAAATCCTCCTAGCCTTCTGCTTCTAAAATATGAATAGCATTGGATCCTCTGGCCTGCCTAAACTCCTGTCTGATTTCCCCCTCCTCCTCTCTTTCTTCCTGGTTTTTCTTTCTCCTGCCTTCTCCCTGCTAGTAACTGCCCAGCCAGTTACTCTGGGGCAAGACTGCATCATCTGAGGCACTGTCATGCTTGACTTTATGTTGTGGGAATGAACCACTTACTGTTCTCAAGCAGCACTCTGAAGCTACAGGATTTGTCTCATTCTGAGCCTATTAGTGTGAAGTAAAATGCATAGGTACAATGTTCCACTTGAGCATTTTAAAATTAATGTTTCATCACTATCACTTGGATATCTGGCTTTTATTCAAAAGTAAGATTAATAGTCTGCAAGTGATTGCTCTGATATGAAAAGGTGCAGAAGGAAAGAGGAAGAAGCAAAATTAATCTAAAATCCAAACTCACTTATTACCATAAGACTATAATCCAGTAAAAGATCAGATTTTCAATGTCACCTAATATGAAAAGATACAGTGTCTAATAGTAATGCTTTAATGAATTATGCTTTATTATAACCCATGCTTTTTTTGTATACTAGACCCACTTTTATGATTTGGAAATGCAGACAAAACCTGAGAGTTTAGGCTCATGTAAATTGTCCTTTTCCAGGTCTCTCTTTTAACAACCTAAGGTTTCAGAGATAACTCACATTTCTATACTTCAGTTAAAACTGTTTAAAGAATATATTGAGATGAACCATGTATTTTACAGAACACTTGAAAATCTAGAAAATATGATACCTAAGATAATACTTCACACAGGTATACAGTGACCTTTTACACCTCCTAACCTATTTATGTCTTTCTGAAAATTGTGGACCCTTTCCACCTGCTTTGCCAGGCATGCCACCACTCTCTAAGATTTCATGCTATTCCTGTTTAACTGATTTAGGATAAAATGCATAGTTTACCCATTTCTTTCCAAAACTGTAGCATTTTCTAATTTGTTAATGTGTAACTGGAGCAGCAAATTATGAAGATGCAGTCTTCATGGGTTGTGACACATACTACAAGATAAATGCCATAGAGATTCTTTGCTCAGCTACTGATTGTAGCAGTTTAAGTCTATCCCACAAAGGCATTAAATGATATTTGCAGTCAAAAAGCATTAGTAGGATTTTCAGTCATTTTAATACTTGGTTGATCCCTCTTTGAAAACTGTAACTGTAGAATATTCCTTCCATTAACATTGAAATGGATAACAGCTATATGAGCTTGCATAGCTCAGTGGACTCCTAATCTGAAAATAAAAACTCAGGGAGAGAAGAAAGATTTTATTTCCATGTCTAGGGAGTTGACTTTAGTTGCCAATGGCACAAATCCTACTCTCTCCAGTGTAAGACTATAGCACCTTGCCTATGGGTCAGGACAATGCATAATTCTCTGTTCAGACCAGGATCTGAAGCGTGAACATTGTCACAGAATTTTGGACTGGTAGGCTGTGGCAATCAGATGAAGTACTCTTTCCAGACTTAGAGCATCCCTCTATATCACACAGGTCTGTTGCTTAGAAGGTGAGGATGATGAAACTTGGCTTCCCACATTTTGGTGCCCCCTTTCAGGGAAAGTGCTCTCAGTCACAGCCAGTTATCTTTTACTGGTGCTTAAATGTGAATAAGATGAAGGTTAAGTAAGAAGGAGAAAAAAGTATCCATTTATGTTCTAGCAAATGATGTCTTCCTGTAGTTAGACAGTTTAGTGGAGGAAAGTATAAACCAGTTTTCTTCTTGTCTTTAAACCTGTAAGTTTTAGAGGGACTTTCTTCATTCTGTCTGAGACGTCTTCCCCTTGTGACTTTCCTGAGAAGAGCTTCAGAGTCACACAGAGAGCTGAAGTGAAATGGAGGATGCCTGGTGCAATGAAATGATCCTCTTGGACGAAGGCATTGGGGTGCCAGAGACTGTATTTGTGACATATCTGAAGAGCAGCAAGTGTGAGAGGATAAACAGAGCTAGGAAAATTATGTGAGTGGGTATAGAAGTCCAGAAGATAAGAGGTTAATGTGTACGTCTCCGTCCTGGGTTGCAGTGTATTCTATCACCATCCTCATGAGCTGTTGAAACCAGGTGGAGCAGTGTTTCCTTGCCTCCTCCCTCTGGACTATCTTTCTGTTAATGGCCCATCATTGTCCTGCCACATGACTCAGAGATAACTCCCTCCAGACTATCTTCTGTTAATGAGCCTAATCAACACTTGGCCTCAGGACTCATTACCCCATTGTGAGATGCTCCACCCAGAGGGAGGAACCAAGCATCCCATCGTGGATATAATCTGAGACTCTGAACACCAGAGACAACCCTTTCCACTGGAGTTCCAGAGGACAGGAGCTACACAGCCACCACTGGACCTTCTGAGGAAGAATAGACCCTTTTTCTACAGGATCACCGCTTCAGAGGACTGCAGCCACCATTCTACCAGACTGCTACCACCACCCTGCCTAACAGGGACTCAGGTTGTATCTTGACTCTGTCAGTTTGAACCAGTGTTTTCTTTTAGTTTTTTTTCCTTTTCTTTAATTTCCCCATTAAATTGTTATTCTGACTTGGTGCCTCCCACTGGTTTGTTTTCAAACTAGTACAGTCTCAAACACTGATAGCCACATAGATGTGGAGCCAACCAAGGATTGTTGGTTATAACAGACAAGAATTGCTGGTAATAAAATGCTATGAGAAAGAACAGGATGTGGCTGGTGAAGGGGACCATGCAGAGACAGGACAGCACATTTCTGTGACAAACATCCTTCTCTGGCTTCTGGAGATAGGAACAATAAAGTACAGTGCAACGGCAGGGCTAAGGTCAAGAAGCAGGCATGGACTGTTGACCAAAGACTGACCCAGTAAGGGGGATCAAGACCACCAAAGACTCCCATAGTCCTCCAACCCATTTCCAGAAACATCTAGAAGAACGAGCTGCACATGATAAGTGATTTGCATAGAAAGAGAGAAACTTATCTCCAAGACAGGAAAAACTTATCTATAAAAAGGTATCCCCATGAAGCCTGGGCATCACCCTCAGGACCCTGAACACCCCATTAGCTGGATCAGTGCTGAAGCCAGGACTGGTGATTCTTTTTCCCTTCCCTTCCCTTCCCTTCCCTTCCCTTCCCTTCCCTTCCCTTCCCTTCCCTTCCCTTCCCTTCCCTTCCCTTCCCTTCCCTTCCCTTCCCTGTTCTTCTTTAATCTCTCTCTCCTTTTTCACTCTATCCCTTATTCAAAATCTACTGCTGAGTGCTTATACTCAAAGAGAGGACTAACATACCAATTTCCATGCCGAGTGTGTAATTTACTCTGAGTTTTTGAAGACCTTCTAACATTTATTGCATCTGTTTGACCACAAGCAGCTGCACAGCTGTGTGTTCTGTGCACCTTTTGGATTGGGACTCCACAAGGGGGGGATCGAATATGTGTATTTTTGTAACTGATTAAAGAACAAGGTAAAAATATAAGCAGAGCTTGAAGAAATGCTGAAGAGACCAGAAATTGGGCAGAGAACATATTAGACATGCGAGGAGGATCAGGTAAGAGTCCCAAGACTTCTGATGTTTGTTTCTATTGCAACCCATCTCTTACAGAATGTCTGTCGCATGAACTAAGGAAATACTAATAAAGGTATAGGAAACTGCAATCATTGCAGGAAAAGATAACAGAAATCAGAAAAAAAGGTAATTATTTCAAGATTTAAAAGGAGGCAGTTGTGAACAGAAAAAAAGTTGTGAAGTAGAAGAATTTAAGGCAAAAGAATATTTTAAGTATTTATTTGCTCTTGTGACTCATGATCTTGACTGCATGACATGTAGATAATTGTTTTTTAAAATCTGTATTATATACCTTTTTTACCAGAGAATACTTGCACATCCATGCCATTAGTCTCCAGATACTGTTCATTATAATCTAAAGGAGGAAAAAAAACCTCTTTGTCAAGTTCAAAGCAGCTCTGGATGTCAAGGGAAAGTAACCTGAAGTGTGCCTCTTTTTAAATGACAGCTGTTACGAATTTGGGATGCCTCATTTCTGCCATAAAGTGGGAAGGAGGGTGCAAAGGAGAACACAAGTGTTTGTGGCTTTCTTATTGCAGAAGGATTGAGGATTTGCACTTCATATGGCAAGTCTTTTAACAAGTGTAATTACATCCCCAACTCAGTTTATTTAAAGAGAGAATTAAATTCATTTTTGTCATATTGCACACTAATAGCTTGTGATCATTTTGGAATTTATGCAGTACACTTTTAAATTTATTTTACTTGTGACTAAATGTAGTTTCTATGGTTACAAACACAGCTTCAATTTTGCCTTAAAGAAATAATGATTTTTCATATTGAAACAAAAGGAAGGCAAAAGCGGTTTAGCAGGAAAAGCAATTTCATCTCACTTTCTTTTTATTTGTTATGGTACTCTTAATTTGTGTAACTTATAGGATTGGTTAAAAAAGTTTTTGTTGGAAGAGTTTTGTTGTCATAAAAATGGAGATGGATTGAAATTTTTATAGAATCGTGGAATGGTTTGAGTTGGAAGAGACCTTAAAGATTATCTAGTCTCAACCACCTGTCATGGGCAGGGACACCTTCCACTAGTCCAGTTTGCTCAAAGCCCCTTCCAACCTGGCTTTGAACCCTTCCAGGGATGGGGCAGCCACATCTTCCCTGTACAACCTGTTCCAATGCCTCAACACCCTCACAGTCAAGGATTTCTTCTTAATATCTAATGTACATCTGTGCTCTTTCCATCTGAAGCTTTTACCCCTTGTTCTGTCACTACATGCTCTTGTAAAAAGTCTCTCTCCATGTTTCTGGTAGGCTCCCTTTAGGTACCAGGACTCTGATTTGTCGAGATGTCTCTGTAGGGCCTCCCTGCCTTTGAGGGAGTCAGCAGCTCCTCACAGTTTTGTATTATCTGTGAACTTGCTCAGTATCCCTTCCAGTCCTGCGTCAAGTAATCTTTGAAGATGTTGAAGAGCACAGGGCCTAGGATGGAGCCCTGCAGAACCTCATTAGCAGTCTGAGGGCTACATAAGGCTAGGATGTTTCCTGATGAATTTCAAAGAACATTGTCATTTTTCATACAGGTTTAATTTTCTGAAGAGGAAAATGAATTTAGGAATAATTATTTACATATTTAACTATTCTTCTTCTGATAACTTTAAGCAAGCACTATAGTGTGATTATGGGCAGAGATAGGAAGCTGTTATACTGTGACTCATTAAACAAAAGATACCCTTTGCCTTCAGCTGTCATTTGGGATGTCAGTCTTGACCATGAGGCAATGGCAGGGCATCACACTGGGATACCACTGGAGCTGCTAACTGCTTGCCTCTTTTCCTCTGTGTTTTATTGCCCTCAAGTGAGGAGGAATTAAAAAACAAATTACTGCCCAGTTTATACCCCCATAAAAGTTGTTTAACATGTCCTTTCACATCTGCCACCTTCCTGAAATTTGTGGCCAGCAACAAAGAATCAAACCAAAGGAGCTGAAACTAATGCAGATGATATTTAAGGTATGATTATAATAAAATATTTAAAAAGAATAGTTATTAATACTACACATTTCATAATTTCTTTGATGAGAGGGAAATCAGAAAGTGGATACAAGTACTAAAGGACTATATTTGATCAACACAGGCAACTCCTACTGGAGGAGAAAGAGTATACTACTGCTGCTGGAGCTGGTGTGAGAAGAAAAAAAAATACTCTTCTCAACCTCTATAGTCTCACACACTTCTTTCATTTCTAAAATTGTGAAAATCAGAATTCCATGCTCTGATATAAGCTACAGGCACTTTAAGTTTGTTGCAAAACAAGGCTTTATTTCATGTTTGCTGCTTTTGCCAGGCTCAGAATACATTTTTGATCACTTGGCTTCTTTAGTTGATATTGCTGTGGGCTGTGAGCAAAGATGCACAGTCAATATTCACTTTAATAAGTAAATTTCCTAGCAGCAAGAAAATCATATTATAACCTCACCTGAACTAATGTCTGCTCTCAAAGCCCTTTTGGCAACAGTTGTGTATCCATAAATTCTTTGACCTTTCAGTGCTGCACAAATATATGAATCACCTGTAAGTACACTCAAATGTTGTGCTGAGATTTAACTAGCCCAGAATTTATGTTTGGAGTCTAGTGGTTTGGATCTGTTGTAAAAAACACAATAAGAATAATCCTTGTCTATGAGATGTACACACTGCAGTGCAAATTGTGGGACACTGAATATGTTCATCTGACATGAATACTGTTTTTTGATGCCATTGTAGTTAGAGTGTGAGCTGAGCAACCGTGAATTTTCTGTATAGGGACACTTATCAAGTCAAGCAGCATTGTCCTCTATGTAGCGTAACTGTAATGCATATGCTGCATTCTGGATAACCTCTGTTATGTTATCCAGGGTTTTTTTGGACATTGCTATATTAAAAAAAAAAAAAAAAAAGGAAGAAGAAAAGGAAAAAACTCCCTTCATGTTAACAACACTTTTAAATTCTTGGAGCAAAATTGTGATATTAATGAAAGCTATTATTACACTCAGTATGAAATAGAAAATAAATTAAAAGATGGGTTTCCCTCCTGCTCTGTTCTGTTTAACACAACATAATATTCTAGCTTATAAACCTTGAAGATTTTATGTGTTTCCAGTATAATATTGAGTAATCAGCAGTCATAAAGAAACACAGAATATGACACAGTAAAACATTTTTATATGATTACTTACTACTGAAATACATTATAAAGTAAAATGTAATGTAGCATATTATGTTATAATATATGTACCTTATGCTTATTTTAGTATACGAAATACATATACTATTGGACATATAGAATAAGTGCTCACAGTATAACCACTTTCAGCTGGTTTTTAACCTTACAGTTCTCAGTCCTGCTTTGTTATACTGCCTGTGCTAACTGATGTTCCTTCTGGAAAGCTCAGCTTACATGTCTCTTAAAGCAATTATATTTATCAGCTCAATATAGATTTTACAGTAATGAGGACAAGAGATTTCTGAATCTGTGTAAATGGACATGGATTGAAATCTGACAAGTCTGGTGGCATTTAGAATGTGTTCTTTGCAAAGAATTTTAATTTTGCAGTAATTCTTGTAAATCTAATTAGTGCAATGTCAGCATGGCAGATGAGAGTGTTATGCCATGTTTGGCCTATCCACATTTCATTAACTTTTACAAATATTTGACAATCTGTTTTCAATATCCAGGAAATCAAATAAAGATTCAAGTATATATTAATGAGAATGAAGCACCTCTCTCCCCCAACTCCTCCTTTACCTTGTGAGCATTTAATTGCTCAGAAATCTCACATTGAGAGGTAATATGCATCCAAATATGACAAAGGCAAGCAAGGATGGAATATATGCTGGTGTTTCATATATACAGAAGATCTGCAAGCATAGGAAATGTTTACTCTGCTGAAATTGGTACTTTTGTCTCTAAAAAAGTAGAATTTGCACGTATTCCAGGGTTTCAACCTAACTTTTGTCACATCACTTCAGAAGGCTAAATCAAGAGTCTAACTGATGCAGGACTATCTGCAGACAGTGTCAAGTTGGAGAGTCAGTGAGTTCCCAGCATCACATTAGACCTGAATTGGCCATGGCATTTCCCCTTTCTCCCTACTTTAGAGATGTACAGCAAATAGATAGCCTGAACCCAGACCTCAAGATCCATCCTCTGCCTCTAAAGAGGCTATGACAATTTTCACTCATTTTGATAGGAGTTTATGGGGCTCATTTACTTTATACCATTTATTCCAAATACTGCCAAGCCAGTAAATACACGAGTGAAATAGCATCAGAAAAATAAAGAAAGCTCAACCTCCCTATTAAAAACTGTGCTGACAGCTGACAAGTTATACAACTCCACACCTGTGCCTGACTCCATTCTTTAAAAATAAAACCCAAACTGAAATCCAAACCCCAAATAAATTAAAATTATTTACTATTTACTTAAACTTAAAAAAAAAAAAATTCTGAAGTAACTTCTCAGTTTATAGTCTTTCTTTGCACTATGGTAAAAGATTTGATTTTCAGCAAATTCTGATTACTCACCTCAAGTTAAAGGTTTTCCTGAGGCATCTGCTGTTAATGGCTCAAAATATATGGGTTTTTTTTAATAAAACTTTTCCGACTCTCCTGTTCTTTCTTTTTCTATCTCATTTTTTGTTTAGAATTTTTCTGTTTCAGACACCTCAATTTTTGTTTGGAATTTCAGAAGCTTTCCATTTCAGACAGCTCTTCTCTTTGCTCGGTTCTTCTGTACCTGCTCTCAGGCTGACTATGGGAAACAAGCAGGTCTTTGTGATTCTTTAGTTTCCAATCACTCTCAGTCCTCAGGCCAAAAACTTGTAGATCTGTTAATATCGTTTGCTCCTGCAATCACAGCATGTTTGTCCTTAGCTCTGATGCATTACATACTTCGGGCTATCTTTTCTCACCGGGGAAGAAACCCACTGGAATTCTTCTGACAAATGGACAGATTTCAGAGGCTATATCAATTCAGATATGGATTTCTATTTTTGTTAGTTTAATTTTCAGGGTCTGAGAAAAGATTTTGATTTCTAGATTTTCTGGGGAATCTCATTTAGGCAATAATCACCTCAATTTTTACCAGAGGAAAGGTAATCAGGATACTATATTGTCCCTTGCTCCTGTGTTGAGTGAAATAAACAAGCTCTATATCATATGGCAAAATTCCAAAACACATTTTTATGTCATGTTGTTCCATCCCTTCCCAAACTGCTACTTAGTCAGATTCTTAAAATTAAATTACTTGAGAGAACAGACTTTCTAAGATTGGTCTTCGTTGATATTTTCTCCCTAGTCAAGTCTAAACCAAGTAATTTTTTTCTACCCATCATTTCTATTGTTCCTTGCATTCGAAAGCTTGCACCAGGACCATCGCCAAAGTCATCATCCATGTTACATGCTTTTATTTCTTCACTCTTTCTTCATCTTTTGTGGTTCACAGAATCACAGGATGGGTAAGGTTGGAAAGGTCCACAGTGAGTTATCTTGTTCAACCTCTCTGCACAAACAGGGTCATCCCAGAACACATGGCACAGGATTGTATGACAGCTGGTAAGGGGTCAGTAGCCCTGACCGAGGAAGCTGTGACCGGGCCGGAGAGACGGTCCCAAAAGAGATTGTCTTCCCAAAGCCCAGTGTCTTCCTTCAGCTGCTAGCTAGGAGGGCAGGTGCAGAAGCTGTCAGCTCTTTAGTGATTGTCAGCTCATGATTTCAGCTCAGCTCTGCAGGGCATCTTCCAGGCCAGACCAGGGAGAGACGAGAGGCTCATGTAGCTGTTCCGCACGAGGCAGCTTTATTAGTTTGTACTCCGGCAAAGGGGAGCCAGGGACAAGCATCTCTCTGCCCTCGCAGGGACAGGGGGCTAGCTCTTATAGGGATACAGGAGGTGGGTGTCAGAGGGTAAAGGCCAATGGGTTACAAAAGATCTGCATAGGGTCTCCCAGAGGATTCTGGGTTTGTCTTCTTCTCACCGTAACTGAAAAGTGGCTGCCTTTCCAGGGGAGTTCTGCTGGGAGATTGAGCAATCTCCTTATCTCAGCAGACGTCCCTCCAGGGCAGTGGCTGGGCATACCCTGCAGGATTGTGTTCAGATAGTTCTTGACTATCTTTAGTGAGGGAGACTCCACAACCTCTCTTGGGAACCTGTTCCAGTGCATGATCACTACACAGTAAATAAAGTTCTTACTCATGTTCAGGTGGAACTTCCTGTGCATCAGTTTCTGCCCTCTTGTCTTATTGCTTGGCTTCACCAAGAAGAGCCTGGATCCATTCTCTGACACCCTCCCTTCAGATACTGATAGACATTGATGAGGTCTCCCTCAATCATCTCTTCTCAAGGCTGAACAGGCCCAGGTCCCTCAGCCTGTCCTCATAAGAGAGATTCTCCAGTCCCTTAATAATATTTTTTGCCTCCACTGGACCTGAACCATGAGCTCCATGTACCTCTTATACTGAGGAGTCCAGAACTGGACACAGCACTCCAGATCCCTATCCCTGCTCAGCTGTATTTGCTGAGCAAGCAGCTCTCTTGGCACCCAAATTCACACTTTTCCTTTAAATGTCTCTGCCTATCTCTATCTTTCAATCTCTCTCTCTTTAATTTACTTAATTATTAGGGAAAAGGGCCAAGAACTTGTCTCTTATCATTGGTCATATTCCTCAGAGCAAGGACTCCAGAAGAAATGCATTTGACTGCAGCCTCTGGAACCCAACCACAAACCTGAGGAATGGAAAGGGTTCTAGATCTGGGGACTGCTTTGCAAGATGGATAGAGTCTCTTTCTGCATCCAAAAAATGTTGTGAAAACTCTTTAAACAACTCAGGCACTTATTTTAATAAAGTAATTCTTTGGAAAGGAAAGGTAAAGCAATACTTACATTTTGGGTTGTATTTTTTCACAATTAAATTAGATTTACTTTCCTTCATGTTTTACAGCAATATCAGTAACAAAAGAGAGTGCATTTACTGCTGCTGTCCACTCTGAAAGCATATTTTAATTTTGAAATATGCTGGCTGTAGCAAGTGTAGACACTACTATCAAACTGGACTATTTGTATTCACTTGACTTATTTCATTGAAGCTACAGTAATTTAGATAGGAATGATCTATACTGATTTACTTATGTGACTAAGCTATCCAATCTAATATGTGGCCTAAGTTAATTTAGATGGATCCTTTTAGACTTCTTTATCTGTATGTTTTGAATTAAATCACATTGCTTGCAAATCTTATAAAAGGATTGAGCCTGTTGTTTTTTTGTAAAATTAGGCCTTTCAGTTGAAGTAATATATGAGCTGTTGCAGTTTCCATCTGACCGGGTTTATCTTTTTCCAGAACTGACAAATGGATAACCAGAAACAAAAATGAATAAATGCACACATAAAGAGAAAAGAAAATCTGCATTCCTCTAAGAAACAAGTATTTCTTTACTGGATATGATTCTTGCCTATAGAATAAAATAATATTTTAATTTCTTTTTTTCCAGATCAAACCCAGAGTTTATTTCTGCATTGTCCACTTATTTCTGCATGTTAGGTAGAGGGCTTCCACAGGCCTTGAAATCTATTTTTTGACTTCAAGAAGGTGAGACATGCTTGCAGTGGTACCACTGTCTGAAAAGAAATTCCTTGATATTCTTCTTCCTTCAGGATACACAGATATATTTACTTTTCCTTAAGACATTTTTGAGACATCTATAATTGATCTAACTTATAGATGGAATAAAAAAAATAAACATTACCAGCAACTCAGAATTTTTAACTGGGACTTTGAACAAGACTGGCTGCAATGCGTTAATGAAAAGCACTTCCAAACCTTCTTAATGTAATTTATGATATTGATGATTACAGGAATTGTTTTTCTGAGCAAAGACTACTCTAACAAAGGAGAATCATGGAATTATAAAGTATTTAAGTTGGAAAAGGTATTTAAAATTATTGAGTTCAACCATTAACACATTGGCACCAGCTTCACCATTAAACCATGTTCTTAAGTGCCATACCTACACAAGTTTTTAATTACCTCTAGGGATGGTGACTCAACCACTTTCCTGGACAGGATGTTCCAATGCTCGACAATCCTTTCTGTGAAGAAAGGTTCCTAAAATGCAATCTAAACCTCCCCTTGACTTGAGGCCATTTCCTCTTGTCCTTTTGCTTGATACTTTGAAGAAGAGAGTGACCCTCACCTGGTCGCACCCTCCTTTCAGGTAGTTGTAGAGAGTGATAAGGCCCCCCCTGAGCCTCCTTTTCTCCAGGTCAAACACCCCCAACTCCCTCAGCCACTACCCATGAGATTTGTGCTCCAGCCCCTTCACCAGCTCCGTTGCCCTTTGCCAGCATAGAGCAAAACAGGATGGGGAGTTTGGACAAGCGTTCCTGGAGCTTTTTATTGCATTATCAGTCTCACATTCGGAGTTGAGACAAAGTTGGTACAGAGCTCACGCAGTCCAAGAAACATCTCGAGATTTCCTGGTTGCAAAGCATTCTTAAAAGCTTTTTGGCCAATAGCATTCTTCTAAAAGCTACAGACATCTGTCTTAACCAATCTATAATAGCACACGTATTCCAGTTACACACAATGCTGGTTTGTTATGCCTTTTTAGCACTAGACAATAATCCATTATTAAACTTCAACTTATCTGTCTTGCTAAGCATATTTTATTTTGCAACTTCAAAATCAATCTAGGCCAAGCCTAGAGACTCTAACCATTGTCTTTTAGTGTCCTTGCTGCTTATAATTGTATCTTCTTCTAGTTTTCCCAAGCAAAGCTGAATTCTAAATCCCTTGCTTTATTTCCTGAGGCCTGCTTCTATTTCTCACACCTAACATCCTTTCCACCTTTTGTGTTTCCCCACACCCTTCTCTGGACTTGGTCCAGCCCCTCAATGTCTTTCTCATGGTTAGGGGCCCAAAACTGGACACAGCACTCTAGGCATGTCCTCACCAGTGCCCCGTACAGAGCAATGATCACTGCCCTGGTCCTGCTGGTCACACTATTGCTGATACAGGCCAGATGTCACTGGCCTTCTTGGCCACCTGGAAACACACTGGTTCATGTTCAGCTGGCTGTCCATCATCACATCCTGATCAAGTTCTCAGGGTCTGACTGGATGTTAGTAAACTTGAAACCACTGCAATTACCTAAAGTGTAGAGTGTTACATTGTCGAGAAATATGCTTAAACTGAATAACTGAAATGCTGCCTTTAT
The DNA here is from genome assembly GCF_020740725.1 of Corvus hawaiiensis. Taxonomy (NCBI): domain Eukaryota; kingdom Metazoa; phylum Chordata; class Aves; order Passeriformes; family Corvidae; genus Corvus; species Corvus hawaiiensis. The sequence continues at coordinate 27,632,322 of NC_063238.1, forward strand.
GGACGCTGTGGTTATTTTAGAATAAAAGATGTCCCAATCACAGACATTCAATACCCATTGTCATAAATGTACTATTGTTGAAGAAGAAAAAATGCTGTTCAGTCCCAGGTACAGCAATGTTAATAATGCACTAAAACTATAGAATGTAGCTGTTTGACAGTATTGGGAGGTTTTTTTTCAGAGTGGTTATAGGACTAAACTGAAAAATAATGGGATGTTGGTATGTAATTGTCTAAATAGATAACAAAGTTGAACTTAAGGTCACTTTGCCCTCTTGTGTAGCTAAAACTCAAACAGTTCATTTTAGGATAATAATCCATCACTTAAATAAGAAAAAAAAAAAACCACTGGGGTTTGGATTTTATTTATTTGTTCATTTTTTACAGTGTAGAATTCTAATTTATGACTAGTTAATACGGAACTTTTAGTTTAGGAAGAGAAGAAAGAGCAATTTTAGGGACATTCTTCATATGCTGAGAAGTCGTGTTTTAATACAATTTCACCTTTTATGTTCCTCAAGTGAGATGGGATCACTCAGCTAACAGACATGGATCTGCTGTCTCTGAATGATCAAGATCATTTAAAAAACTAAAATGAATTAATTTTTAATTCAAAGATGAAAAAATAATGTAAAAGGAACAGAAGACTATTTCATTTTTAATGACAGCAACAATAAGACATGGCAATAATAATATGCAATTCAATATCTTTAATAAATTTTCTTCATTCAAAGACTGTGAATGAGAGAAGATCAATTTGTCCAAGAGATAGAACACGTTATTGGAATATTATGGAATTTAAGAGTATTTTGCAGAGGGGAACTGGTGGTGGTTTTAATACTGCAGTGTTACTAAGTTGTGAACTACCTTCTAGAGACAAGTAATAATAATTTTCTAAAAGTTAACTCATCAAAATTAAAGGAAAAAAGAAAAATTGCATTTTCATTTTATTTTCTCATGACGTATCAGTCATCTTCACGAAGTTTGCCTCCAGTTTTCAGTTTTTAATGTTCAAATTTTGTGCAGCTGAAATTGTATAAATCTGCATAAGGACTTTGAAAATATTCTGAACCAGTGGTGGGATTATTCTAGCCTAATATTCTGTCTCTGCTGGGGGCAGAAAAAGATGCTGTTTAGGGACACAAAGAAGCTTGGCTTCTTCCTATGGCCTGCCACCTCCTGCTCCCCGTGCAACCAGAAGGGATGTAGCTGTGCTGCTAGTGGGTACAGCCCTCATCTGGACCTTCCATCCTGAGTTCAGGGATAGTCCATACATTCACCTTAGCTTTTTGAAGTGTCTGCTGTTGTTTGTGACTCCTGGCAGCAGGTTACGGAGGTTATCTATTAACAGGTCAGGGAAATGCCATTTGATCTGTCTTAAAACTGCTTCATTCTCATTTTTTCAAGTGACCCCAGTTCCCATACTGTGGGATTTGATAAATAACAGTAGTGTCCATTTCAGCTTTTTAAAAGAACGGCTTAACCCTGTGTCCCCACAGCTGTGTCCTTTTTAAACTGAATCACTCCACTCCTTCCTCGTTGTCTGCTCACTCCTTTTGGTCCCTTCTCTAAGATCATTATGACTATTTTGAGGTGTAGGAATGAGAACTGTACACAACAGCTAAGATGTGGGAACAGCAATTTTTCCATAGTGGAAAAATTGTACCCTCTGTCTTGGTCTCAGCACCTTGCTTGATAACTCCCTATGTTTTTATGATGTCTTATCAGGGATGGAAGCCAGTGTTACTGTGCTGTAATTCCCAGAGTCTCCTCAACATTTCTCTGTCTAGGTGGGAATTACATAGGAAGCTCTCAGTAATCCAACACAGCAATAGTTTGCAATGGCAAGTTACAAACTTTGGCCAGACGATTTGCAATGTCATATTTCAGTCACTTAGGTCTTAAGTAAATGACATCTCATTAAGGCGATTTAAGACATTTTGCTTTGTTTTATAATTCCTGTATAATTTCTTTGAGTTGTCTAGTTCCTTTTACCTATCAGCTATAAAAAGCCCTAATTTCTTGGAGGAATCGGTCCAACAAATCAGTTAAAAACCTACACAAGGAATTCTGGAACCTCTGTGCTAAAGTCTTATCACACCTGAGCTAACCTTTAAAATGTTTGTAATCAGGCATTATACTGAATTTTTTTATATATATATTTACAGAGTTTTTTAATTTAGTTTGAGTATTCTTTTAAATATGTTCATCAATTTTTGTTAGCCTGCTTAATTCCCTTCTTGCATTTTGACTGGCCATGTTTTTCAGATTTTGCTTTTCTCATTCTTAGCAATAAGGTATCCTTTTTCTTTGTCTCATGTATCTATTTAGTTGTTACTCAAAATAAAACACTTGTGTTCCTGTCCAGAGATTCACTGGCATTGCTTTGTCTTTCTTCAGATAATAAATATACTGTCAGTTGTAGAGGGTTTTTTTTATCCTTTCATATTTGAATATTTGATCCAGCATGTTTTAAAAATATTGAATCTAAATTTTGACTTCTACAGAACCATTACCTTAGCCCTAAGTATTTACTGCTGAGTGTACTTTGAAGCTTCTGGATTAGGGCCTCCAGGCATCTAAGGTCAAGTTTAGATGTGAAGACATTATACTGGATCTCATCACACTATTTCTTATTTCATCACTTGAAACATTTAACACTTTCTCTGAAGAAAGCCGTTTTGGGGTTTTTCAAGTGGAAGTACAGAATATGTTTGTAGGTTTTTAGCCTTCAAAAGCCAGAAAAAATGGTGTGCAACATTTTAATTTTACTTATTTTTTTGACCATGGAGTTGATTATTGAAGATGCTCTTATCAGCCCTGCGAGGGGTTTCTCATGCTTTCTGTGTACCTGCTGATAGATCTGCTCCCTGCTTGGCTGCCCACCCACAGTCATTAGAGGAGTAAGAGTAGTTAGTAAAGAGAATGGGTCTATGAAGGGAAAGGTGGCTGGAGGCTTAAGGAAGTGTACCTGAGGCAACCAGTGGGAATTACAGAGATATGAGACAGCTCAGCAAATGAAATGTAAATTAATTATTTTTCCTCTAGTCATCAACAAAACCAATCAAAGCAGTGGGTTTTCATCTTACCAGAGCTAAGAGGAAGTTTAAAACTGCTTTGATTTTAATGAGAAATATATTTAATTCAGATTTATATCTATACACACAGCTGTGGATTTTCTTCTCAGTGCTAGTCCAACATTTGCCTTTTGGAGAGCCATGGCCAGAGGCTTGTCTTCCTTACAAGTAAATTCTCTGTGCTTTTAACTGTGAAGCAATATGGCCCTAGAGGTCTGAGTGGATACCAAAAGTGGGGTTAAATGTACAGCAAATCATCCCTTGGAAAGGTGAGGTGAATGCATTGCCTTAAAACTTACCCCCATCTTGAGAAAGTATGAACTTGATTGTCTTCAGGGCAAACTGAATACCTTCCAGGGCATTCTACCTTTCAGTGTCGGCCATAAAGGAAGCTGCAAAGCTGATGTGTCCCAACAGCGGAGGATGGTACCTTTAGTCTCTGCAGCTCAGGAGAGTCACCTGAGGCTCTGCAGTTGAATAAAACTGATCTGCTTGGCTCTAAGTGATACTTAAATGCCAAAGGACTGCCAGAGGCCCACTGGGCACAGTGGCACATGCACACAGAAGCCTTCTGGACATTTCATCCTCTGTGATCCTTTAAGGGATGCTGCTTCGTATCACACACTCAAAATGTACATTTTCAGATAAAACTCTGTTGATTGATGTTCGTTCAGTAGTCATGACATACTATTTACGAGCAACATCCAAAGAATCAATAAATGAAGGAAAACAATCTTTAATACTTTCCATATCTTTAATTATGGACCTTCCCATGTGATCGGTGAGATAATTGCCCAAAGTAGAGAAGGCAATGACTGCTATCACTGACCATTTCTGATGCTGCTTAAAGAAGCTGGACAGTATTAATCAGCCATACCTTGGGGGTAGATTTGGCAAGTGAATTATTAGTGTTTTATTTTCTGCGTAAGCAGAAAGACAATTCTTAGTTTAAGGAGATCAATATTGATAAATGCTGATTTCACATTGAAGTAGTTTCAGAGTTGGGAGATAAAGACAAGATAAAATATATTCATTAAAATATGTGGAGAGTCATATGAGATACTGAAATAGAAAACAGAACAACATACTAAATGTGGGACAAGTAGGTAGTTATCCATTTGAAATATAGTGTTTTTTTTGTTTTTCCCCCATTATTACATTCTCAGTGGTTTAGCTTTCTTCAAAGGTTAATGTGTATAATATTTCAGTTTTGAAAATAAAACTGCTTTCTGTATCCTATTTGCAAACCAGGCTTATAAAATATAGGATGGACGAAGGCAATACTTCTTAATCATTCCTGTAAATTATTTGAATTTATTTCGTACTCTGAGATTTATTTTCATACACAGTAGACCTTATATAAAGTACCAAGTCTATGTTTTAAATGTTTCAAATTTCTTGGCTTATATTTTCTGGACTCCTAACCAAATTCTGTTTTCATTTATGTTCAAGTTTCTTCATTTTTTTTACTGGGGTCTCACCTAAGCCTAGTGGAATTAAATACCTAATCAAATATGACTAAATTACTCTATCAATAACTAAAATATATTGATTCAGTGTTCAACATATGATATGAATTGAAAAGACACATGATTTCTGTTCATTTTGTTTCCATTTCCTGCCTACTGAAATGATAAAATTTGGGTAAAATTAGAACAGGAAAACCAACACTTACTTTGCAGACATCTAGAAAACTCTTTCCTAGGTTAATTGTTAATAAAACCGATGAGAATGAATATTGATAGAAAAGCACATTTAAATGATACTACAGTACCAAACTTCTCCATCTTGATTTGAATTTACAATTTTAGACTGAGCCAATATCTAGTTTGGGGACATTATATAATACATCTCTGTGGACTATAAAACAGTTTTGTTTGTGGGCTAGAGAAACAGATAGAAGATACTGATTGCTTCTTCAGTAGCTCTGTATTTTGTGGCAGAGCAGAAGCCAATATTAAGGCTATATTTTAATGATGAGGTTCAAAACTTATGCAGTAAAATGAACAATAGCTGTCAGAAATAAGCTTAGGTAACTTAAATGGAAGCACTGAAAAAGGCATATTTTGACAAGATATATGATAAAGAATGTTAAAATTAAAATGAGAGACAAGTTTCAATAATTGTTGAATATGCAATAATTGGTCTTCAATTAGTTTTGAAAACTGAGCTACAACAAAGGAATAGAAATCTAGGTCAAAACCTGAATTAATCAAAAATTATTAGATGTGGAGATACTTACAGCTTTTTACCGGCTAGGCTTGTAGTTCAATGCCTTAGAAAGCCTCAGGCAGCGTAGAGAGGTAGCACGGGCAATCCAGCATTTCAGTAGCTCTAAAAGTGGCAAATAGTAGCTGCAAAACTGATACCATCAGTAGAAGCAAAGAGGGAGAGACATAGCTTTCAGCTTGCCTAATTCCCGCGATTAGAAGCTTTCAAACAGAAACAGAAACACGCAGATGTTCACAGAAGGATTGCAAAGCCAAAGAGGGCGGGCCCCCTCTTGGGCCCTTTCTTTTATTTGGAGAAGGGGAAAGGGGCGGACTGGGGGTGGACCCGGGATGACTGGCCAATGAGACACTGCTAAAGAGTTTGAGTTACATTTGTTTTTGCCCATGCTTGGAACCAAGGAGTTCAGAACACATAGCAGAGGCAAGTCCTGGCTTGTCTTGGGGAGGGGGAAGGGAAGCTCGGAACAGGCAGCAACAATTCCCTATTTTTTTTTCTTTAAAGCTGGGTTGTAACTCTTAGTAACTTAAAGTGCATAGAACAGTAACAGTGCAAAACATAACTGGAATCTATCGTCCCTACAACTCGACAGTACCTAGGATGTCTTTAAACTAGTTCCCCAGTTAAAACACAGGGGGTTAGTTAAGACATCTATGGTATGGGGTATCAGGACAAAGATTTAATAAAATACAGTGCAAAATGTGAGTGTAAAACAGTGCAACTTAACTTAAGGGATTAACATCAAAATCTGCAGTAGAGGGTTTTTATGAGGGTGCAAAATCAGGATCCCTTTTACGGCATCTCCTCCAGGAGGCAGTTTTAACCTCCTTAACTTTTGAGGAAGTGACATAAGGTTTTACCCATTTCCCTGGGATCCACCTCAGTCCTTGAGGGGTAGATACACTGGCATACCCACGTCCCCAAGTTACAAGTTTGTATAGTCCTTGGATTTTTTGAGTCTCTGGGTCCCAGATCAGGACTTCTGGATTTTCCTTCAGTTTCTGTCTCCCTGTGTTCTGGAAATTACGATAGATGGGAGGGTTTGGATCCTCAAAGGTGCCGTTCAGGAAGTTTATGGTAAACAGTGCTTTGCTGAGTCTGAGGACAGGTGAGTTGAGTTTAGTGGTCCCTGACTGTTGTAGCAGCATTCGCTTGAGGGTTTGATGGGCACGTTCAACAATGCCTTGTCCAGTTGGGGAGTGAGGAATACCTGTAACATGTTGAAATCCCCAGTTTTTAAACTCCTGAGAGGTGTAGGCAGGTCCATTATCAGTTTTTATCTCTTCAGGTATACCGAGCTGTTCCGGTTTGGCCAAATTTAGAAATATATACTCTGAGAGAAGGCACAACCACCCCTCCCCCACCAGATTCGGGAAAAATAAATTTTCCTCGAAGGAAAGTGAAGGAGATAAAACTATTTATTTACCAAACACACGGGAAAAGAAAAATAATGCTAAATAATAAAATCTCTCACTGTGGAGAAAAACCCTGGGAAAGTGTTAGAGTCCTTCCCTTTGGTCTCCTTGGAGCTGGGGCTTGGCCCAGGGCCAGGCCCTCTGTGCCCAGTGGAAAGTCCTCCTGATGTGCTTGGAGGTTGAAGCAGTCCAGTAGAAAAGGGAGAAAATCCGAAATTCCAGAGAAGGAAAAGCAAAGTCCAACTCTCAGTCTCTCTCCGGAGAGAAAGAAACTGAACAACTGGCCAAAAGCTGACTGGAAAACAGCAAGCCGGGTGCCTCCTCTCTCCCCTGCCACAGCTGGGAAAAAAAAAAGTTGCTGTCTCTGTGTGACCTTGAACAAGCTGCAAACTGCTTTGAGAAAGTTTTGCTCAGTTTTTCCTTCCCCCTCTCAGGCTCAGTTTGGAGGCATAGAAAGGCACAAAGTTAATTTCTGGGCATAGGGCAGCGACATGGGATACACATCATAAAGTCACCCCAAGACACAAGCACAGCAAAGATTGGACAAGATGTTTTTCAACGTCCTTAGCTTTTTCACCTGCATGTGCAGAGGCATACATAGCACCAGAGAAGGTATCAATAGAAACATGAACATATTTTAATCTCCCAAATTCAGGGAAATGTGTGACGTCCATCTGCCACACTTCACCGCTATTAATGCCTCTGGGATTGACCCCCATGCCCAGTGATGGAAGCTGTAGCTTCTGGCAGTTGGGACGTTGCCACTATTGCTTTTGCCTGTGTCCGCGACAGATGGAACATGCGGATAAGAGCAGGAATATTTTGATGGTACATGGCATGGCTCAATTTTGCTTGTTCAAAAACTTCAGGGAGCTTTGGTAAGTCAGCTGATAAAACTATGTCTGCTGGCATAGCCAGAGCATCAGCTCTATGACTACCCTCTGCAATAAATCTTGTCAGGTTTGTATGTGACTTCACATGCATGACAAAATAGAGATGCTCTCTGTGGGAAACCAGATAAATTAGCTTTGAGAACAAATCATAAATTTTTTTGTTTGAGACTTCTTTTAGGAGAGCATGCTCAGCTCTAACAGTTACTCCAGCTACATATGCTGAGTCTGTGACCAAATTAAAGGGTTCTTTGAACCTCTCAAATACTCTAATGACGGCTGCTAGTTCAGCTTCTTGTGGTGATCCCTGGATTACTTTGATGTCAGAGTCCCACTTTTGCGTCTTTGGGTTTTTCCATGTATCACTGATTATTTACTCTTTCCTGAAGCATCGGTAAAATGGTCATCGCATCGAGGGGTTTTCTACTTTGAATCTCTCGAGGGACAAAAGAGAATGCCAGATTAAACATGTCATGTTTTGGGTAATGATTGGAGATTTGGCCTGAGTAACTATCAAATGCAATTTGTAAATTTATATTATTTTGAAGTAGGTGATCTAATGTGTCTGTTGTTACAGGTAAGTAGATGCATGCAAAGTCACATCCTGCCAGGGTGCGGAGCCTTGCTCTACCCTTCATGATAATTTTTGCCATTAGTTCTTGTGGCTGTGTGATGGTCTTAGGCGGTTGGAGTGGAAGGAATACCCATTCAATTATGATGAGGGGTTCCTTCTGCTCTTTGTCCCACTGAAATATGAGGCCGTGAAAGCGTGGTACCTTGGCAAGCTTAAAGGGTAGGGAGGGCTGATACCTGTGTGCTTGTCTGGTGGAAATGATCTCTTGTATCTTTTCGAAAGACTGCCTTGACTCTTCTGTCAGGGATCTAGGGGATGCTGGACCGCCTTCCCTTTTTAATAGGTTTGCAATAGGAGCTACATCCTCTGTGGGGAGTCCTAGCCAGAGTCTTAAATAACTCAGTGTCCCACAGATCTGTTGCACTTCCTCTAGTGTTTTTGGGTTATTATTAATGGGGAGGGGTGTTGGGGTGATAGAGGTTTCTGTGATTTTGAGTCCGAGGTATTTCCAAGGGCTTGTTCTCTGCATTTTTTCAGGTTGTAATTCAAAGCCTTTGGCCTCTAAGGCCTCAATCACCATGTTAAGTGTCTGCTCGAGATACTGATTATTGGGAACACATACCATTACATCATCCATGTAATGTAGGATGATGGCTTTCTCTGCTTTGGCACAGATGGGAGATAGAATTTTAGCAATATACTCTTGGCAGAGAGTTGGGGAATTTTTCATACCTTGGGGAAGTACAAGCCAATTGTAACGTTCCATGGGAGTTTCATGATTAGTAGAGGGCACAGAAAATGCAAATCGAGGGGCATCTGCAGGGTGGAGTGGAATATGAAAGAAGTAATCTTTAATATCAAGAACAGCTAAATGCCAATGTTGTGGGAGCATTGAAGGTGATGGCATACCTGGTTGAAGGGGTCCCATGTCTTCAATAACCTTATTGATTTCTCTAAGATCTTGGAGGAGCCTATATTTGTTCCTTCCCCGTTTTTGTGTTACAAACATGGGAGTATTCCAGTGGCTATTAGTTGGTACGATATTCCCTTTAGCCAATTGTTCAGCCACTAATGTTTTGAGTGCCTTTAAGTTTTCTTCTTTTAGCGACCACTGGTTAACCCGCACTGGTCCATCCGTTTTCCAAGTTAGCTTTTGTGGTTGGCACTCAGCTCCAGTGGCCGCAAGGGAAAATTTTGATGTGTAGGGGTGATATCAATTTTTGTTCCCCACTGAGACATGGCATCCCTTCCCCACAGGGTGAATTTGGTGTCCAGGACAGATGGACGAAGTGTCGCTATTTGTCCCTCAGGACCTTCAATTTGAATGGTGTTTTTGAATTGCTTCGCAATTTGGGTACCTCCAATCCCTTGTATGATACCCTGAGACTGCAATTCCCATTGCGCAGGCCACTTATCAAATGGAATGACAGACACATCGGCACCTGTGTCTATCATTCCCATGATACTGATTTTATGTGATCCGTGACGGAACTTACATTCTACTACAGGTTTATGGTTTCCCAAAACCTCAGTCCAACAGATGGCTGGGATATGACCATCTGTGGGCAGGTATTTGGGCAGTGGAATGGCCTGTGCAATGACTTGACCCTTTGGCATAAAGTACGGTGGATATATACATTGTACAGTTAGGTTAGAACACCCGTTCTGATCCACTTTCATGAGTGTGGGTGTAACCTCTCTCCCAGCAGGTGTTTCCCGAGTGTCCCCAATAAGAAAAAGGTATGTAAAGTCTGGCATGTGGTCCACATTCTGGAATGAGATGGGTATCACAGTCTATTTGTTGTTGTTGAAATGGTGTGTTTCATCATAGGTTACCTTAAACCTGAGTCCAGAAGTCCAAGTTGCTTTGTCTGCAGCTCTATTTTTGTCTGAATGCGGGGCTGTTAGGACACGTTGAGTCGCTAGTTTCCCTGCTGTTGACCTGGGGAAACAGTCTTTGGAGAGTTTTTATCAGCAATTATAATCGTTCTGCAATTGCGAGCTACATGTCCCTTTTTCTGACAATGATAGCATATAAAGTTACCTTGAGATTGGGTTTCCCCTGTACCCACAGCATTCTCCACAATTTCCCCAACCATCCCCACTTTTTTCAAAAAGGGAACAGCTGTATTCAGCTGCACCTTCTTTGTACAGATTTCGAGGATGGATTCAACAGTTGGAGGGGGGTGCAAAGGAAGACTCAGGATGACTTGTTTGCAAGCATCATTCGTATTCACTTGGAGCAGTTCAAGTATGAGTGCTTGTTGGAGGTCAGGATTAGGGACCTGGGAAAAGATAGCTTCGCGCAAACAGTTATAAAAGTGAATATTTTCATTTGGCAATTGTTTGATGTTGGTATAATGAGATGTAGTAGTCTGAGATGGTAGTAATGTTAAGGCCTTTTCAGCAGCACGTGTGATTTCAGTAAGAACTGGACGAGGGATAAGCATTGCTTGTTTTTGGGGGTTTGCCATATTATTGTCACCAGATAAAAGGTTTAATGTGATATAATTGTTGTCAAAGTCCAGGTAATTATCTGGAATTTGCCACAAAATTTGCAATAAATCAGATAAAGAAATTTTCCATTGTTGTTTCCACAACACAAAATCACCAGGTGTGAGAAGAGTTTGCATTATTGTAATTAAATCATGAGGTACAAGTAAGTGAGTTGCAAAAGTAGCACTTAACAGGCTCTTGAAATAATTACTATGCATCCCAAACTCCTTAATTGCCTTGCACAAATCCTTAATATTAGAATAAGGAAAGGGCGTCCAGCCAGGGTTCGCACCTGTACAAGAGAGTGTAGTAGTAGCAGGAGGAGATACTTCCAGGTAGCGATGGGTTTCAGGATTTAAGGGGGTAGTCACATGACTGTGGGGACCTGGGGCGGGACAATGGGAAGCAGGGGCAGGGAGTGGAGGGGCAGGGGCGGGGAGTGGAGGAAGGGATGCAGTGGGAGGAGAGGAGGGGTTGGGGGCGGGGTTGTGGGAGGCAGGGGCGGTACTTGAGTCATGGGTGGGAACAGAGGGAGGGGTGAAACACGACACTGTGGGGGCGGGGTTGGGGGCGGGGACAGGTTCTGACATGGGAGTGGGAGGGGATGGGGATAAGAAGGGATTTGTGGGGTGGGGGAGAAAGGGATTGTGGGAGGTGTAGTTTGGGGATGAAGAAACGTTGCGTCCGCCATTATTGGAGACAAACAAACTTGGAGAAAAGGGACTGGGGGGAGGGGGTTTTTTCCCAGGCTGTGAGCACATGGCAATGGCTGTCCCTGGGAACAAAGAGATCAGGGGAGAAGGGGTTTTTACGCGCGCTTGAAACATGAGGGCTAGAAACTGGAGACAAAGGAGTGGAGAAAAGGGGTTGGAAAGGTCCTGGGATGCGGTCTGGATTCCCGTCCAAGGCACGGTGCTGAGGAAACATGGGTGAGCCAGGAGGACGATAGCACTCCTGTGCTAAAATGCGGTCTGCTCTAGCTGTGTTTTCCAGCGTAGGGGAAGAGGGGTCAGGGACACAGGGGTTGGAAGAGGGTGTAAGGGAATTAAAAGAGGGGTTTTGTGGTGGCTTTTCAAGTATTGCTTTTTTCTCTGGCAAAGTATAACTTAGTAACAGGAGAGGAAAGAATTTTGAAACTGTTTCGTTTCCTGCACGCCTAAGAGAGGAGAGTTTTCTCCCCACCTTATCCCAAAATTCAGAAGATCTCATATCCTCGGAGGTCAGATTAGGAAAGTATTGGAAAAGCCATTGTACAAAAGATTGAACTAGATTTTTAGGGTATTTATGCCCAGTACAAGAAAGGTAGCTTTGAACTTGGTAGTATATTTCTCTATGGTGTGCAGAAACCTCAGATCCCATTATGAATGCAGCACCACAAACCTCAGCCCCAAATTGCAAAAAAGTGGAAAAAAAAGAGAAAATTTGCACCGGAACCAGCTTAAGACAGGAGCCCCTAAACCAGCAGGGAAATACTCACCAGAATTCTGGATTTAACACAGGAAAGCAGGTGTGGAGAAAAAAAAAGCGAAGTGGGTCTTCTACACTCCAGCCGTTCCCTCACCACATGGTGTGGGGGAGGGTACAGGCTGAGTCTCTGGGCTCGCTATCATGCAAGAAGTAACAGCTCGCTACACAGGGCTGGCATGGCAGGACGTGCAGAGCTAACTCCAGCAGACACGCAGCTGCTGGGACACCCTAAAAGTCTCTCAGAACTGTGGTTCAGAGATAGCATGCTGGGCGCCAGATGTGGAGGTACTTACAGCTTTTTACCGGCTAGGCTTGTAGTTCAATGCCTTAGAAAGCCTCGGGCAGCCTAGAGAGGTAGCATGGGCAATCCAGCATTTCAGTAGCTCTAGAAGTGGCAAATAGTAGCTGCAAAACTGATACCACCAATAGAAGCAAAGAGGGAGAAACATAGCTTTCAGCTTGCCTAATTCCCGTGATTAGAAGCTTTCAAACAGAAACACGCAGATGTTCACAGAAGGATTGCAAAGCCCTCTTGGGCCCTTTCTTTTATTTGGAGAAGGGGAAAGGGGCGGACTTCGGGTGGACCTGGGATGACTGGCCAATGAGACACTGCTAAAGAGTTTGAGTTACATTTGTTTTTGCCCATGCTTGGAACCAAGGAGTTCAGAACACATAGCAGAGGCAAGTCCTGGCTTGTCTTGGGGAGGGGGAAGGGAAGCTCAGAGCAGGCAGCAACAATTATATATTTTTAATGTACCAGATGCTTAAAATAGTTAAATTGGAATTTAATTATTACCCTACAACATAATGCAAGACAATCCAATCTGTGTACAGCATCATTATAAAGGTAATTTTGAAGAAAATGCATCTGTATCTAGCTGAAAAATCAGATTCATTGCATACATGTTTTTTGGTTTTTTTCTCCAGGGAGGACACTATTCACTTGTGATATAAAGGTATTGTCCCAAAGGGACATATTTCAAGCGTCTCTTGGCAGAGCATCATATTACATAGTTGTGAACTATAAGTTGTGTAGAAAACACTAAAATGTTATCCCACACTAAGCAGCTGTCTTAAGATGAGTCTTCTGTCTTAATATGTAATGATTGCCGAAAACAAACGCTTGTCTCCTCTCTCCCTCCTAAGAGGAGATTGACCAAAAAAGCCCAATACTATTATTTGAAATATTTTTTTTTTTTTTTTCCACCTCCCAGGGGAAGAGCTTTTCTGGGACCTGATAAAAAACATGCATTATTGTTTTTTGCTTAAAAGTCACCCCCAAAAAATACAGTAAAGAGAAGAGAATTATAAAATGTTTCAGTTTGGTACATTTGTATGTGATAGGTCTTACTTTAGAGATTAATGGATGGGTAATGTGTCTACTCGTGCATGACTTAATTCAGTGATCAAAAGGAGACTACATAAGGCAAAATGCTGGGTAAGTTGACTTGGCAAAACACCTTGTTTCTCACCTTGATTTTTTCCATTCTTGACATGGCCGCAATACTTCTCAGAGGCAGTGCTTCGCTACTGCATTGCCGCACAGCAAAAAAGACCTTGTTCCAAGCTGCAAGTTACTCACCTGAACTTCTCTCATTTTCAGGGTTTCAGAAGATTTACTTGGACAGCAGATTCTTGATTCAACATACGGCAATGCCAGCTAAAAGACACTTGCTTTTTACATGATCACACAACTTGAGAATGCATCACTCATGAATATAAGCTTTCTTTCTTGCTCTGAAATATGGTCCTTGATGATGACAAGGCAGCATTTTGGTGGGACAGCAAAAAGAACTTTCACTGATGATGCCTAATTTGTATTCTGTAGGAAACTACACTCTTTTGATTTTGATGTTAAATATCATCTATATGTCACCTTCGTTTTTAAAGGAAGGAGCAGCTTTAAAAACACTCAGTATGGCTCATGGCCTTTAAATGTCTCAACTAACCACTGTACAAGTACTAGAAAATTTTATTACTATTATGTTACCCAAGAAAGATATTTAAATACAATTAGATGGAACAAGGCATTTAATAATGCAAAAACCAATGTTCTAAATCATTATGAGCTCTATCTGCATATATTAGAAATATTTTTATTTAGAACCACAGGCTAATAAACAGAGGAACAAAAAAATTTTCATTATATGAAGGTCATTGGAAGGAGCTTTACATAGTCTTGGAGCTGAATGCAGGATGAAAACTGAGTTTAGAAATCTAAATGTAGTTGTCAAAAATGTATCATCTTTTTCTACTATATATAATTGTGTTTATTTTCAGTTTACATAAACAGGCTGAAGATAATTTGATGGAATGCTTGTAATACTACGGTAATCTAATCAGGACCATATTTAATAAATATAGTTTAGCAATTTGCAGCATGTGAATTTAAAAGGACATGCTCTGTAGAAGAACACATGGACTTAGCCTTCACAGTCATTAAGATATCTGGAACATTCATCTTCTGAAGACAGTCTATAAAAGAAAAATGCGAAATAGTTCTTAATTTTAGTACAACTTGTCATTCTTCCCCTTTTAAGTTAATAGCCTTTTTGCCAGCTTCGAAGATGAAGTAGTTTATTTCTGATTTTCTTCTTGATATGCTTTTACTAAAATTGTATTATAATTGTTCTCTTTTCAAAGGCACCAAGTCTTCCTTTCTAAGAAAGTAGAACTTAGATCTGAGCTGGTTTGTATTTATCTTAGTCTCTGACCTTAAACAAGTCTTGTATATGAAGAAACCTCTTTTTTTCTCAGATATATTCTTTCTAGAGCTGCCTGCAGATCTGCCAGACTCTGGGCAGTAATTCATTTATTGAGGAAAATACAAAAAGAAGAGGGACATTCATGATACAAATAGATGTAAACAAATTCAGTGCCTTTAAGACTGCCAATTGATCAAACGAAGGAAAAGCTGCTAAAGTATCTTTGTGCTTCAGAATAGATTTAATGGACATGTAAAAATCCATCTAAATTTTCAGTAGAGAAGTTACAGCTGTCTTGGGGCACTAGTACATTTTGTAACTTCTTTTTACAATCTGCATTAACCTTTTGTAACGAATACATATATGTGTCCTGTAAATCCCCTGCCCATATTGTGTTAGGTTTGTTGGTCTCCTTTCCTGTTAGGTTTTCTTCTCCCATGCTTTCAAGGGACAAAAATATGTGTGATGTACTTTGGAAATAACCTACGTACTCTGAAGAAAATACATTATGCCTACTTCGTTTTTTATTTATCCTGATTACTTGCAATATAAATTTATTTATAGAGTGTGTTAGGTTCTTTTATCTCTAGAACTTCATTCATTAGAATTAGGCTATTGAAAAATATCTATATCAGCAATGAAAATTAGTCCCTAAATAAGCATAAACCCAAGACATAATCAATGCCATCTTTAATATTTCAGGTTAGATTTTTAACCCATCTCCTTAAAAAGAAATGTGAATTATTTTGAGTTGTTGCAAAGAAATATGCAACAGGCAATGTTATTAATTTGTTGATTTATTTTTAGTGTTTCTTGGGAACCATTCAACTTCATAGCGAAACTTCATGTAACATCTTAGATGTTCCAATGATAAGTAGCCAGAACCTTTTGACACTTTTTTTTGATAAAACTGTAAAAGGTCTTCAAAGTGTATTCAATTAAATTAAAAATGTATGCGTCTTAGACATATATACTCTACATTTCATTAGTATGTTGAAGAATGAATTTTAAAAAATCTTGTATTTTAAAATGGGGGTGGTAAAATAAGTCTGAAAGCGCTTAAGATGTTGAGAAGCTGGAAACCATTAGAAAGCTGGGTCTGTTATTAGATTCATGGATAAATCCACTGTTATTTCTACATTTTTCTCTGATAAACAATGTGAGTTTCAGGACCTTCAGGTTAAATTGGTTTTATAGAGATTTAACTCCCCTATGATTGATTAACTACCTTCAATTATGATGTCAAGTTTTCTCTTACCTTGAACACTGAGAATATGAAGTAAGAAACCATGAAACAATAGCCAGGAGTAGGAATAAGTAAACCAGCACTTTATATTTCCTGCTTCGTTTACTTCTTCCATTCTCCTGCAAGTCTTCTACCTCATCTGTGCTGAAATAACTGTTCATCTATTTCTCTGGTTCTTTCCTGATACCAAACATTGAGTTTGGGATAGTTCTGTATGGTCATTGGCAACAACTCAGAGTCTAAGCAAACCTCTGAGGGTTTAGAAGGGAAGCAGTTTTGTAAAGAGTCTAATGCTGTTCAGAGCATTATTTCATTCCTGGTTAGTACCAAGAAAATTTTATTTATTTCAAACATACTGAGATTTTGTTGCAGTGGGGTCTCCTGCAACATCCATAGACAGTGAGACCCGTGGAAAGAAATAGGGACTAATTCTTTATAGAAGTTTCAGAGATCTTTATTTTCCAGCCACATGGGAGGGGGACTCCCCAAAGACTCCGGAATCACCGGACAACCAGGGTCCTCCCCAGGCAGGGGAACACAAAATAACCAATGGGGAACAGGATTAGGGCATGTGTCACCAGGGAGCAGGGAGACCCCATGCCTAGGCCATGCCTCTACCCCAGGGTCCCCTCTCCCGGGATCCCATGGCAGGGGGGAGGAACCCCAACCAGATTTAAATAAAATTTAATGTCAGATATTTGCACTGCAACAGCAGGTTGGAGCCTCACTCATGGTTGAGTGCTTCTTCTATAGACTCAGAACAAAAAGAATGACTGTGTTACAGATGCAGAATTGTACAGAAATAATTTTGGACTTTTGAGCATACACACTTGAGGTTAATTGTGTGGACCTGTTAATCCATTGCTTTTCCTATTTCACATGTTCCCCCTGTTCCCTGCCCTAGCCCTGGCCACTCCCTTGGTTTCTCCCTATTTGCTCCCAACCCCGCCCAGGGACTGCCCCTGGACCCCTGACAAAACCACCCCGCACCCAGACCTCCCTGTTTCTCTACCTCTGAACATCGGGGGACAAGATGTGATTAAAGCCATCTCAAACCCTCATGAGAGACCCTTCTCTACCTTTTTTACCACCACTGCTTTGTAATGCTGCTGGCTGCCGGAGCCAGATCGCAGGGCTGTCCGAAATGGACTCTGGGATGCGACTAGTTGCACGGCCCTAGGAAACCCTCGCTGAGCTATCAGGGAGCAGCAGCCTGCTAGGCAGAGTCAAGCGGTTACTACACTTAATGTTTCAGTTTTCAAGTATAAGTATACTGTGTCTGGCTGGGATGGATTTAATTTTCTTCATAGCAGCCTGTATGACAGTGCGACAGTTGTATTTGTGAGTTAAATAGCATTAATAGCACACGAGTGTTGTGTCTCTTGGACTGCTTGAACAGTGTCAAGGCTTTCTTTCTTTCCTCCCTGCACCACAGTGAGTATGCAGTGTGAGGCTAAGAGGATAGGAGGGGACACAGCCAGGACAGCAGACCCCCAGTGATCAAAGGAATATCCCATAACATATTGCTGTGTTCAGCAATAAAAATTCTGGGAAAGAAGAATGAAGCAAGGACACTGCAGGTTTAAGGCCTTTTATTTCTCAAGCAACAATTCTGGATGCTGAGGGTCTTCTTTTTTGGAGTTGGCCAAGCATGTGGCTGGATGATGGGAAGTAGTCAATGAGTTCGTTAGTTTTGCTTTTCATGTGGACAAAGCTTCCCTTCACCTGCTAAACTGTCTTTATTTCAACCCATGAGTTCTCTTGTTTTGCCCTTCTATTCTCTGATTCTGCTGCAGAGAGTGAACAAGCAGCTTGGTGAGGGTCTTAGCTGCCAGCAAGTGTCAGCCTACCACAACAGCATAATACATTTTAATCAATGAAGCTTTAATGCCCATGTAAAATCAGATGACTTAATGAAATGTGGTAATTATCAACTCTGTCATGAACCAGGCAGAACTTATCTTCTATCTTCTCTGACTACACAAAAGTACATTGCCACTGATTGACAGAGATAATCTGCAATGAAAATTATAATATCTGCAAGAAAGTTTGAAGAAGTCACTGTCATTTTCACATACTTAAATATATTGCTTGTTGAATTTTATCTTGTTTTTCTTTGGGGCCTACTAATTTTAGCCAAGATTGTGCTACTCTTAAGTAGAAATATAGTAAAGTAGACAATAGAAAGGAAACTTCATGAAATAATCCTGCCAGCTAAAAAGAAAGAAAAACAGCATTCAGCTGCCTAAGGCATTCTTGTACAACTGGAATACAACTTCTGTTTGTTGATATTGCAGGGTTGGTTCAATTGTAATTACAAAGCTTTCTGCAACAGGCTTGATGGAAATAATGCATGGATAGATATAATAAAGAACTAATACTGAGGCGTTAGAAGGGATTAGAGAATCCCATCAAAAGAAATAGCCTTAATCATCCACAATAACATTGTATTAATTATTAATAGAACTAATCAGTAGTCAAAATTGCTCACATTAAATATTAATCATAAGGGTAGATGAATTGCTATTATTTGTGACAGGCACACTACCCCTATTTCTCAATACATTTATGGTGCTTTTATTGATCTGCCAAAAGAAATAAGAAACATTTCAACTGTTTGTTAAAAGATGCTGGAAAATATTAACTTCAGAAGTTGTATTTTACTTACAAACCCTACTTATCGGGAATAGGGCAATATTATGAGAAAGGCCGGAAATTGTTGGGAGGATATAAAAATGTTCTTCTTTTAATATAAGAATTTGTGATACTCCAAATTCAGGCTTCATGCAAACTGACAGACACAGCTACCTTCCTGACACTCATCACGGGTTTAACACAGATATTTTCCATTCAGCAGAGGTTGGTCTTGTGTTACTTTTTGTGTGCATGGTACTCTTGCTTTATCTGACAAACTAGAAGTGTTCAGCTATCTGGGCTGAAGTTTTCTAATCTGGAAGCAGTTTTTTGGTAAGTCTGAGAAAGCAAAGCTTACCAGCTTTCATGTGGCTGCCCATGTAATGCAGGGCAATGCCGTGGTACCACCTTGAGGTCACATCTTTCCGAACTCCCATCTGAGTTGTCACTGATGAGGCAAAGTTGAAAGTACCAGAAAACACAAACAGAAATTTTTACTGTTGCTTGTTTTTTTGTGAGAGGTAGGATTGGTGAAGGACTATATCTTGATATCTACATAAGAATTGGTAGATTTTTTGTCTCATTCTAATTAAAATTGAGAGAATTTGCTGAGGCAGAAACATAATAAATATGCTAACAACAGAAGACAACAATTTTTTCAGTGGGTATTAAACATATATAAACTTTAATATTTAAACATACAAAAATATCATTATGGCATGCCTGGAATAGCAATTTTAACAAGTATAATTCTATTTCTAAATTATAAACATGACATATATTAAATTGCAATTGACCATATGTACTATAAGGAAAAGCTCTGATTGTTGTTGCTTTGTAGCTTAATGCAACAGAGTTTGTGCTGTGTTTGGTGGTACTACACACCTGTGCAAGTATTTAAACTAGTGGATTTTAAATGCATGGACACACACAAAAAAAGTTGGAGAGCAATTTTTACTGCTAGAAAGGTTTCTAAAGTTTTTCAGACAGCTAAAATATTCAAGTGCTTTTTTTCAATATCGTACACACTTGAAAAATTGTAGTAATTGAATACAGATAAAAAGATAATAAAACTGAAATTTACAAGTCTCTAAAATACATAGTTTTGCTTGTTGTGTAATTCTACATGAAGAAGAACAAAGCAATGAACAACTCACATATACTATTGGAGATCTAAATGTGTAAAGTTTTTAATCAATTCTATGGTCTTTTAAAACCATGTGGCAGGCTTTATTTCTGAAATAAAATTAATAGTGTTGACCTAATAAGCCAAAAATATGGAAGAGTTGTGGTAAGCTGAGTTTAAAATTTCAAGAGTATTAATATGAATCACATTTGAGTTACAGAATTTTGTCAATAGCATGCTGTTTTATTATATAAATTTTTAAAAGATCTGTTGCTTGTAATCCTGGCTGGGTAGGCTACAGAAATTAAAAAAAAAAAAAAAAAAAAATATATATATACACATATTATAAAGGAAATGTTCCCAGTTTAATTTTGCCAATCTAGCAGGAGAAGAAAACAATCCTCAAATTAAAGCAAATTCTTACACCAAATATAAGACAATTTTGAGTCTAAGGAGGTCTGAGACACCATGGCATGTGCTTTTTGTGACCCCTGCATGGACTGTTGTGTGGTTCATGCATCAAGGGACAAAAACTGAGGTGCAGCAGTTTGGAATTGGCAAGCAGCCATTGAAAAACACCTGGAAAAAAACCCCAGGAGTTGAAAGAAATGGAGGAGTATCTTTTTATCTACTTCCACTGTTTTCCTCTGCTTTTGTTTACATATGTGTTCCTAAATAAAGCACATCAGAGTCTGACATGAACAACTCATGCAAGATGACCTGGGTACCAATGTATTTGTATACCAAGGAATCACAGAAAAATATGAATGAATGTCTACAGCTGTTACCTCTGTATTGTGTCTGTATAATCAAATTCCATAATCAGAGAAAAACGGAAACAATTATGTAAAACATGCTGAGAAAAATGAGGGTAAAAATTTAAAAAAATCACAATAGCAACAAGGCCTCTGAGGTAGAAATAAGAATGTAGTTGTCAAATCACTCACGGGGAGCTATTGTAGAATATTGGAAATGTTTTGTCAACTTTCAGACAACACTGAAACACAGCAAGTGTTTCTCTCTAGAACTGCAAAAGCAAAAATTTTCATTTTTTAGGGAAGAGGCAGCAATTCTGATTAGCATAGAATGTGTTTGCTAACTAGGGTTTGGTGTATCACTGCCAACTGCTAGCAGAAAATGTCTTGTTGATTCTTCCTTTCATGAGAAATGTCAAATTCATAACTGAATAGAAAAGAAGGACTGTTACAGCCTCGTTCTAAACAGATCGTACTCTGTAGCCACCATGGTGACAACTGAGTGCCTTTTCCTCATACTTTTCTATTATGGAGAGAGCAAAAATCTACCACTGGTGCCGTTATCATACATCTGAAGAAGTATCCCTACAGAAGAGTAGAACATTTTCTAGGTGGTATTGAATCAGTTAGGCTCCTTACGCATGCCAGGAGTTCTTATAGATGATATAACAGCTGAACTGAATAAAAATTTAGAACCTAAACTTAGTATTTGAATGAATTCTTTTAATGTCAGCTTTATTAAAATACTAAATTTGAAACTAGAGATTTGCAAAATCTTCAAGTTACATCTTTAAAATGCATACTCAAAAGCCTTAAACACTGTAAGAATATTATTTATCCCATGCAATAAGAATTTTTTCAGATGTTAGAAACTCAAATTAATGTTGAGTTGGTAAAATTCAATCCACAAACAAAGTTACTACTGAGTGCCTTGTGAACTTTCAGCATGAACTCCAGAACACCAGCCTAACTGGTGGAGAAGCATCATCTCAGTCTCAGAGGAGTTGATAAGTTTGGAGTGAAATTTGAGTCAAGTCCCAGACTTGTTCCAGTCCAAGTAACAAGTGATTGACAAATGCTTATTGGAAAAGATATATATATATATATATATGAAATGAAAAAAGAATTCTTTAAAGACATTTTCCTGTCTAATGCAAACATTTTAAATGGTCCTGTCTTAAACCAGTGATGTTGTCCTATTAGTTCTGGGCACTTCTTATCAACTTTAAATTTAAATAGAAAGCACAATACTGTGTAAAAGTCAAATAAACAAAATACTTCTAATGCTAAGACTGCAATATGTCCTTGAGGATTTCCAAACTGCCACAGTAGACAGTCTGCAACATGCTTGGTCTCCTTGCTGTTTAACTCCCTGTCCACTGAATAGGAGTGTTTGTAAAAGTTGAAAACCAGCTGTCTGAACTGAACACAGCTATCCAATTCCATCACGAACCGAACACAGCTGTCTGATTTCATCACCTAGTCCCAGGCTGGATGTGGACTTTTGTGGCACTCCAATAATTGTGCTGCTTCTAGGCTGCCTTCCTTTTCTTGCTATTAGTCAGCTTCCCTGACTCCTGACTCTGGAAGCTCTACCATTTTCCCAGTTTGCTCTGCAGCCTGTACTGGATGATTGGGCTCCAGGGGGGGCAGGGGTCTGGGCAAGTGAAAGGTACCTCAGCTGTGGGTGATTTCTTTAGACTTAGTTCAAAGAAAACAAGTCTATGCCTGCAAGAGAAGTAACTAGAAGCTGCAGGCAGATCTAAGTGCCTGCTCTGCATCTGGATTGTTCTCTGATTATTTCCACAGACTATCTGGATGGTTATCCATTGTAAATGATATCCCAAAAGAGAAAGGACTGCAAAATCAGTGAAATACCTCCTGTACACTCACAAAGCAGAATATTTTCAATGATGAATTGAGACCAGGCATTCTACATTAATAGAGAATACTCTAAGCATCAGGCTGTAGAAATGTTTTTTTCATTATTCCTCTTACCACAAGAAACATTTGTAATTTTCAGAAACTAGAATAGCTTCAGAAGGTCTGACTGATAGATCCAGCATAAATATTCTGGATTCTGAAGGTAAAGTGTTATTTGGGGATTTGGAGTCTTTATTTCCTAAATCTTGTCTTTGGGGAAAAAGCAAACAAACGAAAAAAACCGCCAACAAAACAAAGCAAAAAAAATGAAACAAATCTGCCTCCCCGCTCCCCACAACAAAAAACCCAGCAAATCCTGAACAATAGAGAAAATTTGATCCCACAAGAGAGTGCTCTAAGCACTACACAGTCATTAGTTCCTCTTGGCTTTCCTTTTGTAAGGATCTTTTTTAGTGAGGAAAACAGCACTTTCTAAACTCAAAATATCCTAACTCTTAAAATTCTGATTAAGTATTTTTATGTGGTGTAATAACAGAAGCTTTAATAATGGAAAAGTATTTTAGCTTCTCAAATATTGGAGGATTTGTGTTTCATTGGTTTTTTTTAATTTGACAGTGTAATAAAAAATCAGTTCTTCCTAGATTTTGGTCTCTGTGGCTTCAATTGCTAGCGTTGCTAGATGTAAATCTCTTTTCCTTTCATAACTTATCTCAGCTTTCTGTATTGGTAACTATACATTGTGTTCTCAAGCTATCACCCTTGCTCTCTGTTACACAAATCACAGGACTGAATATTTAATTAATTCAGAAATTATTCCTATCTGACTCATTGCATAACTTAATTAATTTTCTGCTAGGGTAATTAATCCATTCTTCAATGGCTTGTCTACTGATCAGAGTAATTGCTGGGCTAATTTTGAGTCAGTTTGCCTACTGGTCTAATTTCTTCCTATTAAAAATATTTTTGATTCATTTTCTAACTGTGTAATCTTTGTAATTCATTCCTAAATGATTTCTGTGCTTCCCTGAGTTTTACCCCACCAAACAGACGTTTAAATTCATTGGAATATTAAAAAAAAAAAAAAAAAAAAGAGTATGGCCATTTTTTATACCTCTAGTCACACACAGAATTTAGAAATTGAGACAAGTAGGACAATGAAGAAACCTTGGTGGGGTGAAGAATGTTTTTCTTTGCCAACAACCAAATGAAGCTCCTGTGATGGCTTTGGTGGGCTCTGTACAAGCACCATCTATCACTGTTCAGTAGGTGCTGCCCTGCAGATGTGGACTGTATGCATTGAATTCACAAGAGCTATCCAGCTCTGAGGCTTTAGGGGCACCACTGCCAGACTACTTTAGCCTCAATATGGAGGTTCAGGATCAAGTTTTCATAGTTAAATTCTGAGGGGTCTCATTAATTTTTAAATCCAGAAGGGAAAGAAAATTCATAAAATTCCTATGAAGTCTGTTTCTGAATTTCAGCAGTGCAGCATTTTGACATTTTTGCTCAATATCCAACCTACACTTTCTACAGATTAGATTAACAACTCATTGTTTTTTCGGCTTTATCAGTAGAGAAAAAATTATTATCATCCTCTTTCCACTGGCATTTTACATGGTCTACTGCTTCTCATATCTACACTTGACTGTCTCTTTTGTAAGACTAAAGGAAACCAGCAGCTTTAATCTTTCTTTGCAGGCAGGCAGGTCATATTTTCTAATATTTTAGCACTTTCTTATTTCCTGTGGATTCCTTCCAGCTTGCTACTATCATTTGTAACACTTGTTCTGTAAACTTTGTTACTTCAGCCAAGGCCTCAGCAATGCTAAATAAACTAGAAAAAGTCCTTCCAGAGTGAAAGCTATCCTTTTAGAAAGAAAATGCATCATAATACTATGCTTATTTTGTGATCCAATAGAATCCCCTGAATATCCTATCCTGCTGCCTTGCTATTTATTTCACTTTTTTTTTGGTCCTTTTTTGTGCACTCTTCATCTGTGACTGACATATCAGTGTAGTTGTACTTACATTTGCCTTTACTGAATTTTGTCTATCTGAGTTCAACCCAGCTCTTCAGCTTATTACGATAATTTTGATCATATTCTCTGGATTCCTTGCACTCTGCCCCTGCAGATTTAACAGCCCTCTTGCTCTTTCATGATGCAAATTATTAATGGAAATACTAATGGGACAAAGGCAGACCTCTCTGGGATGCCATGTTCAGTTAATTCACAGTTTGATGATGAATAATTAAAAAGCATTCTTTGACTGTAGTTTTCAGATATACACCTACTACATCTAATTCAAATTTCTTAGTTTTCTGATGAGCTTATTGCACAGCAGTCATCAAAGTTCTAAATTTATTAAATGTACATCTTTTTCCTTTGTCTACTGTGCAGATATTTTGGTGCAAGGAAAAAAACCCCAGATTTATTCACAGGATAATTTTTTGACAACTCCAGGTTGTCTGTTTTATGTGACTAATTTTCTTCAACCTATTTTCAGATTAATGTTTTTCATTTACATGTTTTCCAATACCTTCCCACATATTTTCTTGAATTGCTCAGGTTCTCATCCCATTACATGATTTTTAAACAAAAGTTGCTACTATTTTTATTCTCTCAATTCTAAATTCCTAGTGTTTGCAAAAGATTGGAATTAGTATTTAAAATATTCTGTCTAGTTTCATTAATATTTTAGGCTGGAAGCTGCAAGCCCAGATTTCACTTCCACAGAAACATCGCATTGACGTAATTTAGATTGGAAGTGGCCTCCAGAAGCCTTCCTGTCCAAATCCCCACTCAGGGAAGTTCCAAATTGTTTTATATCTTGTTCCAAATAGTTTGTGTCTTGCTCATGGCCTTGTCCAGTTGAGTTTTGTTTATCTCCAGGGCTGGCCTATTCTTATTTTGGACTGCCCTGATAGTGAGAATTGTTTTCTGATGGAGTTTCCCATAGTGAAGATGAATCTGTTGCCTCTTACCTTGTGCATCTCTTAACGAGTCTGCTTCCATCTTTATTTCACTCTTCCATGAGGTAGCTGCAGTTATGGTCTCTTCTGCTTCTCCTTTTGTCTAGGCTAAAGAGGTTCAAACCTTTCAACCTCTCACTGAATCATATATGCTTCTGTCACCTAATCTTCCTCACTGAACTCGCCTGTAATGTCAAAATCTTTCTTGCAGTGGGGTGCCCCAAGACGGACACAACCCTCCAGATGTGGTGCCACAGAGCTGAGAAAAGGAGAATAATCACTTGCCTTGAGCAGCTGTTTGTCATCTTGCTAATTCAAACCAGGACACAGTTAGATGTGTTTTAGATGAAGGGCACACTTGCTCCATTTCTACATTGATCTTTTTTCCCACGCTATTAATGTTTAGTTATTTGGATAAAGAGGATCTTCCAGTAATTTTTTTACCCCACAGTCATTCATTAATATTATGCAGCAATGAGTGGCTAATTATGTCTCATTAATAGTATTTAAAAAGGAGATGTAATCAACCACTCTACCATTGACCACTAGAGACTCACACTGAAAATCCTCTTCTGGTTCAAAACTCCATAAATAATGGACTTTGGTGCCCTGAAGACCTTTGATACCTAAAGCCAGAAGAGGCAAACTTCAGGGAAAGAAAGTCACTTGGCTGTGAAAGTACAGTTCAAGTGTTCTTCATGCTTCAGTCCTATGGCACTATGGCATGGGGAACCCTAAGAAGTGTTTGCTGAGCTCCAAAGTCTTTATATATCTTCTTCCTTAATTAATTTGTTTGTGTCCTAAAACCTGATTGTATTATTTGTTGATTTCTAATTTAATAAGTACATAATTAATTATTTTATTAATTCATTTTGTAATTAACATTCCAAATGTTAATATTTATATTTATTTGTATAAATACAAATATTTATTCTTCATTTTCATCTAATAAGGAGCTACTATGCATCTCTTCCTCTGTGTATCTCTTATTGTCAGCAGATGTGTTTTATTTTTTACTTTTTTCTTTCACTTTTTTTCCTTACAGATGTAACTTCCACCTCTTTACTCTTCTCCCAAGATTTGCTAAAATACAGCCCATTATTGTTTTCTTCTCATGCACCATTTTTCAGCATCATCGTGCCCTGATCAGCAGTCCTATATTTCACACTTCTGTGTTGAACAAGAGCATTGTATAGGACTGACTGTCACCAAACAAGTTGTAGTCCTTTCTTAGCATCCTGTGCTCCTTAAGGATCTTTCAAACTTCCTCCTTATTCTGTAAGTTTCTAGGCCTGTTAACACTGAACCAGATTTTATTACTCAGGCACTGTCACTGAAAACAAGCTATTCATTTCTGGTGGACTTCTCCATCTTGCTTTTGTTAGACATGAAAATAAACTCAATGGGACTGGTCTGTAAGTGTGGTCACTATAAATAAGAATGATAGAATCTTGACCTGTTAATGGCAACAATCCCTTTAGCAGGCAGATTAGCACCATAAAAACACTTTGACATCTGATTTGAAGACAGATTTTAGTGGGGGAAGCCTAAGACTTTGGATATTTATTTTCTGATGTGACAGGTTATGCCTGATATGTTGAAATCTCTGCTCTCATCTCTTACTAATTCACTTGCTTTCAGCTATCTAGAAGCTTCCAGTTTACATTCTTTTGTTTCATGTAGCACTAACACCAAGAAATTTTGGAATGTGACTTAATTTGTAGGCATTGTGCAATGCAAGACATAAGTAAAAATGACCGGCTTTCTCCTTTCTGTAATGGTGTTTTACAGATGTGCATTCTTCATCGTATGCTATAACAAATAAATATAAGCTGAAAATGCATCCAGCAAGTCAATAAAAAAATTTTTTGTACATTTTCAGAGAGAGATGTCAGACCTTAGGCTCTCTTTCTTGGGCATTTTTAGATTTCTTAGATTTAATTAACTTCAACAAATCTAAGTTCTGCACTGAGTAGACTGGTGTCTTGTGGAATTTGACATTTATAATACATAATGGTTTATATTTTAACATGGAGATCGTCACAGAAGGTCTCAAAATAATGAAATTATTTCTCCTTAAAATGCAATTCATTTTCCAGAGTAGGTAATTATAGTGGTTTTCTTCTAGGCCTGTAATAAAAAATTACATGGGCCTCATTTTCCATCTTATTAAATGCCTAAATGAGTGGACAGCTCTCTGATTTTATCAAGCAGAATATATTTCATCTGCCTTCTGTGAAAAGTGCTTAAGTTCTTTTACTGACTGACAGGTCTTAGTCAGTCTTTTTCAGTCTATATTTTCATTCTGATCCTGTAATGAATTATGACTGAGCAAATGTCATGTGCAGCCCATGTGTTTGATTTGCAGGATCAAAGCTTAATGAGAGATAAGTGGGAATGATTCTTCCGTCTAACATAAGTTGCCAGAATTTCTCATGTTTCTCACATACCTTTCTGGGTAGATCATCTGAAATTTTAGGGAGCAATACAAAGCAGAGAAAGATCAGAAAGATCAGAACAGATAATATGACGCTGTCAGAGCCACTCTGTTAGGGTCTGAGAGCACACATTCAAATCACAAATGGCTATGAAATAGAAAGAAAACTCCAGGCAAGAAAACCCAAAAAATAACAATCCCCCTAAACAGCACCCATACCCAATTCAAAAACTAACCCTTGCAAAACCCTTAATTTTTTTCACAATTTTCTATGAAATTACAAGTTCACTGCAGAGACACATAGATAATTCATCTTTTTATACATTATTTACAGATCAATAACTAGAACTTCCATTATGATTCTAAGTAGCATATTGCATAAACACAAGAACGCCACAGGAAGAAACTGCAAATGGTTTATATTAAAAATTATATCCAAACCTTTTTTTTTTAAACTGTAATCAGAGACAGATGTCTGAGCTGGCTTAACTCCACGGGTTTGATTTCTGTGGAGCAACTGAACACAGGCACAGTTGAATTTCCTCTTTCAAAGTTCTGTAACATTTTCTGTATTTTCATGTTAAAACAGAGAAGGGAAACTACAAGCAATAGTAGCTGAGTTTCTCCTGTCGGAAAGAGTAACTCATATATAAATGTCAAAGTTTGCTGAGCTACTTGGATCTAATTAGCTGTTGCGACTGAGATGTGAAGCTGGCAAAGGTTATAAAGTAATGGTAATTATTGTGCAAGGCAGTTCTTTTTATGAGGAATCATTCAGCTTACCTAAGATCGTAAGAGAGACAGAGGAAGAGAGAAAGAGCCAAGAGAGAGCAGAAAGATTTGGATAGATTAGAGAAGTAGAAACATAGACAAAAACTAAAGAAAGGCTCAAGATAATAATAAGACATTTTAAAAGAAACACCCTTATGGAAGCTGAATTGGCATGTATATTAGCATGATCCTAAATTAGAAATTATATTAGCCATTATTATTACATAGGAATTCAGAATCTTTAGCCAACCTGATACTGATGATTACATTCTCCTCCCCTAATGTTTGCTGTCTAGTCTAAGGCTAGGTATAGATGTTCCCCAACCCTATAGGCCAATGAAGAGACAACAATATCCAGAGGCTGATTCCCTCTACCTGTCCTCAAACTGAACCTTAGCATAAGCTGAAGGTGATGATCTTAGAATAGTTGCTTATATTTAGGCAGATAAAAAAATAGAATAGAATAGAATAGAATAGAATAGAATAGAATAGAATAGAATAGTTCATATGGCAGGGACCTGTAGTGATCATCAGCTGTCTGACCACTTCATGGCTGACCAAAATCTATAAGAAAAAAATGTTATTAAGGGCATTGTCCAAATGCCTCTTAAAGACTGACAGGTTTGGGGATTTAACCACCTCTGTAGGAAATCTTTTTGAGTGTTTCACCACCCTCTTGGTAAACAAAATGTTTCCTAATGTCCAGTCTGAACCTCCCCTGAGGTTCAGAATGGTTCATCTTTGAACCATTCCCAAGCATCCTGGAGCATATATCCACTGCACTGGATACCAAGGAGAATTGCTTAGCACTTTCCTCTTCATGATCTTTCCTCAGTCTCCTTTGCTGCAAGCTAGTTCAAAGTTCCAAGTCCTCAGCTGCTCCTCACAAGACATTTCTTCCAGCCCACTCACTGGCTTTGTTGTCCTCCTCTGGATGCATTCAAGGACGCTCACATCTGTCTTAGATTGTGGGGCCCAGAACTGCACACACTGATCCAGGTGAGTCTGCACCAACTCTGAATACAGTGGGATAATCACAGCGGGTCATGCTGTGTTTGATGCACCCCAGGATGCAGTTTGCTCTCTGGGCTGCCAAGGCACACTGCTGACTCCCACTGATTTGCTGCCCCAGATCCAGCACCCCCAGATTCCTTTCTGCAGGGCTACTCTCCAGCTACTTGTCTCTGAATTTATACTCATGTTTCATGCTATTCCATTCTAGGTGCAGAATCCACGATTTGTTCTTGCCACTGATGATTGCCAAATGCTTCTATCTATCTAGATACCTCTGCAAGTCATCTTGTCCCAAGAAGAATCCCTCTCCATGTAATATATAAAGAGAGAGACAGTCTTATGCTTACAGGTTTGCAATCTAAATGAACAAGATAAATAACAAATGAATGCAGAATGGAATGTTGTCCTCCCTGCATGCACATTAGCAACTGATTGATAATGAGAGTTCTGTCCTGCTGTGGTGCGTGTTATGAGTCTTGTGTAACTACTCAGTAGATCCACTGATATTGGTGTTGTGAGATATACTCCATTTAGATCTAATCTACCTCAAAATACAGCCAGGCATAGATTTGAAAAATATTTTATTCTTATACCAAAAAATTATTATTAAAATTATTATTAAAATTATTATTAAAATTATTTTAAAATTACTATTTAAAAAAGTATAAATTTACTATATATGAAAGACAATATTACAAGCTAAACAAAGTGGTTAAGTGGATGTCTTTGGAAGAATTGTTTTGCCATTTCATGTCCATAATATTCTGAGGTGCAAAAATACTCAGATTTTTAATAATGTCTAAGAAGAGAGTTAGTGAAATAGGTGGCTCTAGTCAATGACTATCTACATGCAAGAATGGGGTAATAATAACACTTCAGAGATGAAAAGATGTTGTTAAGATATGTATAATGCAGATTATACATTATTACATAGGAGATCTTTATGGGCTACATTCTACTGGTTCCCCACTTAACAAGTACTTTTAAGGGTTAAGGCAGAAACAGGTAAAGAAACCTTAGGGCCTTGTGTTATCAGTACTCTCCTGCTGGCTAGTTTAAACCTGTCCTGGTTCATGTCTGTGAGTCTCTACTGTGCCTGCAGTGAGCAATACCCTAAATAGGCATGTGACTGATGCCATGTTACAATATTCTCCTCTGGCCAGGAGATGGGTATTGTAAATGAGCATCTTTTGATTGACTTAAAGAATTGTATAGAATTGCATATGCTATTAAGTGAGATTAAATTAACGAAAGGCTAAATCCGTTATGCTTTAGTACAGACTGCTAAGTACTAGTACGCTAGACTTGAGTGCATATAATGAGTAGGTACATGAGCATTTTTTTCCAGACTAGTGTCTAGAAAAATCTACTTGCAAAGTGACCAGGGAGTGATTTCTGTGATAGAGGGACAAGTAACAGCTGAATGATGCAGCATGTTCTAAGAAAGATGCATCTGTTCAATCTGTGCTATGCGAAGTTTACTCCTTCCTAAAGGCAGGGAATGAGCCTAGTATTTCTGATGATTTTATACTGTTCCAGAGAAAGATGGTTCAAGTGTTACCTTTTTAGAGTAACTGAAAATCACCATTGTTATTTTTTCAGTGGATTCTTGCATCAAGGGTTTCTTTTTAGACTGATGGAGAGGTTCATATAATTAGAAATATACCTAAGGTGCATATTTTTTTTTCATTTGTCTTAGAGCACAGTCTCAGGCCATACAGGCTGTTAGTAAATAGGCTACTTTAAAAAGTCAGTTTATCATCCAAATGCCACTTATGACATGACAGTGAGCTATGTTTTGGATTTGTGCTCAAAACAGCATAACTGAAGTATAGATGTACTTTTGTTGTAGCTGAGCAGCTCCTGCACAGTGCCAAGGCCTTTTCTGCTTCTCGTACTGCCACGCTGGCAAGGAGGCTTGGGGTGGATGGGAAACTGGGGGGAAACACAACTGGGACAGCTGACCTTAAATGACCCAAGAGATATTTCATACGAGATGAAGTTATGGTCAGTACATAAAACTGGGGGAAGAAGGGGGCAACATTTGGAGTGATGGTGTTTATCTTCCTGTATTGGGTTGAACCTGAGTTGATGGACAGTCTTTTAGACCAATGACGCTTCTCAGAATTTACATATTTAAACCGCACGGAAAGGCGGGACTTCCCCCTTTTGTCCGAGCTCGTCTGCTGGAAGGTGGGGGGGGGCTCCGAGCCTCCCGGCCCCGCCGGGCCGGGCCGGGACCACTACCGCTTCCCCCCTTTCCCAACGCCGCGGCACGGACCCTGCCGCAGGCAGCTAAAACCAGCCATGGACTGCTCACAGCTAAACCCATCCAGCGCGGCTTCTGGGGACAGGCGGGTCCTTCTCCTCTCCATGCGGAGCCGGCGGAGTCAACGGGAGCCGGCGTAGCCTCCTGTCTGCAGCCAGCACACTTCGTGCTGAACTGAAGAAGACACCATGCAGCCAGCAGCACAAACGGAGCGAGGCTTTCTCCACCGTAAAGCCTGAACAAGAACACTCTTCAACATGGCAGCTTCGGAGTCAGAGAGAAAGAGAAAGTGAGTCACGTGGGACGAAGCTGAGCATGGCAACGGGAGAAAAGAGGGCGGTGCCGCGATTCTCGCGTGTAGCTTAAAAAACCTTCTTGCATGCCATCGTAAGAAACTGTAATACCACAAACTGTTTGTCTCTTTAATCCATTTGAAGTACATGGGGGATGGAGAATCCTCGTGTGGCCTGTGAACATTGTGAAGAGTGCCTATGCCAGGCTATATAGAAGTAGTAAGAGGCTGTTAGAGACTTGTGGCGAAGAAAAGCCCTTTGTGTGCAGGCCAAAATAACTTATCCTTAAAAAGATTAATAACCCCATGTGATGGCCCATGTTTTGCAGTGTGAAGGAACGGTGAGATTTTTCATGGGAGAGATGTTTTACACACAGCAGATTGATTGTTTCCGGGCGGGTCTGCTGTTAGTAGCAGTTTGGGAACCATGTGAAACTGAAGAAAACCCTTTTTTCCTTAAGCATAAGAGAGAGACTTTTCAAGAACTGGAACACCGACTAACATCCCATGTTCTGTTATCCTTGTGCGAGCTGGGTAAAAGGAGAGAAGTGCTGGAAAAAGGGGGGGGGGGGGGAACTTGCTTTAATTTTTTTTGTTATTTTCTCTTTACTTTTAATTCTATTAGTAATAAAACTCTTTCATTTTACTGCAACTGTTTAAGGTTTGTGCCTGCTTTGCTTTTCTCCTAATTCTTATCTCACAGAAGGAAAATAAGTACGTAATGAATATTTTGAACCAAAACCGCTACACTTAATTGGTGTTTCTGCCTGGTTTCGAACTCAACCCGCTACACTTCCAAAGTAAGCATCACATGTGATGGAGCCCTGATTTTTTGGGATAAACACCTGCCTGCTCATGGGAATCAATTCCTTGTTCTGTTTAGCTTGTATGTCTTTTGCTATACTGTGGCAGTGCAGGTGGCTCCACTCCCACTGTCTCCCGAGAAAAACACAGACAATCAGCTCTGGTGGTCAGCAACCCAAGTTTAGTATATCACTTCAGTTACGGTGAGAACCCATGATTCCTTTGCTCTGATATTTGCATGTTTTCCCCTGATAGGTTAATGTTTTCCCCTCCCAGTTTTATGTATGAAGTTATGTATATTCGTTTTCCTCGTTTAATATGTATATGTTCTAGAAAGTTCTTTGTTCCTTGATGCCCCATTGGATCCTTCCCTAAGTCCCTCCTATGTGTTGTTCCCATTGGTTCCCTTGCTGTCAACCCTGCCTACTTGCCCCTATCTAATTGGCTGAGATCCCTTTCCCTGCCTTTCCTATCCCCACTATAAAATCCTTGGGAAAGCTCAGATCCTTGGCTCTTCATCCCTGTCAGTCCACCTGAATAAACCTCTGCATGGAGCACAAATGGAGAGTCCCCCCTCTTTACTTCTTCACCTCTGCTAGCGTGCTTTCTCAACCAGCTTAGGGAGAAGCTCCCTCAGGTGAGGAGCTCGACTCCGTCTCCCTGCGTATATTTGTGAGTGTTTCAGTGTGACTGCTGTAGAGTCGATGGGACCGTGCTAGACCTTCGGGCTCTCTTTGAACTAGCACGCAGCACGCCGTTGCTATGCCTATTAAACTGTCTTTATCTCAACCTACGAGTTCCTTCACTTTTTTCCTTACTGTTCTCTCCCATCCCACTGGTGTGGGAATGACTGGCTGTATGGTACTTGGTTACTGGCTGGGCTTAAACCACGACTCACCCAGGTCAGCACTGCAGCCCCCTTTGGCTTAAACCCTGCCATTCATGCCCACTACAACAGTGTTCATTCACTTCGTATTTGTACCCCTTTAACCTGGCTGGCAGAAGTCTCTTACACTTTTCCTGCAAATATAAAAACCTGGAGAGTTTACTGCAAAGCCTCCTACTCACTTTAATGAGGTCAATGTCTGGGACATGGTGCCTTCCCCAATAGCTGTTTCAAGGCATTAAGAGATCCTCCAAATCCATTAGATCCACAACAGAAGAGCTTCTCCTTGCCAATGAAGAGAAAGGTTATATTATCTTATATATATATGTATTTATGTTATCTCTACTGTCCTTTAAGCAATGAAGTAGCATTCATAGCAATGGCAGGTAGGGTTTGAAGTAGTGGGGGAAAGTATTTTTCTGTTGTTCGAATGCCTAACTGCAGGTATTTGTCTTAAGCTATCATATGCTTCTTATGCATTGAAAGAAAAAAGTATTTATGAGGAAGAGCTCAGAGACTGATACATTTATGTGCACCAATAGGACAAAGTGAGGAAGAAGTAAAATGCTTTCTTACTGGAAGTTGCAGTCGGTTGGCCCCAGCTGGAAGTCAAGCACCCGCCCAGTCACTTGCTCACTCCCACCCACCAACAGGAGGTGGGAGAGAGTAGGAGCAATGAGGGTGAAAAACTCATGGGCCAAGATAAAAGACAGGAAATATCGAGTAATAGACTCTGTTGAGAGACTGCACCTAGAGT
The DNA here is from genome assembly GCF_020740725.1 of Corvus hawaiiensis. Lineage (NCBI taxonomy): Eukaryota > Metazoa > Chordata > Aves > Passeriformes > Corvidae > Corvus > Corvus hawaiiensis. The sequence goes on from NC_063238.1 coordinate 27,667,020, forward strand.
ATTGCAAACAGTTCTGGTGTTCACAACATAAGAAGAACATAGAACTGTCAGAGCAAGTTCATAGGAGGGCCACAAAGCTGATTAGAACACTGGAGCACCTCTCCTATGAAGACAGGCTGAGAAAGTTGGGTCTTTTCAGCCTGGAGAAGAAAAGGTTGTGTGGGGACCTCACAGCACCTTCCAGTATCTGAAGGGGCCTACAGGGGAGCTGGAGAGAGACTCTATGTTAGGAACTGTAGTGACCGGACAAGGAGTAATGGGTACAGATTGAAAGAGGGGAAATTTAGGTTAGATATTAGGAAGAAATTTTTCACTTTGAGGGTGGTCAGACCCTGGAACTGGTTGCTCAGGGAAGCTGTGAATGCCCCAATCCTGTCACTGTTCAAAATCAGGTTGGATAAGGCCTTGAGCAACCTGGTCTAGTGGGAGGTGTCCCTGTTTATTGCAGGGAGTGTTGGGACTGGATGATCTTTAAGGTCCATTGCAACCCCTTAACATTCTATGATTCTATACTGTCATGGGTAAACCAGATTTGACTTGGGAAATTTAACTTGATTCATCTGGTTGGCATAAAGATTTACGTACTAGTTTGGTTACTGGGAAATTGAAACAGACTAAATAAAGAGACAAACTTTTAAAACTGTTAAGGAAAAACCTTTCCTCCCCCTTTCCTGACCTCAACTTCACTCCAGACTTCTCTCTTCTCTGCTTCCCAATACCTATCCAGTTCACTACATCACTCTGAACACCTCTCCTACCCCTTCAGAAGGGCAACAGTGGTGCAGGTCAAGATCAGCAGTTTCTCTCTGCTGCTCGTTCCTTCTCACTCTTTACCTATGGTCTGGCATGGGTCTTCCATGGACCATAGTCCCTGCTGGGAAATACTTGCTACAGTGTCACTGTTTCGTGGAATAAAACCACAAAACTTTCCAAGCGGTATTAAGAGCGATAATACAAAAAGCAGCTCTCATGAAAGCTTTCAGGTGCACAAATATGGCTCTGCGCATGCATGATAAAGGATTTCTACAATTTTTATCAGGTTAATTAATTAGTATATCTAGCAGGTACAGCCAATAGAAGATCAGTTGCCCCAGTAATCCACCCTTGGGTCAGCTCCTTGGAGCTGGTCCAGGGGCTTCTTTTTCCCATTTCTTGTTATATCTCTTAAGTTCTGGTGGAAAACAAGATGTTCTTGTTAGAAATTTTCTTTTTAAGAATAAGACCAAACAGAATTTTAAGAATGTGTTAGGAAAGGTTAGCTTATTGTGAGAAAGGGCAGGAAAAGTACTAGAAATCATACAACTATATATTAAAAATCTCAAAGGCTACAAATGTATTAAAAATATATTAAAAAATGAAAAATCTTTAGGCATCATCAGTTTATACCCAAGCTGGAGGGGTGCTTATACTTCAGGGTGTGCCTCCTCTACCATGGAGCACCTTTCTCCTCTGACCTAGGTGTTGCCTCTGTTGCTTCTCATTCCTATTGTTCTTTCCTCCTCCCACCATGGGGTTTTCCACCATTTCTTAAATATGTTTTCCTGGATGCACCAGGGCTTTGCTGATAGGCACAGCTGTGTCCTGCGATGGGTCCATTGCAGAGCCTGCTGGAACTTGATGTACCTGGCATGGGGCAGTCCCTGGCCTCCTCTTAGAGGTGCCACTCCTGTGTCCCCTGTGGTGTATGCCCATCCCCTGCCTTGGAGGGAGGCCTGCTGAGATAAGGAGATTGCACACCTTCCCAGCAAGATCCTCTTGGAAAAGGTAGCACTTCAGTGAGGGTGAGAGAAAACAGAACCATGATCCTCTGGGAGACCCTATGTAGATTCTTTGTAACCCATTGGCTTCTACCCTCTCACACCCACCCTTGTATCCCTATAAGATCTACCCTTCTCCCCCTTTGAGTTGGAAGATCTCATCCCTGGCCTCTCCTTCACGGGGTGCGGGATAAATAAAGCTGCCTCATGTGGAACTGTCAAACGAGCCTCTCGTCTTTCTCCTCCTGGTCTGGCCTGGGGTTGCCTTGCAGAACAAGAGCAGAAATCACTCTCACTGAAATCACTAGAGAGCTGACAGCCTGCTGAGACAGGCACCCCTCTGCAGAGGCACCCCGGTGGCTGAGGGAACACCGTAGACCTCTGGCAGACTGTCCCTTGCAGGACGCTCTCTCTGGTCAGTCACGGCTTCCTGGGTCTGAGCCACAGACCCCAACCTGGCTGCAATAGTCCCCCATTACAAAAAAAAAAAGTGCAGGTTAAAATGACATGGTCTTATGATTTGCCACAAGTTATTTGACCTTTATGCAAAAAGATGCACTGTAAATTGAAGTAAATAATGGTGCCTAACCTGGCAACAAATGTGCCATGAGTAAAGTAAGGAAATAAAGTTTTATGAGGACTGCTATGCCATCAACAAATATTTCTAAATGGAAGGCAGATGATTCACATAAATAAGACGGAGAATTCAGTGTTAACTTGTTCTATCACTTCATACATCTGTGGATTTTTGCAATTTTTAAGCAAAATTTGAGCATTGTTTACATATAATATACCAACATAATTACAGGAAATGCACAAATTGGCATTTATGAAAACTTTATAGCGCATTATAATTTTTTCATGGTTAGTCATGCCTACTCTATATCAAATTTCATCTCTCAAATTCCTTTTTTTGTGACCTCATTATCAGCGCAAATCTGGGGAGATGAAATTTGGCCCTTCTGACTTCCAATCACTCAACCAGGGTCAGAATTCTACCTCTCACTTTTATTTCAGAGGGTGTTAATAAGGACAGAAAGTTTAGGCTTTAAAAAAACTGAGCTGAAATGCTACCTCTAGAAAAATTCCAATTAAAGTGGATATATGATGGCCTTAAGTTTATTAAAATTTTAACTCTGAGTTTGAGGGAATTGTGTGAAGTACGTGAGAGAATGCTTCCAGATAACAAAGTATTGACACAGCTTCATTTCCCACTCATGAGTTTTGATTCTTCCTCACAATATCCATCTCTCCAGATAACTACCCTCATCTATTGTTACCTGCTCAAAGGACTCTATCTCCCTAGGTGCCGTAAGAAAACGATAAATAAAGTTTGTAGGGTCATTTTGCTTCCTGGATAAAAGCTTGGTGAACAAAGTGTGGTGCTACAAAGCTGGTGTTTAAGCTGATGTTCTGTGTATTTGCATGGGTTGTTGAAGGTAAATGAAGCACTATGCTGAAATTCAATAGTACAGAGGTAAGTCACTGACCTACCTTCATAGACAGTGAGTCCTGAAGAAAATGGATATTTTTAAATGAAATTATTTGATTAGTGAAGCAGTAACCTGTAGATAAATGGGGTACAAGAAAGCTATATGGAACTTCTCAATTTCCAAGTATTTTTCATTACAAAGCCATCTTGCTCCTCAATGATAAAAACAAAATTGTAAGAGCACAATATTTTTTGAATTTTCAAAATACTTATTCTTTATTTTATTTGTTTTTTTGGTATAACAGTATAATGTTTGCAAAATTATGGAGCCAGGTGCATAGTTTTATAGGATTCAATGTGTAGAATTACAAGGAAACCTTCAAAAACATATAATCTGAGTCACACTGTGGCCTCCCTTCCAATCATCATTTCTGTTCAATGCAGTGTAAATGTTAACGTGCAATTCAGGCACACAAGCAGTACACAGATTTTACTCACTCAACACTTCTGGTAACTGCTATTGATCCGAAACTCAATGACATCAGTGGAGTTACATTTACTTCAGGGGACACTTGGTCAGCTCCTGAGCTGCTGACTGCTGCATTCCAAGCAAGAAAGCTTTTTGATGCTGATGGCAGCCCACTAGTTAGGGCAGATTCCTGTACATTTAAAGAGGAGGTTATGCTCCAGTGTCCTGAACTTAAGTGTGTGATCAGGCCAGAGAAAGGATGTGATCTAGCTGGAACACATAAGGCAAAAACTGTCTCTGTCCCTGATGTGTTACCTACCTCTTCCCTTATACCAGCCATGACGTGTAGTAGTAAAGCATCCCAGTGACAGATTTCAGTCCAGATAGAAATGTATTTTGTCCCTTCCACACCTTTTTGTTGGCCTTGAGAAAGTGTTTCTGCTCAAATTCCTGAAGCTTGCCACATTTTATTTCGGATACCACACAGACTCCATAATTTCTGTATGCCATGCCAAATACTGTATGGTTTGGGCACCCAAGGACTTGTCGTTATCTCTTTATCCTCCTGAACTGCCTTGTTCTAGCTATTTTTCAAGACAAGATAGTGCATCAGTCTGGGCTCCTGGGGAATCTAATTACTTGTGTCTTAAGATTCTGCATGGACTAAAAAATCTTTGTGTCCTACTCAGAAAACTGAAACCCATCCCCACAAAACCATGTAGATGTCCCAACCACATTGGGGTTGGAAGAATTTAAGCACTAATGCGTCTTTGTTTACCAAGCCTTAAATTGGAATAAACATTTCGTATCTCATTGAAATCAGAAAACAGCATCATAAGAATTTAATTCTAAAAAATGTTTCAGGAAAATTCCATCTTCCCTGTGACATCACGGTGTGAGGAGATGAAGCTAATCTTCTATGGACATTCCACCCTGAAATGCCAAGAGACTTAAATCTGGGTTCTTTATGGTGAGGTGTGAGTAATTACAGCAAGATACTATGTATGTACCACACATAACATATCAGTAAATAACACATAAAGACTAAGCTGTAAAACCAGAAAATATTACAGGCAATGAAACCAGCTATGAAAGCTGATTCAGGTAAAAATGTTTTATTTTCCTCTAGGCTCTTTCTCTTAGGTCTTTCCTCCCATAGCTCTCAACCATGTCCAATACAGAGTCTGCTGAGAGTGATTTTAGGCTCTTTGCTACATTTAAAAAATCAGCTTCAGATATGTTCTCTACAGGGGGCTTCATAGAGATCTGAATAAAATTCTTATCTGTATAAGCAAATGCTTGAATAAAAAATAGCTTAACCATTTAAAAATGTAACGGAAACAAAATTACATAGGCAAAGCAAGGATCTGATTGTCCCCTAGGGTTAATTGATATTTAGAACTGTCAAAAAAAAAAAAAAAAACAAACCAAAAAACAATCCTAGTGTCTTTTAAGTAAGACACTTCTGTCTGTGATGTGGTAAAATTATTAACCTAGTAGAGTCTTTATTGACATGGATACTAATTTTCTAGTTGTACTAATGCTGCTTTAGTAACAGGGTTGGAATCCTGTGTTGGTAGAAAAGTGCCATCTATTATCTAAGGTGCTTAAAACAATTTAATTTGGGGATTATTTTTTCTTACCCTTAAAATAGCTAAATAAAAAAGCAGAAAACTTCTGATAACAGGAAAAAAAACCCCAAACCAACCTACACTTTCAGAAAGTTATCTTGTGCTTAAAAGATATAGATATAGATATATATATAAATATAGATACATATTATCAGCCATTTTAATTTAAAATAGTAAGAAGCTTTTCAGTTAATTATTCTTGGCTTACTTCCTCAGTGTTCCATATTGTATGCAATAAAGAAAGGGGAGGATGGGATTTCGCAGAGCCTTTGACTTACATGTCTTCAGGAGAGGAAAATTATAACCTCATTCCTCTTCCTCCCCTCTTAATGCCTTAAAGTGTTTTCCCCTGAGCTCAGGGAGAGCCATTCTGCTGGCTCTCCCACCAAAAAGGTAGCCTGAACCTTGCCCACTGGCTTCCCAATGTTCATTCAAAGTCTGAAGAAGTAAGGATACGGTAGACAGAGAAAGCAAAAGGTGAGACTTGGCCAGTGAGGCTCCGACAGAAGAACCACGTATAATTTCACTGGGAAAATTATTTGAATTTTTTGTCCAATGTGGTCAGGAAAAACCCCAGCTACGTTAAATTAATTCTGAAGTTGTACTCTCTGTGATATCTGGAACTGTTCTCTGGCACTGAAGCCAAGTGGTGTGGAGCAACTGCACATGTGATATTTAATTTTCTAACACAAATTTCCACAATGTGGCGTCTGAGAACTCTACCTGGTTCATGCTGACTACCACACCTTGCCTGAGATCTTTCTTTGCAAGATTGGCAATTAAGTTGGGTCAAGGTGTGTCAAGGATCATTCCAGCAGTTTAAGAGTACAGAGCAAACTCCACTGTCTGGGATCACTCCTTGACATCATTTAATGTAAGACAATAAAAGCATCCTGTTGGGCCTTGTTAAAGTGTTTTCTTTCCCTTGTTTAATAAACATTATTAGGGGAAGTATTAACTTTTCATGTTTCTCTTAAGTAGCAAAGTGCCATTAAGTCAATAGTATTCTTGCAACACTGATTTTAATGACATTTTGGATAATAAGAATACAATGTGGAAAAATTTTGTATAATTTTTTTAGAAACAACATAACTGAATATTTGTTACTGTGTTTTATGTAATAAGAATATAATATTCTGATTAATTCTTAAAATGTTAAAGTAAAGCTAATGATACGTCAGTATTTTACAGAACAGTAATGTTACACTGCTGTCCTGTGTAAATATCCATGCGCAGCACATAAAAAGGATGTCTTTGCAGGTATAATTTAGGTGAAAATAATCTCTTTCTATAGGCAATTACACAAAAGCTTAAGGAAGACAGATTAGTCCAACTGAAAAAGTTGAAAAAGTGTCCTCTTAGACTAACTCCAGTACTACAGCAGGCCAATTTGAACAGAAAGCCAATTAGACATGGAATGAAACACGAGAACAGAGACCAGCAGTATCTTCAATTGAAGTTTCTTTTGTATGAAGACAGGAAGCCACTGAGTAAAAAGTAGGGTGGTATAGGAATTCATAGTTCTTATGGAAGTTAGTCTGGGGTTGATAGCACAGCTCTCTTCACAGTTATAGCGGGTTTGGTTTGTAACCGGACAGAAACACCAATTTAGTGTAGTGGTTTGGTCTAAAATACTCATTACTGTTTACCTTCTGTGAGATAAGAATTAGGAGAAAAGCAAAGCAGGCACTAAACTTGAAAGAATATATAGAGATGTTTATTAACAGACCTAAAAGAAGAAAAAAAATCATACCACACCTTCAGAACACTTCTCCTCCCCCCCACCTTCCTCCCTTCTCCCACTGACAATGTAAAAGACAACCCTTGAGATGTTCAGTCTGTTTATCACTTCCATAATAACCTTGTTGTCATAGGTTAGCAAGCATAGTCCCGGAAGGGATGTCCTTGCTAAGGGGTGCTTACAGTTTCCTCTGGGACCTGATAGAACCTATCAGCTGGCCAGTTTGAATATGGACAATTCTCTAAGCCACTTAAAGTTGTGACCACCTCTGTGATACACACTTAAGAATAGACAAACTCCCCCTCCAAGCTCTCTCTCATTTCCAGCACTGGGACAGGTGGCTGCGGGGCCTGTGTGGGGCCCAGTGGGCCCGGCCAGGCCCTGCCTGGGCCAGGCCGGGCCGGGCCACGGCCATCCTGGAGCCATGGACCTGTTCCAGCTGTGGAACCCCCCCCACTGCCTTGCCGTGGGCAGCCAGAGCGGCTCGGCTCTCCCCCCTCTCCACTGCAATAAGAAAAATTCAACATTCCAGCTGCAAAGCTGCAAGGCCGAGGTGAGATTAACCCTTTTTATTGCTGTGAAGAGCTGAAAACCTGAGGGAAGAGAGAGAGGAGATGCTTAAAGCTGAAATTCTGTTGTAAAGCTATGACATATCAGAGTATCCTGTTGTAATTTCATGAAGATATGGGGGGGTGGAGTGTTCAACTCGTAAGCAAAAGCACCTGCGCTGAGATAGGCAGATGCTGACGCAGCTGTAATTTCATGAGAAGTTTGGACAGGGAGAGATGGAAGCGATGAGGACTTTTGCTCCAAACGGGAAAGGAGAAAACCTCAGTCTCTAGAGATGGACCAGATGAGGACTTTTGCTCCAAATGGGAAAGGAGAAAACCTCAGTTCCTAGAGATGCTCCCAGAGATAGTCCTAACAATGAAGATGAGGAAGACCCTTTGCTCCCAGGGAAGGAGAAGGGCCTCTGTTTTTGTTTCTGAACGGCTCAACCTTAAAATTGTACCCCAAAAAACTTCAAGAGTGGACCCTCGAACGTGGGAAAACCAATTGCTATCTGTGTGTGTGTGACCTTGAACAAGCTGCAAGTCGGGGGAAGGGACTCACATGCAGGCAGAGAGACTCCTCTTCCTAAATGGACTGAACAATATTTGGAAGTGGGCGGCTGTCTCGTTGTGATACTGTTTTCATAGCATGAGCAAGAAGAGACTTCTCTTTCTAAATGGACTGAACAAGGTTATTATGGCAGTGGTAAACAGACTGAACATCTTATGGGTTGTCTTTTCACATTGTCAGTGGGAGAAGGGAGGAAGGTGGGGGGAGGAGGAGAGTTCTGAAGGTGGTATAATTTTTTTTTTTTTCTTTTCTCCCTTCTTTTAGGTCTGTTAATAAACTTCTTTATATTTTTTCAAGTTTAGTGCCTGCTTTGCATTTCTCCTAATTCTTATCTCACAGCAGATAAACAGTAATGAGTATTTTGGACCAAACCACTACACTAAATTGGTGTTTCCGCCCGGTTACAAGCCGAACCCGTGACACTTGTTCAGTCCATTTAGGAAGAGGAGTCTCTCTTGCCCATGCTATGAAAACATTATCACAACGAGGCAGCTGCCCGGATTGGTTCTCTGCTTGCATGTGAGTCCCTTCCCCTGACTTGCAGCTTTTCCCACAACTGCTTTCGAGGGTCCACTCTTGAATTACTGGGGTACAATTTTAAGGTTGAGCTGTTCAGAAACAAAAGTTCTCTTCACCCATCTTTGGGAGCATTTCATCTCTAAGAACAGAGGCCCTCCTCCTTCCCTGGGAGCAAAGGGTCCTCCTCATCTTCATCTCTAGGACTATCTCTGGGAGCATCTCTAGGAACTAAGGTCTTCTCCTTTTCCATTTGGAGCAAAAGTCCTCATCGTTTCCGTCTCTCCCTGTTCAAATTTCTCATGAAATTAGAGCTGCTTCAGCATCTGCCTATTTCAGCGCAGGTGCTTTTGCTCTCAAGTACAAGCTGAACACTCCACCCCCCATGCCTTCATGAAATTACAACGGGTACTCTGATACATCATAGCTTTACAACAGAATTTCAGCTTTAAGCATCTCCTCTTTCTTCTCCCTCAGGTTTTCAGCTCTTCACAGCACTAAAAGGGTTAATCTCACCTAGGCCTTGCAGCTGGAATGAAGCTTATCGCTGTTGGTCACATGATCTCTGCCGGACAGTGGTGCAGCTTCAGGTGAATCTTGGCCGCACTGGAGGGGGGAGCCGGGCCGCTCCAGCTGCCCACAGCAGGGCTGTGGTGGGGTTTCACGGGTGGAACAGGGCCCATCGGCCCCAGGACGGCTGTGGCCCAGCCTGGCCTGGCCCGAGCAGGGCCTGGGCCAGGCCCACCGGCCCCCGCATGGGGCCCGCAGCCACCTGTCCCAGCACTGGATATGAGAGAGAGCTCTGCCTGGAGTGTGTCTATTCTTAAATGTGGATCACAGAGGCAGTCAAAATTTTAAGTGGCTCAAAGAATTTTCCATATTCAAACTGGCCAGTTGATAGGTTCTGTCAAGTCACAGAGGAAGCTGTAAGCACCCTTTGCAAGAACATCACTTCTGGGACTATGCTTGCTAACCCATGGCAACAGTACAGCTTCACAAGGGCATCTCACTGCAATTTGTACCTCGTAACTAGGAATGATGGTGCAAGACAGAAAATGGGAAGTAAGTGTATTCATTGTAGCTATTTTCTGTTTCCTCAGTGTAAGAACTGAAATTTCAGGTCACTGTCAAATGAAACTGATAATATTTACAAGGGTTTTAAACTAGATTCTTCTCTGTTATATTATTGTTCTATTTATTTATGTGCTAACTTTAACACTGATCACCCAGACCAAGGCCATGCAGTTGAGTAGGAAAGAAAAAGTTTAAAAGTTTATTCTTTTTAAAATGAAATATTCTCTATTCATGCTGCTATAGCTCTGCTTGGTGCTGTAGGGACTCTGGTGGGTTCGGTCGGGAGATCTCTATAAGCAGATCTTGGAACATGCGGTTTATTGCAAAGGGCGTGGGTATAGGGGCACTGCTTAGAGCTGCAGCTGGCAGCTCTGAGCAGGCCCAAGAGAGCAAGAGAGTAAGCGGGTAAGAGAGAGAGAGAGAGAGAGAGCGAGTGTAAGAGTGTGCGAAGAGTAAGAGAGGAATGGAATGGAATCGTGAAGTCCTGGTTACAATACAATAAATCATCTTCTGTACTGAATATTCTAATTGTCACTAACCAATCTAATACAAGATACAAATCCTATAGCATTTACATACAGCCTATAAGAGTTCTTATATTACCATAGAGTGTTACATCTTAACTTCTAAAAACTACTCTTTGGACCCCTTCTGCTGAGCTAGTAGGGTCTGCTCTGACCCTTGGACCTGCCTGCAAGCAGAGGGTATTGTTCAATCAAGAGGGGATTACCTTCAGTCGGCCATACCATTGTTTTCCAGTTGTTCAGTAACTAAGATTTGGTATTTCAAAAGTGGCTTTCATTTCGATGTCGCCTGTAGTTTTCATATTCCCAAAATCTTTTGTCAGGCAATCATATTTATAAGGCTTTCCTGTTTCATCTTCCCCAACATGGTGCCTTTTTGTTCAGTGAATAAAAAAATCGAACACCCTAGCCACCTTCCCCATTTTTTAATTATAAAATAATACTTCCCACAGTTCTGCTCTCTGCATATCTGCACTGTGCAGTACCTTTAAAGCTGCCTGCACTCCTTGTTTCTGGTTTTAACCACTAGCTGAAAAGTTAACCTGATTTGGTCAACCTGCAGCAGAGAAAATAACACCTGAGTTTAATCATGTCACCCCAAAGACAGGTAACATAATGATGGTTATTCTCTTGACATGCTGGTATTAATGTAGCTGTAGATCAGTAATTAGGTAGTAAAAGCACTCCTGAGAGAGCTGAGTTTCCCTAATACTCAACTTCTCTTCATGCTGAGGTTGCTACTCTCAGGTGCTGTTTAAGGAGCAGTTCTGATTAGATTTATCTCTCAAAAACTGTTAGATAAAAATCATAGAATTTACACATATGGATTATTTTCTTTCTGTTAAATTTACTCATACTGCAGCAAGTACATTTATCATATATATGGCACTTAATTTTCTGAATTTATTTTCTGCCCTCTCATCCAGAATTTTCAGTTACATTTTTAGATCAGTACAGGATTTTTTGGGGCAAAATGCTTGTTCCACAGCTCACAATTGTTACAATGCTTATGGATATGATAAAAATGGGAATAAGGCTGCTTCCCAATAAAATTCTGTCTTGTTAGCACCAGATATAATACAGTGTGCTCTACAGGCTGTTGTATTTTTTGCCAGTCAGGGGCCTGCTCTTCTTGCATGTTAAGTGGAAAGCAGCGTAACACAACTGCTCTGCACAGGAGCTCTAGAAGTGCAGAGCTCTTTCACAACTGAATTCATGTAGTAGCCACTTAAGTCAATTATATTTTTTACTAGTCAAGCCTTAGAGCATACTCAGTGAAAACCATAATTTAGCAGTAGAGATACCTTCCCTTAATATAGACAGTCAAGTATTCCTTTCAGCTTGCATTAAAGAGAGTAGTTCTTTGTGTGAGTTAGAAAAGATTGTGCTCCAAGCCACCTACTTCAATTATAATCTGAGAGTTTGTAAGTGAAATTAGTCATCCATGGCATTGTAGTATTCCAGCACACAGATTGCTCAGGGATATCTCAGTGCCTAGGAATAGTTGCTAAATTAATAAATTAGTCATGTCTTCAGTTAGCTACTGCATTATATCATTATGAATTTGTGAAGTTTGTATTCCTCTTTCCCTTAATTGAAACATTTTAATTTTCTCCCATGGGCAAATCACAGAATTATAATCATTCTATAAATGAAGTAAATGAAGATTAATTGGAACTTGTTTTCACAAAATATGCAGTATCTTCTTAGAAGACACATGATGAGATTCAGAGTGTCTGCTGTTTAAAATGGGACTTGAAGAAACTGGCTCTGTTGAAGAAAGTGGTGAGAAAAGCTACCTCATATTCACTAAATACTCTCTTTCCAGAGTGAAATTTCACTTGACATCTGCATCTGTAAAGGAAGAATTTCAGAGTGAAAAGCTGGGTGTCAGCTTCCCAACTAAACTACCGTAAGATTGCCAGATGAGGCAGAAGGATGTTTAAGATGTGCCTAGCATCCTCTAGCTTCTGCTACTGCTTATGGTTTTTTTTTAGGTAAACCACAGTTTTACCTGAATTATATTTATATAAAGTATATAGAATCCCACTAGGTCTTTCTTAATCTATCTTTTGAAGTCTCAGGACATTCAAACATGGAATGTCCTACTCAAAAGACCTTGCAATATTGAAGAAGAAGAACAGACTGGGAGAGAGTAGAGTAGAGGACTTATTTTTTTAAAGGCTTTGGTTGCTTGCTTGCTTGCTTGCTTTCTTGCTTTGGAGAGTCTTCTTCCCTACCACACACCCCATTACTACTGAGACTGGGATCTGGAGAATGTATCTTGAAGCACACATCTAATGGATAATTAAAATATCCAGATTACACATATTTGTCAAGCTTTTGGCAGTTGTTCCAAGGGTTAAACAGTATTACTGTTAAAATGTTACAGCTTTTATTCAATTATGAGATCTCTGGAAAACTTATATTTATATTCTGTAATTAATTAACCAATACAACTTAAAATTTTTTCAGAAAAAAATTAATTTTTGATTGGCAGTACAAAGGCTTTTACAGACCCTCTGTAAAAATGCTGAAAAAAGCAAGAGATCAAGAAAGAATTTTTTGTCACATAGCCTTTTAGTTTGATCCTTTATTTGCTTCTGTAGACTGACCATAACTTTGTATTTCTGTGAGTTTTATTAAGCACTATTTGACATTGTTAATTTCCTGTAACTCTACAGAATAAACTTCCTTTTTAATATGATTAAGGTTTTGCTGAAATGTTTATTTGCTGTGTAGTTGTAGAAGGCATCTTACATTTTTTCTGCCGTCTGAAAAAAGTGTGACTTACACTTTGTCAGTAGAGTGAAAAAAACCCAAATAATCTCCATTTGGGCCAAGTGACTTTAAATAGTATAGAATTATAGAATGATTTGGTTTGAAAGGATCTTAAAGAATCTGGTTCAAGACCTCCGCCGCAGACAGTGACAATTATCCCCAGATCAGGTTGCTCAAAGCCTTGAACACTTTCAGTGGTTGGGCATTCACAGGTCGTCTGTGCAACCAGTTCCAATGTCTCACCAACCTTACTGTAAATAAATTCTTCTTTAAGTCTAATTGTTGTGGAATTTTTTTAGGAATGGTACTCCCCAATTCAGTGTTCCCACTGAAACTCCAAACCATGCTGCCACTTGCTTGCTCCCTCTCTCCTCTTCCCCTTCCCCCTTGCAGTGGGCTGGAAAGTTGCATTGGAGGCATAAAAGGGGAAGATCATGGGTTGTGGTAAGAACAATTTACTGGAAACAACAGTGAGATAAGAGGACAAACAATAACACCAACAAAACTAATGAGAGATGGTACAAGAAGAAAGAAACACTATTGCTCACCTCGGAACTCCCAACTATGGACAATATCAGGCCGCAGCCTTGCCACTCCCACCAGTCCCTCTGGCTTGGAACCAGCCTTACCCAAACCAGTGTCTGCCACTCTTGTTTGACAGGAAGGAACCCGTTCTCCCTGGAAAAGAGTCCCTTCCCCCTGCCCCTGGCAATGTTGCGAGGTGGTATAGAATAACCTCTGTGTCCTACCTATGTTCCCTCCCATGTCCCTGCTGGAACCAGAACACTTGTCTAAATCTACCCCCTTTCAGTTTAAAACCATTGCCCCTTGCTCTGTCACTAGAGACTCTGGTAAAAAGTCTTTCTCTATCTTTTTTTAAAGGCACTCATTACACAAAATTTTTTCTTCATCTTTCCTATAAACCCCTTCTGTAAGTAATAAGGTCTCCCCAGAGCCTCTCTTCTACAAGCTGAATAACCCTGTCTCTCAGTCTTTCTTCAAAGGAGAGGTGTTTCATCTCTCTGAGTGTTTCTGTGGCCCCACTCTGTACCTACTCTAACTGGTTACAGTCCTTGTTGTGCTGAGGATCTCAGAGATGGATGCAGTATTCCAGGTGAGGTCTCACAAAAACAGAGTAGAAGGGGAGAATCTGCTGGTCATGCTGCTTTAGATGCCATCCAGAATACGGTTGTGTGATTAGATCTCTGGGATGCAACTGCACATTGCTGTCTCATGTTCAAGTGTTCATCCATCAAGACCAGACTTAAAATTCATTAACTTAAATGTAATCTTAAATTTGCCTTACAGATTTTTTGATTTATTTGTCTTTCTTTCCTTAGAGGGGAAGCTAAAAATGCTTGGGGCCAAGGAAGGCATCAGAAATTGTGGTGAGTGGGAATTGCATGAGTGAATATTCTTACTTGAACTTCCTTTCATATAATTAAATTTTATATCAGAGAAAATGTTGACCTGTAGAAAACTGGAGAGAAGGAGCTGTGTGATGCCAGTGCCACTTTGAGGATTGTGTATCAGTACTCATAGAAATAATAATAGCAGAAGACTTTTTTTTTTGTACACATAAGTTGAAGCTGCATTTCAGGTCAATAATTTTGAGCAAAAACACTGTAACTCACAGACGTGAAAGAGAACCTTTGTGTGTTTTGGTTGTGCTTATTCTAAACCAGTCCTATTAAATAAGAAACATATAAAATCAAAGACAGATGAGGATTTGCCGCTAAATATAGATGAAAAAAGCATGCATCTGTTTAACCATTTTCTTATCCATGTCTCTTTCCAGATCCCCCAGAAGATTCTGTATATGATGTATTTCTCATACAGAGAAGAGCTACTGGAGTGAGGTTGTGTAATACTCAAATAATAGGATTTTATGAGATATCTCCACATGTCTGAAACCCTTATCAGATACCACTAATGTATGTCTCAGGTTTTAATTTTTGATTGGGGAGTTTCTCTCGTGTGCTATAATCATGCACTCATATATGCTAATTATAATGGCATTAGCAGGCTTGATTTTTTCTTCTTTTTTAAGTAGGCACATGTAGCATTTCAATGGCTGTATCATTGTACCTAAGATACTGATAAATCAAGACTTATCATGTTTGACCTAATGTAGAAAGACATTTCACTGTTAAGTACTATCAAAAAGGAGCTCACTATGTTCATTTTCCTCCTGAATGGTAACAGTTGTGTATTTCATTTCAGGTCCAGATATTCAGCATCCTTCTGTTTCCCACCTCCTTCAGTTTCACCTTCAGACACATTCTAACACCTCTGCCTTGGTGTATCCCTAAAGAACATGCTCCAAAGCCCTTATTTGCCTCAGGCATCTTGCATTCACCAGTGAGTACAACTGTGCTGCTTCTTGACTCCACATATGCCTTTCAACACTACCGACCATGGCTTATACGCATCAACAGAAGCAAAACTAATTCTGTCATTGCTCTCATGTTAAATCAGAAAGCTTTAAAGAGTATATTCTGGACTAAATCAGAGAGGTATTTTGGATTCAGTTCTGTCCTTATAAGCACAGTGCTGCTAAATTATTTCAAATATGAAGTCATAGCCCCCAGTTCAATATAGTCTAGGGGAGGAAGGTATTGAGAGCAGTCCTGAGGAAAAGGATTTGGGGATAATGGTGGATAAAAGACTGGACATGATCCAGCAATATGCACTCACATCTCAGATAGCCAACCATATCCTGGGTGGTATCAAAAGCAGCGTGGCCAGCAGGTCAGGGGAGGTGATTCAACCAGTCTTTTCTGCCCTATGAGAGCCCACCTGGAGTGCTGTGTTCAGGAGCCTTCAGTATAGGAAAGATACAGACCTGTTGAAATGCGTCCAGAGGGGGGCCACAAAGATGATCTTCTCCAATAAGAAAAAGGTGAAAGAGGGTTGTTCTGTCTGGAGAAGAAAATGCTCTGTGGAGACTTTATTACAGCCTTTGAATACTTAAAGGTGTCTTACAAGAAAGATGGGGACAAGTGTTTTAGCAGGGCCTTTTGTGATAGGACAGGGAAGAATGGTTTTAGAAACCATTTAGAAAAGAGGGTAGTTTTGGACTAGATATAAGGACAAAATGTTTTATAGTGAGATTGATGAAACACTGTAACAAGTTGACCAGAATGGGGTTGGATGTTCCATCCATGGAAACATTCAAGACTAGGTTGATTGGGGCAACTTGATCTAGTTGATGTCACTCTCATTGCAGGGGGTTTGGCCTAGATCCTCTTTAAAGGTCTCTTCCAAGCCAAACTATTGTAGGGTTCTATAATTCTATGACAAAGCTAGTTGATAATTATGCTCTATTAATGGATGTCATCCTTGCTATAAAATTGTCAGTGTTCACATGCAGTCCCACAACAAAAATTATTTTAACATTCCAATCACATTAATTTTAAAAAGCTATGTAAAAAAACCTTTTATTACTTCCAATTTGTCGCACATTAATCCTACAAGATACATATTTGTAACAACCCACTAAGAACAATTCCACAAAAATACTCAAGTATAGTCTCTTTGATTGACTTTGAGCTTTAGAACTGGTTCTAAATGCATTTCTCATAGAGAGGCTCAGCTGGGGAACAACAACAAAAAAAAACTTACTAGACTTAAATTTACTTGACCCTAAGATTATTTATCAGTTTGTTAAATGTACTGCTTAAAATATTTCCTTACACTAGTAAGAAAATGTCACAGTCAAAGAATAATGAATTATGGGACTGACATGTCCCATAGCAAAGCTAGCAACAGCGTGCATGATTGTGTGGGGCATTCTGACTGCTTGATTTCAATATTCTGAAACCAGTTTCTTTAAACTTATATCAAAGGATAGCATTTGACTAATATCTCTCCAGATTAAGGCTATTAAGTCATATAAACAAGGACATATTTTGGAAGCTGATAAATATATGCTTAGCTTGTTTACATAGACAATGTAAATAATTGTGTATTTCGAGTGGAATAGAAAGACTTTTGAAGAACTTCATTCTAAGTAGGACAAAATATTCCAAAACATTTCAACTGAACTTCATAATTTTACTTTGTCGAGATGTGTTGTGATGCTTTATTTTTTTCTTATTTAATTACCCATAATATTACAGCAAAATGAGATAAAATAATACAATAAAATAAAAAAAGGTAAATAAAATTAATAAATTTTTAAATTATTTCCATCATTTCTGCTGGGTAAAGAAGTAATCTCTAATAAAGTCTTTGATTTTCTAGAATCATAATTTTGTATAAAGTTTTGGCTAGCTTTATTCTGTAGTTGTTTACCTTTTGAAAAGCTGTGAGGCTTTATAAAGGTATTAAAAATAAAAATATTTCACTTCTAAAAGGTGACTGACCTCTTTTTGAACTGTTAAAAATGTGTTTGTGTGACTAGTGTGTCATATTTTATCACCTTAATACTGATTTATAGCTATATAGCTAGATATATATAGCTGTAGTCCATCTTGCATTTGAACACTCTGTGACAACACATAAGTTGATTATTCATAAATACTATACTGATTCAATGTAAAGAAAATATATCAGTAGGTTTCCCATGGGTTTTACAACAACATTATTTATTATTTACACTTTATAGCAAGATAGCTAGTAGATAGTTAGATGTTAAGTAAAGCTAAATCAGGACTCCTTAGAGTAAGTATGACATTTTATCCAGACAGAACAACCTAGCTTTCCATGATAATTTTGCTCTAGAGTTTGAATGGTCTGCATTCATATCTTTTGTTTGGAAAAAAAAATCACTGACCCATTGTGAGGATGAAATTTTGTATGTTATCCATATTTATAGGGAACTATCTAAGCTGGGTTTTGATTATTGTAACTTCTACTGGTTAAAAAATTTCTCTGGCATGCAACCAGTAGCTGCACGAAAATTTTAGATTAAACATGAATGATGATGGGAAAACTTGTCATTTTCCTACTTCCCTCCACTGAAGACATCTGGCAAATCATTAATACAGTTTGCAACCCTAGCAGCACTGTTGATTCCTTGCCACTTCTTGTAACCTACTGGTGAAGAGCCAGAAACAAAGCAGACCATTTTGGAAATCAAATGACTTCATGAACTTACGTCAGATCTCTCCTTTAACTGGTATTTGTAATTTCTGTCTTGAACATGGTAACTTCCTGTGTGTCAGTAAACCTTTGCTGAGTTTAATTCAACCAGCATTCTTTGCCTTTTGCTGAACTCACCAGCCTACCTGCTCTCCTAAAGCCCCCAAATTCAATGCATCCTTTTCTTCCTCTAGTAACTTATTAAATAGTGGGTATAAATTTAAATGCTGTTTTTCTCATTTTTAAAGTCTCATAGATGACTCTCTGAAGTTATTAAAATAAAAACCATGCTGTGGGACCGAGATCTCCTTTGGCTTTCTCTAACAACACTGCTGTCCATCTTCAGAAGAGCTGTTTTCTCAGTGTGTGGACAGGCAGAGTTTGAGAAATGGGTACTTCCCCAGATTTTGTAACTTGGTCATACAGACACAAAGGTCTGTGGTAGATGGCAGAACTGAATCTGTATTTTCCCTTGTCTGGTAGGCTTTTGCATGTTTTCTTTAGATCTAAGCTTCCCAATGATGTTATTTACTGTTCATAAACTTTTACCATGTAGAATAAATGGAGAACGGGACTCCAGTAAGGTAAGCACAGATAAAATTTGGAAAGCCCCTGTTCCATGAGTGTATTGTTGGTGGACTTGGCAGTATTAGGTTTATGGTTGGACTTAAAGGCCTTTGCCAACCTTAATGATTCTAAGGTACTGTGATCTAAACAATGAAACAAGTACAAAGGTGGAGAAAAATACAAAATATAACAAAATCATAAACGAAGTGATATCCTACTAATGTCATATCAGTTCCTCAAGGAATCTGGCTGAGGGAGTGGTGAGAGGGGGAAATAAGAGGAAATTATTTTAGATAGAGAAAAAGAGACAGACATCAAATCTGGGAGAGAAGGCAGACAGAAATAAAGCTAATCTGACAAATTAATGACAGAGGAAGTTTGGAAAAAAGTAGAAGAGAGTCTGGAAAGACTGGAAGGCAGCAGTGAATTAAACAAGATATGTAAATTTTCATGTAAAAACTATAAAAAAGTGATGTTCTACTGATTGGAACAGAAATGGTCCCATGGTACTCTGAGACTGTACTTCTGTGGTAATTGTCTCTGGTAATTATTCTGAAGAGTGTCAGATCAAGTAGACTCACGAGCTCATCCTTAAGGTGATCATGTGTCAGGGTATTTATGCTCTGTCTATATTGAACAGAGTAGATACACACCATGGCAGGAGAGCTATCCCACAGCCCTTGGCATCTCAACAGCGCAAGCCTCCCTAGTACATACCTTGCTCTAACTCATTCTCCTATTGTGCACTTTATGGCCCAAAGAGAAAAATACTTATGTAAAAGTAGCTAAGAACACTACGTGTGTCTGCAGATCTTAGGGTCCAACACTGTCACTTATCTTGGCTGGACTATGGACAATGCCACAGGATCATTCACTTCCTATGGCATGGGTTAAAGTGACCATGATGCACTAGGTGCACCTCAGAATCAAGGTCTTAATTCTTATCCTAATGCTGAGGTCATGTATGGTTATTTTATTCAGATCATGTCTTACTACTTTTCTTCCTAGATACTGGCCAGGATCATGACTGTGCCAGTCTTTGGTAGTGTCAAGTGCAAGCAGACTCAGAAGGACCCAGACACAGGTTCCTAGTATATACATCTTTCTGAGGGACAATTAAGTTATATTAACTCCTTGGGGAAGACATGGAGGCCCCTTGACAGTGTGACACAGTAGCTCCAAGAAAATCCCAGAGATCTTTGATGAGTTGGTAAAGCCCTGTAATCAAATTCTGCAGAGGATTTCAAGATAAAAAGCAAGAAAATGGGGAACTTACTAATGCTGCTAGAGCATCAAGTGAAAGGAAGACCATTTTCCTGCTGTCATAGGATGTTATTAGCAGTTAATAGTTCAAGTAATTCAAATATTTGCTATTCAAGTATTCCTCTAGCAAATGGATAGGCATTTGTGGTTTACAGAGCAGCTGTTTTGTACTATACTGACCACATCTTAATCTAAAAGTTGGCCATTGTAGAATGCTCTGAAGGATGTTTCAATTAGCATCTGATGAGAGCTGTCCAGAATACCTCTGTATAAGAAAACAGATTATTACAGAGGGCTTCCATGGGTCATGTCACAAATACCACTTTGAGGTAAATGGTAAGTAGGGTGGGTTGGCCCTGGCCGAATGTCAGGTCCCCACCAAAGCACTCATCATTCCCTCCCTCAGGGAAGTAAACAGGCGAAGTAAACACAACAAAAAGCTTACGGGTCAAGATAAGGACAGGGAGATCACTCAGCACTTGCCTCACAGGCAGAACAGGCTTGACTTGAGGGAATTATTTTCATTTATTGCCAGTCAGATCAGAGCAGAATAATGTGAAACAGGAAGAAATCTTAAAACACCTTCTTTCTTCACCTCCCTTTTTCTGGAGCTCAGCTTAATTCCTGACTTCTCTACCTCCTTTCACTGAGCAGTACAGGGTTTTGGGGAATGACAGTTGCCCAGATATATACAGCGTCATTTTTTTTTTTTCCCTGAACTGAAGTGTGTTTACTAGCATATATGTACCTGGGTCACACCAGATTTTTTCTGTTACTCCTTTATTGCTGCTTCAAAAACTTGAGAAAACTGTGGTTGTTCTTTCAGTTGTTGACCAGGTCATTGTTCTGTCAGTTTCTCTGACATGTTGTTTTGAGAGTGTAATTAGACAGGATAAAGAGAGCTTGTTAACCCAGCAGAGGTGATCCAACAACATGTGACCCTACCTGCATGTTGTGAGGACAATGAGAGCTGAAATGCTGGTGGAAAAAGCTGAGACTGTCAGTAGGGGCAGCTGTGTCTGTTCTGTTCTGCAAGGCTCTTTGCCATTGATTCAGTGCTGCTTCAGGGCTTCTGACAGCTTGGTTTTGCAAAAGTCAGTGCCAAGTACTGAAAGATTGACTTACTGCATCATACTACTAAAAGAATTCAGTTCTGTGAAGTCTGTAAAAAACCTGTTGATCTGCTGAATATTCAAAAATGTAGGGCGAATCTGTTGAGATCATTTTGGTGTTGTTCCCTAAGCAGCAGAACTATTGCAATCCTTAGTTTACAGATCTTTTTTTTCTTTGTGTTTATATGTATATCCCAGCAAGGTAATTAGGTGTTCCTATTACTGGTGTTTCCTAACTGTTACTCTCCTGACACTTTAAAAGCCACTCCTCATATTTCTCTTGAAACTGGTTCCTGACAGATTACTCTTAGGCTCTCATTGCAGACTTCTGCTTGCCAAGAGAAGCAGAAAACATCCCTCTGCTCCAATCATAAGGAAACACTTATTTTGGGCAATTATCTGGCATTCTCAGAAATCTCTGACTAGAAACAGACATGTCTATTTTTTTTTAGCGAGAAACCTGTTTCTCTTTATGGACTTGTAGTGGTTTGGTCCAAAATACTCATTACCGTTTACCTTCTGTGAGATAAGAATTAGGAGAAAAGCAAAGCAGGCACTAAACTTGAAAGAATATATAGAAGTTTATTAATAGACCTAAAAGAGGAAAAAAAAACCTCATACCACACCATCAGAACACTTCTCCTCCCCCCACCTTTCTCCCTTCTCCTACTGACAGTGTAAAAAGACAACCCTTGAGATGTTCAGTCTGTTTATCACTTCCATAATAACCTTGTTCAGTTAATTTAGGAAGAGGAGTCTCTCTTGCTCATGCTATGGAGACATCACAACGAGACAGCTGCCTGGGTTGGTTCTCTGCTCGCATCATGTGAGAGTCCCCTCTCCTGACTTGCAGCTTTTCCCACAACTGCTTTTGAGGGTCCAATCTTGAGCTACTGGGGTACAATTTTAAGGTTGAGCATTCAGAAACAAAAGTTCTCTTCACCCATCTGTAGTGGTTTGGTCCAATATACTCATTACTGTTTACCTTCTGCGAGATAAAGATTAGGAAAATGCAAAGCAGGCACCGAACTTGAATGAATATAAAGAAGTTTACTAACAGACCTAAAGGAAGAAGAAAATAAAAATTATACCACACCTTCAGAACTCTTCTCCTCCCCCCACCTTCCTCCCTTCTCCCACTGACAATGTAAAAAGACAACCCTTAAGATGTTCAGTCTGTTTATCCCTTCCATAATAACCTTGTTCAGTCCATTTAGGAAGAAGAGTCTCTCTTGCTCATGCTATGAAAACAGTATTGCAACGAGACAGCCACCCACTTCCAAATAACTTTGTTCAGTCTGTTTAGGAAGAGGAGTCTTTCTGCTCACATGTGAGTCCCTTCCCCCGACTTGCAGCTTTTCCCACAACTGCTTTCAAGGGTCCACTCTTGAAGGTTTTTGGGGTACAATTTTAAGGTTGAGCCATTCAGAAACAAAAGTTCTCTTCACCCATCTCTGGGAGCATTTCATCTCTAAGAACAGAGGCCCCTCTCCTTCCCTGGGAGCAAAAGGTCTTCCTCATCTTCATCTTTAGGACTATCTCTGGGAGCATCTCTAAGAACTGAGGTTTTCTCCTTTTGCATTTGGAGCAAAAGTCCTCATTGCTTCCATCTCTCCCTGTCCAAACTTCTCATGAAATTACAGCTGCGTCAACATCTGCCTATCTCAGCGCAGGTGCTTTTGCTTACGAGTTGAACACTCCACCCCCCCATATCTTCATGAAATTACAACGGGATACTCTTGATATATCATAGCTTCACAACAGAATTTCAGCTTTAAGCATCCCTCTTTCTTCTCCCTCAGGTTTTCAGCTCTTCACAGCACTAAAAGGGTTAATCTCACCTAGGCCTTGCAGCTGGAATGTTGCTTATTGCTGTTGGTCACATGACCTCTGCCGGCAGCGGTGCAGCTTCAGATGAAATCTTGGCCTTGGCCGCAGTGGAGAGGGGGGCGAAGCTGAGCCACTCTAGCTGCCCACAGCCCTGCTGGGGGGGGTGTGGGGGGGGGGGGGGGGGGGGTGTCCACGGGTGGAACAGGGCACATTGGCTCCAGGATGGCTGTGGCCCAGCCTGGCCTGGCCCGAGCAAGGCCTGGGCTGGGCCTGCTGGCCCCCTGCATGGGGCCCACAGCCACCTGTCCCAGCACCAGAAACGAGAGAAAGAGGCTCTGCCTTGAAGTTTCCTATTCTTAAGTGTGCATCACAGAGGCGGTCACAACTCTAAGTGGCTTAAAGAATTGTCCATATTCAAACTGGCCAGCTGATAGGTTCTGTCAGGTCATAGAGGAAGCTGTAAGAAGAACATCACTTCCGAGACTCAGCTTGCTAACCTATGACACCATCTCTAGGAGCATTTTAATCTCTAAGAATAGAGGCCCTCCTCCTTTCCTGGGAGAAAAAAAAGCATCTTCATCTCGAAGACTGTCTCTGGGAGCATCTCTAGGAACAGAGGTCTTCTCCTTTCCCATTTGGTGCAAGAGTCCTCATCGCTTCCATCTCTCCCTGTTCAAACTTTTCATCAAATTACAGCTGCTTCAGCATTTGCTTATTCCAGTACAGGTTCTTTTGCTCACAAGTACAGTTTGAATGCTCCACCCCCCATGCTTTCATGAAATTACAACGGGTACTCTGATATATCCTAGTCCATCACCACCATAGCCTTACAACAGATTTTCAGCTTTAAGCATCTCCTCTTTCGCCTCCCTCAGGTTTTCAGCTCTTCACAGCACTAAAAGGGTTAATCTCAGCCGGGCCTTGCAGCTGGAATTTTGCTTATTGCTGTTGGTCACATGATCTTTGCCGGGCAGTGGGCAGCTTCAGCTGAATCTTCGGCCGCACTGGAGGGGGGGCCGCTCCGTCTGCACATAGCAGGGCTGGGGGCGGCCACGGGTGGAACAGGGCCACACGACTCCAGGATGGCTGTGGTCCGGCCTGGCCCAGCCCGAGCAGGGCCTGGGCCGGGCCCACCGGGTCCCGTACGGGTCCCGCAGCTACCTGTCCCAGCGCCAGAAACGAGACAGCCCTCCCCCAGGCTTTGTCCATTCTTAAATGTGGATCACAGAGGCAGTCAAAATTGTAAGTGGCTTAAAAAATTGACCATATTCAAACTAGCCAGCTGATAGGTTCTGTCAGGTCATAGAGGAGCTGTAAGCACCTCTTTGCAAGAACATCACTTCCGGGACTATGCTTGCTAACCCATGACAGGACTCTAAAGGCACTCTAGGCCACCATCTTAGATTTGAATGTATAGTTTCAGATTTCTAAATTTGGTGAGATGAAACCCACTGTGGTTTGAAAATGTACATATTGTTTGCTAAACACATGTACATATTGTTTGCTAAACGCATTTTCTTTCATTAGCTTTGACCATCCTGCTGTCCTTTGGTGCTCTACAAAGCAAGCAGCCATCTCATGTCTTAGAATCTGCTGTGGGCCTGCTTATGACTAAGCTTAGGAGGAGCAGCTGGACCACACAGGCACAGATTTTTAAGGGGATGAGGGAAGTGATCAAGGATTTCAGTTCTGTCAGGTGACATTTTTATAGTTTGGAATAATAGCTATGATAATTTTAATAGAGTCCCTTTAACAAAGGAATAAAAAGAACATGGAACAAGTGTTTCTTAATGGGATTTTGTAATTAGAAGCATAGAAGTATCACAGTGTGTGAAAGAATGTTGTAAACTATATGAAACAAATGAAAAATGACTGTATTTCAGATGAATAACCTGTAATGAAGGGACTGTAGCTAATATTTCTATTTGTCAAACTGGATGAGTAAGGTGGTAGAAGTCTAGTTGCCAGATGTAATTTCACCTGACACTTGTGTTTTGTTATAAAATTACCATTGTGGAGACCAGCTCTCTGTCTGCCAGCTAGATTTTTTTAAAGTTAAATTGAAGTGACTGACTGTTGCAGATAGCTGTAGGCTGCATTTCTACTTCCTACTAAAGGACTAAGAAGAAGAGCTCTACTATGGCAAAGAAGAAGATTGATTACACTGGCAAAGCAGTAAATAGATTGTC
This sequence comes from Corvus hawaiiensis, assembly GCF_020740725.1. NCBI lineage: Eukaryota > Metazoa > Chordata > Aves > Passeriformes > Corvidae > Corvus > Corvus hawaiiensis. The sequence continues at coordinate 27,692,113 of NC_063238.1, forward strand.
ATTTGTATTTGGGCCATTCTTTCTTAAGTGAATTGAAAGAGTTCATCTGAATTTCAACTTTATTTGATACTGTAGTTTCTTCAGCTGGAATTGCTGGCTGGAATGAGCAACACTTCATAACTTTTCAATATATAAATCAGGTAATCATGCTTTCCCCCCTGCATTTTGATCTGTAGATGAAAGAGCAACAATTTACAAATAACAGCAACTCATCTACATCAACACTAATGTGAAATAAAGTGGAGTGAAGGAAGACTTGTGCTCATTAGGTCTGCTACTGTTATTGACAATAAATTCTAATGCATCTATGATCAAATATATTTTTTTAATTGTAAGGTTTGTTTCTAATTTTGGCTCCAAGTGTAATGTACTCACTTATTAACTATGGTATTGTTCTAAAGCCCATTGCAGTAGGAAGTGGACTATTTTCATTGGAATGATCTATATGTCTGGTATTGACTGCTATGGCTCCACTGAAGTCAGGATGACTGATCCAGCAGAGGTTGTGCCCAATGACTTTCATAGGCACTGATAAAGGACGGGCACTGCTGCTGATAATAAGCAAGTGGCCTCATGTGGATAACAGTAACTATGAGATCTCATGTTGGTACTTAGTGATTCAAAATGCTCAGTCTTTGTCTCAACTGTTCCAAATTTCAGATGCTATGAAGAATCTTTTCACATCTTTACATCAGAATAGGCCTGAAAAATGTGTAAAAATACTCAGCTCTATCCATAAATTCAGAACTCTGTTAGCAAGCAGATCATCTAATCTACATGAATTACTGTGCAATTCAATTTTTTCTTGAAGCACTTCCTTCTGCAAGGTAGTAAAAAATTATGGATTCTCATTTTATTATTCCATGGTGTATCAATTATAGAATAATAATAATGCTTAGAATATTATCAATACATTTTCTGGTAATATTTATTAACTCACAGTCATATCCTGTTCTTGGATTGTTCCTAAGGGTGAATGACTGAGTACTGGTAAATACTTACTTCACCACAGCTCCCTGAAACCTCAAAGCTAATTCTATGTACCAAGAGAACCTGGAGATAGCATGTGTGGTTGACTGTTGGCATTGTGGGAATAGTGTTGCTGCTCTCCCAACAGAAATCACACTTTCTAGCTTCTGGAAAGAAATGATTCTATCTTCAATAAACAATTTTTTTTTTAAAAAAGGATCTGGACAGAAATTTTACTTGGCTTTTTACTGTACAATTAAAAAAAAAGTGTATAAGCAAAAAGAAATAGATGCAATAAATAGTCAAAATAATTTGGTAGAATTTTCTCCCTTAGACAAAATTAAAATTAAATGACACATAAGTGGACTCCTGTGGGATAAATACTGCAAAATCACACTACAGAATTTCCCAAATAGGGAAGATAGGGACGACTGTGGGGATGGTAGAAGCTATCTCATGAAATAACAAATAAAGGAAAAAATATAAAGATATTGTTGGACTTGGCATTATAATAATAAAAAGCAACAGAAAATGTAAAAGATCAGTAAGCATTAGAAGCAGGGAGGTGTTACAGTGCTGATACTGCAACACGCGTATTAGACAACGAGGCCCGTGGAAAAGAAATATATATGGACCGGTTCTTGATAGATGTTTCAGAGAGATGTTTATTTCTCCAGCCACATGGCCGGGATCTGCCAAGGAACTGAGGCAATCACGGGACCCGAGGGTCCTTGCCCGCGCAGGGAAACACAAAACAACCAATGGGGAACGAGGCTGACCAGGGCCAGGGAAACCCCGTGCCTCCGCCCCAGGGCCCCTCTCCCAGGGCTTCATGGCAGGCGGAGGGCCCCAACAGGGAGGCTCAAATTAATAACTTTGAGAGATAATATAATATAGTCCGAGATGCGGAGGGGAGATACCTAGGAACTGTAGTGTCAGGAATATCCCTGAGGCAGTTGAGATATAGGTCTAAGGAGAAGCGATCTTTATAGGCAGAGAAATATTATCAGAATATGGTGAAAATTTCCTTTCTTTTGGACTTTTGGTAAGTATGGTAATATATTCACATAGTGCAATAACTGTATTACTGGATGTATCTCAAGGCACCAAAGTGCCATAAAATAAAGATAGACTCAAGAATGTTCAGTAATGGGCAATAGTTGCAGTGAGGAACCAGTTTATGAGAAAGGCTAAGTGCTATAGCCTGGCCAAGAGTAGCCAGCAGGGAACGTGCTGACAGACTGTTACTGAAGGGTGCACTCAACCAGGAGCACAGTCAAATTTTATAGCTTAATAAAAAGAGGAGTAAAAAGAAGCAGAGGGATGAAATTATGAAAGGAAAAATAAAAAAAGAATTCTTGATAGAGAGATTTATTTTCTTTGAGGATGATCTCACAAAAGAAGCAATAGAAGCTCTATAACAAGGAAAATTTAAATGAAAGTGAAAAAAACTGCTAGTGTATGGACATTGGAGAACAGTCTGGCAAAGATATAGATTGAATGGTTTACGAGTCACATAATTCATGCCTATATTCCAAATTACACTGGCATAAATAAGTGGCTGTTGTGTGTCAGTCTGTAAAATTGCCTCTGTAATACAAGCTAATCAGATAATATCAAAATGAATCTGTTGTTAAAATTAAAGTGGTTTTGTTAGGATTTTGACAGCTTTCTATTACCTTCTGTGTCTTTACTGTCGTAAAAACAAGTCTGAATTCCTGGAGCAGAAACATGTCAACCACCAAAATTCTCTGTTTCTGCACATGAAGTATCCTCACCTTCCTCACCTTTCCACTCTGGCAGATATTTCATACCTTTTTTTTTTTTTTAGATAGAATGTCTTATCTGTAAGAAAATTAGCTCAGAGTTTACAGAATCTATACTGTGTCTATTTAAATGAAATATTTTCATCACTTTTCCACAACAGTCACGGAGCTGTCATGTGCAAAGCATCTGATTCTGAGTCATAAAGATGTACTTTGCAAAATAAAAACATGGTTTTGAAGGAGGACTTGCTGAGCCATCAAATCCAGTCCACTTCCCATAATTGCAAAAAACTTTTGAAAAGATATTTCGCTCAGGAAAATGCACAAAATATCTCTCCCAGACTGTCTACTTACTGCTCACAAAATTCTTCCGAAAAATCTAAGATAGACTTCTGGTCTATGCAACACCTGGGCAGGAAAAATAGTGGCAGGAATGGAGAAGGCAGCAGCAGGGCACACCTGGTGTGATGCAGTAACTGAGGTTTCATTAGATTCGTGTGAGGGGAGTACAAGTAAGTTCACTTTGCAGCTCTAATTTTTCCTTGATGACAAAAGTGTCAAATATCCACTGTTTGGACAGGAATGCATTTTGCTTTAGCTATCAATGTTAATCTCTTTCTTTCATAGTTCCTTTCATATATTTTCATGTTTTTCAAACATGCTGTATCTTCCTTTTAGGTAGAAAACAGAACTATCCAAATTCACATACAGCAGTTGAAAAGTATTTTCAGGAAAAAAAATTAGGTCTTTTGGATCAGTTTTCAAGCACTGAAAATTTGTGTAGTGTCACAGAGACAGAAAAGGTGTAATGGAGTTGCAATAGCCAAGTGAGGATCGGCTTCAGGTCGCACAGTCCCATGCCCTGTTCACTGGCTCATGTTGTCTCACCTAAAGACAGCTCTCCTACTCTCTCCAGTGTGTGTGGTCTCCAAGGAAGGATGCAAAAAACATATGCTGTCTGCTATATTTGATCTGTGGACAGAGAACTGTTATATTCTGGGCTGCACATGGATTCTTAATTGTGTGGCAGAATTAAGGAGGAAACACCTGGAGCAAATTCTATATCCTTTAGTATTTTAAAAAAGAATTGTGATACTACACAGCCAGAATATTGCAGCATGTGTGTTAATTGGCTGAAATATTCAAAACAGATATTGATCTTGAAAACATCCAACTTTCCCCATTATGAACATTAAAGCATTTGTTAAGTAGGAAGGCAGATGTTAATTGGTTATGAAAAATTCTTAGCAACTTGTCTGGGTCTGTGCTTGACTGTTGCTTGAGGAAATATAGACCAACTTGCTTTTCTTGCTGCAGCTAATTACAGCACAAGGTTCTTAAGCAAAGTCTAGGAAGCAAACAAATCTTATCACTCATTGTTATTTCACCTTCTTACAACATTAAATCTTTCTGGAGACATTTATTTTTGAGTCCTAGAAGCTCCCTTAATAAAATATACAAAAATATATGCAAAGTCATTGTTTCAGAATAAAATTATGCCTTTGTTGGAATGATGGGTCTATAATAATTCAAAAGTAAATGTAAATATAGACTACTGTCAAAATAGTAAAATATGATAATTTTTGTGTGCTATTCTACGGTATACATATTGCTGTTTGTAAGTTTTCATAACAGTGATAATAAAAAATTTAGACAAAGGTAAAGAGGATGGTGGAAAAAACTGTATCTCCCAGCTTGATTTTACTAGATTTTACTAGATTTTACTAGAGTTCTTGACATTGAAATAGATGGCATACTCCAGGGTATGATCTCTATCAAGCATTTTTATGTTAGTAAAATAGAAATATTTCAAATTAGAACCATGAGACTCTTCTTCCCTTTTACTATCACAACCTTCCCATTATAATTATCTGCAGTAAATCCTAAAAGTGAATTGTACTGCTGTAGGAAAACAATTTATCCAGTGATAACGTCCCATCAAGCACAATTGGTTACCAGGTCTTACACTATTATTTCAAGAACAGCAAGTTGCCTTATTCTTGATGTGAATGGCATCCAGCCAGGTGCTGTCTGAGACAAAAACTACAAATTGGTGTACTGTTTTCTTTCTCTCTCTATTCTGACCTAGTTAGGAAGAGATGTGGGGAGCAGACACAGCAGGAATCTGAGGTGCTAGGAGTGAGCATCTTAGTGAGCATAGGATTCAACTAAGCAGAAATCTGATGGGACTGGGTGACACAAGGGATAAGAAAATGGGGCATGAAACCATTTAGGCTGATTAATTGGGTCTGGAGGCATTAACGAATTGCCGAGTGATGGCTGTTCCTTTACTTATGTGAAATAATCTGTTGAGCTTGGTAACACTTTTCTTTGTACAAATAACTACCTGGTGGTGGTTATGGTGGAATTGGCACTAACATAGGATTAAAGAAATGGTTTTAGAGAGTGACATAATAAACAGAATTGGGTTAATAGAAATCACCTTTAAGGTGAGCGGCTCATGCTGTTGCTAGGGGAAAGTGCAAAACTCAAAGTAGAAGGAACTGAATGAGCCATCTCCTGTGACTGCTATTTTAATTTTGATTAGCAAATTAATTAATGGACATTGACTATGCATTTTTCCAGCATTCTAGGTCATGCAGGAATATCAGTCTCACAAAACAAACAAACAAAAAACAAACAAAAAGGATAAGAATCAAGTATACTTAAGAATCCTTCAAACTTTCCCCCAGATACTTTCTATTTTTAGTTCAGGCCATCTTCTGCCTATAGTATAGCACTCTAGAGGTGGATTAGAGGGCATAAATCAATCTCTGTCTGAAATGTTAGAAAGCTGCTTCTGCTGGACAACACGTACCACTTTTCAAGGAGACTAGCTGTGTGTCTTGCTCCCGTTTTCAATGGCTGCTGCACATGAAAGCTAGGCTATCTGACCTCAAAACAAGAGAAGTTTATTCTTTCCCTCCTTGTGACATTTATAACTTATATATTAAAAACCCATTCAAATAACTCTGCAGAAGACTTCCTGTTTGCTGTCATGGAGATTTAATGGGTTATTCTGGTGTGGACAGCTAAATAGCAAAGTTTATCTTGGGATCTGTTGGTAGCTGAGAATCTGTGACAGAAGTGTCTCTAATCATGGCACCAATTCAAACAAATCCAAAATGTGTGCAAAATATACTCTGATTTGTGATCCCCAGTGACCAGCATTCCAGCTTTTGTAAGCATATCTGTACTGTCTTAGAACATATTAGTAAAAATACCTGAAGAAGTGCACGTCTTCACTGATGGTGTTTTTCAAGTTTAAATCCTATTTCTGTTGTTCCATAAGCTCAAATAACTTCCATTGTACTTAAAAATCCATTGTATTAGCCATTTTGCTAGTGTCAAAATCAAAAATCAATTTCTATGTAATAATTGATTCAATTTGATGACCATTAATTAATAAAGTGATAAACTTACGGATAAGTCCTCGTGTATCTATGCATAATTGTATTCATGTACATGTATCGTGAAATATGATAACTTCATATATTTAAACTAAGTCACACAAACATCTAGGATACTGGAATACCTCTAGATAGCAACTTGTTAAAAGCACAGTCTATTAGGATATCATATTTCTGCAGTGAATTTAAATTCACTCACCAGAAGGTGCCAGTCTTGGTCCATAAACCCAAGAATCTAGTAATTGCCCTTCAGTAAATTCTATTACAGAGGTTTCAGTGGAAATGAAAAGCACAGAGTTCTGGTGTCAAAGAAGGCAGCAGCTAATGAACTCTGAAGGTAGAACACAAAACAAATTCCAGACCAAACATAATACTCCATAACAAATGTATGAAAAAGATTAATCATTCTTCACTGATTTTTTACACTGATGTAAAAATAAAATGGTCCCCATGAAGGAAGACACTGGGGAAATGGTAGATTGTAGGTTGCACTTATAGAAGACATTTCTTTCTTCAGTTTATGTGCACTTACTTTTAATCTTTATATTTTTTATTTTTATATTTTCATTGTTGTGGGATAAGTATGGATCATTATAGCTAAGAGGTTTTAGACCGTGAAGTACTGAGCTTTATTTGTTGAAATTGATTTTATTCTTTCAATGTGTCACCAGAGACATATAGCCAAGTACCCTCAGAAATATGTGTAAGCTGACTTTTCTTCCAAATGCTATAGATCCTTTTCTTATTTTATATAAGATCAAAGAATAAGCCTAAAGCCTGGAAGGTCCTAATGTGGTACTCCTGCACACTACTTTTACATAGTTCATGCTAACACAGTAACCATAACATTTTATATAGGCATAGCTTTGAGAGCAATTTTTTAATTTGGCACAACCTTCCTGCTTTTTCAGGATTCAGATTTCTTCCTTGTTAAAAAATTTTTTTCCTTTCTGTGATTCACAACAGAGCAATGCTCAATGTGTGCATCTCTAGGCTGTTTCTTGCCCTGCTGCTTCAGTCTAACTGCTGTGCTACTGTAGTGAAGCATGTAGTGAAAATATCTAGATACACAGATAGATGCCTGAGATTTCCTGTGGTTTCCTGTGGTTTGGAGTCTATCATGTAGGCTGTCATAGAGTCTGACTGAGTTTGAGAGTTGCAGCATGGAGTAACAGCTTCATCCTGAATTTATGCCAGTAATTAGACTATCGCAACTACCACATGTCATTTTTCTGATAAAGAAACAGGAGAACAAGGAGCTGTGAAGAGGAGAAAAAAATTACATTCAGCCTGTTTTCTCAGAAACATTTAATAAACTGTGACGAAATGGATCCATTTCTGTTCTCCAGCAGTTAATGAAATAAGATGCTGTGAAAACAGCCTGTAAATATTAAAAAAACTCCAAATTTCAAATATATATCTGAATTTTCAAGAGCAGAACCAATGGAAGTTGGGTTGGAAAATTAGTTTAATTTGAGAACAGTGTAATTATGTAAGACAGACATTTTCTCACACATCTTTGTGAAACCAAGTAGTTAAATATTTTCCAGATAAACATCTTGGATCAGGTCATTTCACAACTTTGATATAAGACATCTAATGAGCAGCAGGTGGCACTTTGCTTTGTTAGTGCTGAACTATTCACCTTAAAATGTTTTTAAGAGGCATAAAATGCATGAAGGGGATCTCTCAAATAAGATGTAAAACCTGAAGTCCTCAGCAATTAGATTTCTGAAAGGATCTTTATAATGGCCTGCACAAATTACATCATTTTATTTTCCCTTTTTTTCCTATGTAAATGCACGGGTGCATCAGTGCAAAACCTTACATCTTTCTGTTGGTTTATCCCAATTACTTTTGATGAATACCTGCTGGCAAATTTTAGTTAAACTTGATAGAGCAGAAGAGGTCTCAAAATCCTCAGACATTTCATGCTAGTTGCTGTTTAGGTAAGGAAGAGAGGTCCCATCAACACTTGAACAAAGCCTAAGCACATGTATGTCGTGCTAGGCACTGGAGAATCAACTTTTCAGGCAAGGGTTGTTTTCTACATGGTTGCTCCAGAGCCAATAATGCATGTCTTCTCCCTGGAGCTTTTCCTCTGGTTGAGGTAGTCAGGATGGTTCTCGCCTCTGAAGAATCTTGGATGTCTAATAAGAAGTGAGTTTCAACAGCAGCTGTATTAAAATTCACTTACAAAATAAATCAAGCATTAAACACAAATCCAAAGGAATCTAAGCTTCATTAATTCCACTTTCAATACAACTATTTGTTTACTTGCCATGATTTCCATACCAGTTTCCCTGAAACCGCATATAGGAGTTTTTTCCTCCTACTTCCTGAAGCTTTGGTACATTTATTCAAAATTTTTATAGATCCTGTAAATTTTGCAGAAATAAAGCATCTGCAAATCAGTACTTTTGTTTACCATTGATTTCAATAGGACAATTCAGGAAGGAAGATACTCCTCATTACTGGATTAGAGGTGGGCTTCATCACTTCAAATTTTGTGCATTTACAGTGGAGACATCCACATTTGAGCTAATTATAGAAACTCCTTTTATAGTCACTGGAAACAAATAAGTATTTCCAAACTGTGATTCATCTCCTCCCAAGGTTGACATCTAAAATAGGCCAGATGAATCACTCTCTAGAAGCAGTCTTATTCTCCTCTGACTGTAAAGGGAGTTTGGACAACTGTCTCACATAAAGATCTCTGCTGTTGCAGAAGTCTAAAGTTAAGTGGTGTGATACAATTTTACCCATCTTATGCTGATCTACAGTGTGCCGTATTAGATGTCCCTAACCTGGAAGTAATGGCGTAGAGTAGTGATTATGGATCTTAGCTCTCATAGGTACCTTTTTAAAGAGAAGTTTAACTACAAACATTTGTGATTAAAGAAACAGCATTTTTTTGTGTTAGAATGGTGATTATTTCTCCTACACAGAATGCATGGGGCATAATGGTATTTCTGACCTGAAGGAATAATTAGTTAATTGGGCATTGGGATTTTTCTCTGTATTTTTCTCATAAATTGAAGTTCACTATATAAAGAGGAATAGAGATCCTTGTATAAACCACTGCCTAAGCATAATTTTTAGTCCATGAGGAAAAGTACTAAAAATATCATTAAATGCCACTGGAACTCAGGGAAACAGCCTGATTCAAAGTGCTTAAGGTCCAGCAAAGTTTGTAGACTGTTATCTTCCGTTTAACTCTCCAAGTGCCTATTTCACATCAGTAAGCAGGCAGATGGCTCTGTTCTCTTTCTACTACACATTTAATTTTGTGTTTTTATCTACCATGCTTTTTGACTTAAGCTTAAAAAGCTTAATTAATGCAAAGCATTGCACGTATTTTAAATGTACTCATTAGTACATTTTTTAATATATTTTGGCATTCTTTTCAGTGGCTATTTTTTAATTTACTCATCTTTTACATATTTAGACTAATTTTTTTAAATTTTATTTTATTTTATTTTATTTTATTTTATTTCTGATAAGTTACAGAACATGCCCTGGTTTTAAAGAAATTAAAGAAATTCTAGTATGATGAGGATAATAAAATTATAAGTATTTGAGATAATATTCACATAGGTATTTCCTGCTTCTGTTTGCCAAATGTAGCTTGGAGAAGGGGATGTGACAGCACCATAGAGCATAACTCCATGCCATAGTAATGTATCACTGCACCTTTGGTCTTCTAAGACTAATGAAACAGGCATATTTTACAGAAATCTTCATTTAGCCTGAATATACAAATCCGCATATCTCCCTTTTTTAACCTGCCAGATTCACATGGATTGAGAGTGTGTTTGTAGGCAGGGAGCAAAATTTGTGTCTTACATGAAGAATAAAGAAAGTACAGCACTAAGCATGATTCTGTAACAAAATACATATGAGCAGACAGGAAAAAAGGCAGATGCATGAACATCTCATTAGGACACCATCCTTCTAACACCCTGGCTAAACACATTAGCCTGCATACCATTGTGCATAATTCTATTGACAGGCACATACCTCCTGCATCATTATAATTTCAAATAATTCCACTGCAAAACAAAACAACTCACACTAGCAAAGTGTAGCAATAGAACCTGATACTGCAGTGGCTTTACCCCATTTAGTCTCAGTACAGAGGATGACACTCTCACATTCTCACATTCTGAGAGTGTAATGGGGCCAAGGTCTGGGTTTCTGTGAGATTTTGGTGCTACTGCCGATTGCAGTCAGGTCCAGATTCTGTCACTGGGCTTGCTAGAGGTGCACCCTGTGCTGTGGCAAGCAATCACATGAGACATTCACTGGTTAGGACTGAGAGATTTCACAAAGGCGATACTGTCATTCTGAAAGGTGGAGGATATCAGATTTATTGCTTGTGCCTAACATACAGTTACAGGAAAAAGAAAAGCCTGAAATTTTCCCACTGACACATTCATCCTTTTTCATGTATGTCGGATTTATTTAATGTTAGTTGCTGCCAAATACCATAGCCTGATAGAAGTGAAGCTTTTGCTACTTGTCCCCAGGTCCACCCATTAGCAAGGCTGAGCATGTTCCCAGTAGGCACACATGCACACCGTGCATATACAGGTATACACAGAGCTGGCAGCACAGACCAACACAGAGAGAAAATGCAGCTCTCACATGATCACACACAGTGCCAATGGACTGATCCCTCTCACTCTGTGGCTGAGCAAGATGGAGGCCCATTATTGGGAAAATATCTATAAACATGTACAACGTGGATCCATCCAGCTCTAGACTCAGACACCCTGCCCAGTGTCAGTCCCTGGATCCCAGATTTCCCAGTGGCACTTGCACATAGACGCCATCAATGCTGCAACTGCACTTTGGTTGCTGGTAGAGACTTCTGCACACAGCAGCACAGGCACAGACACACGCATGGATCCCCTGAGCATCTGGGCTCAAAAACTGGCACTTCCCCAGCAGGAATGCCCTAGGCACCCCTGCCTCATGCACACATGCACAAATGGTCTCACAATCAGTCCCCAGACTGCACAAACTCTCTGGAAGCTGGCTGAAATCTCCTGACCCTCCAGGAGTCAGCCCACAGACCCTCTGGTCTCTCCAGGAGTGATCTTAGACTAAAGCTCTTAATCTACTCGCTGGCTAGCCTTGCTTGATATTTGCTGACCAGCACATGCAGACTCCAGTTTGCTGCACTCAGACCCCAAACACACATGCACACAGAAGAGAGAGAACCTCACTCAGGAGAAGATTTAGAAATGGAATTTAATGAGAAGACAGGACAGACCATGCTGCTCAGGCACAGGCCATGGCCAGACCAGCATGCTGACCAGCAAGCTGTTTACAGACAACTGACACCTTTTATGTTCTTATTTTTCTGTTGTCTCAGTCTTTCTCTGCCCCATTTGATTTTAATGCCTCCCTTTCCCCGCCTTTGATTCCTCCCATATTAACTCTTGAACAACCCCAGGTTGCTCTTCTCTTGCATCTAACAATGACCCCCATCCTGCAAGACCTATGGTGATTGTGCTCACCAAGATATCCCTGTGAGGAGAAGGGTTAGGGCAGGGGCTCATGTCTCTGGCTGGGGCACTGAGGCTCGCTCCCCCGCTGCCCTCTGTCTCTGCCTTGTTCTGTGTGCATGGGAGATGAGATTTATGTGCCTTAACAATATTCAATTTTTTTTTTCCAAATCAGGCTAAGATACAGCATCTTTAAAAAAGATAAAATCTACACTCATTCAGATAAAAACTACACTCCAGAGCTGTCAGAGTAGGATTAATCTACATTTCTTCTATTTTTTTCATCCTCTCTTCTCTGGTTGGCAGGTATAGAAAGGACATGAAAGTCATGAGCAGAATTTCAAAGCATAAAGCACACCAAAATACAGGAAACTAAGGCACTCCAACCACTCAAAGAAAAGTTACATACATATTTTAATACTTAAGGAGGTAGGTGCCACTACTTGCTGTGATTCACATACTTCCAGTGGTGTGGGATCTGCTGCATGGCTGTTGGTTTCACTTCACTCACATTTCTTGTAAGGACTGGGTTCACATCACATAAAAAGTATAGTATTAGACACAGATGAAGGACACTTTCTCCAGCACAGAACAGAGAGTCTTTGCCAGTAAGAGTAGCATTCCTGAAAGTTTTGTGACATCCAAAGCCATGATTACAGATTGACAAATCCTTTGAAGAAAGAACAAGAATATCAGGTGTCTATCTTCAACTAAGGCCACGTTACAGTCTAGGAGAAAAATGATCAGTCCTGTTAGTCTGATAATGATAGGAAAACAAAGAATTACGGAAGGGAAAGGTCAACTTTTGCATGAAGCATTAAACTGAAGGTCTGTGTCACTCTGCACTCAGTCTGCACTCAGACCTTGGAGAAGGTTAACCCAGACTTTTTTTATGTTCAGGTTTCACAGTTCAGTGTTGAATATTTGGGATCAAAGAACACACCACCAAATTGAGCTAATCAAAGAAAAACACATTTAGAATTTTTTAAATTCAGAAGAGAAAGAGCTAACCTACGTGTGAATATCCATAACTATTGCCATTTTTCTTAGAAACTGGTGTGGATGAGATCACATGTTCCCAATTATAAAATAAATTGGTTCCCTATTTTAGTAATTAAAATCAATCTAATAACTAACAATGAGCAGTGATAGTCTGCTGGCATGCATTCTAAGAGGTGATTAGATGTATCTATTTTGATGATGGTGTCATTACATTTAATTTGAAAAGTAGTTTAAGCTGTGAAAATATATGCCATAATTACCTTGAAAAATTACAATGTTTCTCTAAGACCAGATGCACCAAGATCTTCACTGCAAAGGTGACTACTTAAATCAGTGAATGTTTTCAAATTTTTAATAGCTCAGGCAAAATTGCTTGAACATTTAACATTTACCCATAGCATCTTAAAGATAGCAGTATGAATTATACTGATTATAAGATACAGACCTTTAAGTTTACAGAAGCGTAACATGAGAAATTCATGCCTTGAAGGACATTATGCAGATAGGAATTGATGGATGGGACTGTACATAGAGTTTTCTGATGGCTGAGCCCGGGGGCATGCTATGTCACTCATGTGTGCACAGTACTAAGTTGCTGCCAGAGCTTTTATTTCTGCTGACTGCTTTCCTTTTCCTCTGTTGCAAATGACATGTTCCAGGCTGCCTTTCACTCCAGGTACCGCATGAAGAAACAGGAGGCATAGGGCCAGCAATCCTTAGTTTGTGGCTTGACAAGTCAGCAAATTGTGAGAAAAGATACAGACATTTAATTACATCTTCCATTCTGTAAATCCCCCCAAATTTACAAGTGTACACTTTGTTTACATGTTTGCTGTTAAAATCAACTTGATGCTCAGTGTTGAGAAACTAGTGAAGGCTTGTTGCTCTCATGCCTACACTTACAATTTGGCACAATTGTGTCTTTCAGAAAACTACATCTATTGTGTTTGGCTGAGCATACTGACACTTCAGAGAACCTTCTATGAATGCCAAGCTCCTACTTAAATCTGCTTGTGCTCTTCTCTTTCAATTTATTTAGGTACCTGAAAACCCCTGCAGAAATGACTGAATACTTGTCTCATTGTAAAATTGTAGTCCTTTTGGGGGACAAAAAGCTGCTCAAACCAGCTAATGCTTACATCAATGTGACCATATTAATTATAGGAGACTCATTTAGTATTGAAGGTGTTATTGTTCACATTTCAAAAATATTCTTATACATACATATGCTTTTAAAAATTTTGCATTATAATTATGTATTACTATTGGATTTGTGGTTGATTTTGTACATCTTATATGTTAAAACTAAGCTTTGGGAATTGGTGAAAAATGTCTTTTGATAACATCAAAGATGGATAGGGCTGAATTATTCGCTTCTGAACTAATCTGATCTCCCTTGATTAGGACAAATCAGAGCCTTGCATGTACAAGGCATGTAGGACTGGGGTTAAGTAGCGCTTAGCAGCAAATTAAGGCCAAAAACTGTGGTCAGTTACAGTGCTTTTTGGTCATTGACTGAGTGTCTTTACCAGTGGTTTTCCTATATGATTTTGTGCATGTAGCTAGGATAATGGGTAAAAGCAATTTTTCTGTGTGCCATGTAGCATTTGTTCTAATGTGACTCATCAGTCTACCGTGCAGAGCAATGATACCTCTACCAGGTTGATATTTTTAAAGCTAATGAGCCACTGATTGCTATCTGAATGACTGAAGCTAACAAGACATGCTCTCTTCCAGTGATTTATAGTGATGAATTAATTAATATGATCCTAAATTCCATCTCCAGTAAAATACGTGCCTTTCCTGCCAGTTTCATAACACTGAGTAAATACTGAATATGTAGATGAATATGAATGAAGCTTTGTTAATGATATGTCAATGTTCAAATGACACCCTGTGATGTGTCCATACATATACTTTAAATATAAAGGTGAATAAAAATATTAGAAGGGGAAAACTGATAACAGAATTCTGTGTGGATGAAATGAGGAAGGACTAGAGAAATACTGTATTTCTCTCAAGGTATCTCTAAAGAAATAGTGTATGTCTTCCAACAATAGTGAATGGAGACCATTTCTAGCTTCCTCTTCCCTTCAGAAATGCTATTTTAGAAGTTGCAGCTTTTGAACCACTAGAACTTTAAGCACTGGTGTTACGCTTTTCTCATAACGGGACAAATGACATCGTATCCTTTTATGCTGATCTGTACAAGACAGCTCTGAAGACTGTCACCATGATGACGCAGGATTTGAGTGCATCCCAGCACTAATGCCTGGGCATCACCCATTGCATGCTGCTTTCCCGAGCATACACCCTATGAACTGGAAACGATAAGGCTCTACCATCAGTGTGGTCATATTCAGAAGGTGAAAAAGGAAGAAGTTTCTTGATTTTAAAAATGTAGATTCAGGATGTTACCTCCTTTTTGCTTTCTTTTTTCTCCCTTCCCTTCCCTTCCCTTCCCTTCCCTTCCCTTCCCTTCCCTTCCCTTCCCTTCCCTTCCCTTCCCTTCCCTTCCCTTCCCTTCCCTTCCCTTCCCTTCCCTTCCCTTCCCTTCCCTTCCCTTCCCTTCCCTTCCCTTCCCTTCCCTTCCCTTCCCTTCCCTTCCCTTCCCTTCCCTTCCCTTCCCTTCCCTTCCCTTCCCTTCCCTTCCCTTCCCTTCCCTTCCCTTCCCTTCCCTTCCCTTCCCTTTCTTACAGATAATTTGGTCCCAAATTAGTGTTCTATCATCCCCAGCTTTACAAATTGCTGAATGAAATATCACAGTGTGAAACCAAGTATTTGCAGATGGAGAACAAGTCAAAAATACTCAAGACACTAATAATATAGATGCCTAACACTGGGAATACTTTAAAAAAATATTTTCAAGAGGGAGGGATACTGTAATATTTATCTTTTGTGATAATTTCTGCTTATTTTTTTTCAGAAAAAGAACACCTTTCTAAACAGGTCACAGATGAAATAGGTAAGATAAGTCACAGATAAGGTTTTATATTTCCAGTATAGTTCTGAAAGATTTGGGTTTTTCTAAGCTGATGTTGATATTGTATTACTAATTTGATAAAGTCATTCTTCTTGCATGTCACTCAGGAATGCCAAAATAACACAGACAACAGTGAACAACATTCATTAGTTCTTTGGGGGGTTTTGTATTAGTTATACAACTTTTTGCAATATTTTCAATTCCTCTGCTTTAATATTATTTTATTGCAATTTAATACTGCCATCTTTAATCTAGCTATAATACTGGAAAATATATTACTGTGAGTTACTCAGTATTAAGCATCTGATTAAGGTCTTTGCATCCTTGTCTCCTCTGATTCTAAGATTAACTGGAACATTATAGATGATTGATTGTGGTATTTTTCAAAGAGAACTTGACAGCCTCTGGATGAAATTGGGTGTTCTTTATTGAAGCCACTCTGAGGACAAAAAGACCCAGGAACCAACATAAGGAATTGCTTCATCAAAATTCTCTCATAATTTTGAGTTCTTAGGTTAAGAGTATTTTCTTGTTTTAGCTATTGTGTGTTCTGATTCTGGAAAATTAGATACGAATCTAACCTTTCAATAAAGAACAATCTGGTTGCTGTGGTTTTAGAAAGCAGTTTTTAAACAGATGTGTTTTGAACAAATACAAAAATAATGACAAATTTAACAGTTCCATTTAAAACCTGAGGTCCGTATATCAAATCTCCTGTTCCTAGGAGTACAATTTTTGAATGTTTGAATTTTTGAAGAACTTTAAGCCTTTTCTTTCAATTCTTCCATTAAAATACTTGTTAGAAGAAACTGAATTTGTGTAGAAAGATACATTAGCCACACACATTTCTATATTTAAGAAATAAGTATCTCAGAACTAAACTTTAAAGCAAGTAAGTGGTCATGTATACATATGAACATCCACACATTCCCTTGTTCCAGAAAATACAAAATCAATCTGAGCCATTGTTGCTCTACATTGGGAATAGAGAGTGAAACAAAAGTCTGTTGGCACATGTTGCATTCAATAAGGTGAGAAGCAAAAAATCAGTTTGTAGATGTGTCTCTTGACCTTGAACACTATTGTAGCTGAAAGAATGCCTCAATCAGTGCAGTGTCTTCTTGAAAATCAGCTATTTTAACATTATTGTAACAGAGGCCTGCTTTCACTCCATCTTTTCAATGAGGAAAGAAAAAAATCGAGTACTTTGGATATAGACACAGCCACAAAGTGGCAAGTAGCTAGTTGTTCCTTAATGTGTATTAATTAAATAATAATCTTATTATTTAGTTCACTGAAAAGCCAGTAAACATACACTAGTAAACCTTCTGTAATATACTTTAGCTTAATTCCTTCCCTTCTCTCTCTTTTAAGCTCAGTCATTAGGATATTTCCTTTTTCATGTAAAACACTGCACTTCAAATAGGATTACAATAATTAAATTAAAATGCAAACTCCAAAGAATAAATAAGACTGCCAGTAAGCAGGCAATAACTTCTTTTCTTTTTAATTCTTCCCCCCTCCTTGTACCCCTTTAATGTTTTTCATTTTCTCCCTAATAAGTTCTCCTCTGAATTGTTTCCAAGATCTTTGGCATTTTGTTTGCGTGATGAAAATTAGCAAAACAATCCTTATTGCTTTTTACCAAATGCCTGATCATTAATGCATCTAATTAAGTTAAGCTTAATATTTTACTGTGCAAATTTATCCCCTGAAGCTTTTTCAGTTCCTCAACCTCAGCTTGAAATTAATTTGAACTTGAAACAATAGAGGACGTCTCACAAAGGTCAGATGTATGAATGCAATACATAAATAATACATATCAGCATTCCCTGGTGTACTGAGTCTGGCTGGGATGGAGTTAACTTTCCTACACAGTGCCGTGCTTTGCATTTGTGGCTAAACCAGAGCTGATAACACACCAGTGTTTTGGCTATTGCTGAGCTGGGCTCTCAACACCAAGGCTTTCCCTGCAACCCCTACTCTGATGGCCAGTAGGCTGGATGTGTGGAGGTGACACAGCTGGGACAGCTGACCCAAACTGACCTAAGGGATACCCCAAATCATTTGATGTCTCACTCGGCAATAAAAGTTGAAGGAAATGAGGAGGAGCAGGAGCAGTTGAGGTAATGGCATTTGTTATCCAAAGCAACCCATATGCATACTCAGAACCTGCTTCCTAGGACATGTCTGGACATCTGTCCATCAATAGGGCTGAGTGAACAAATTCCTCTTTTAGCTTTGCTTTTGCACACAACTTTTACTTTACATAGTAAAGCACCTTAATCTCAAGCCATGAGTTTTTTCACGATATTTTCTCCCCTGTTCTGAGGGCAAATGGGAGAGCAGTTGGTGCTAGGCAGCCAAGGTCAAGCCGTGAACCTTGGAAAGAAGGAGTTGCCTGAGAAGATAACCCCTGAAATTAAAAAAGTCAGGCAAATATATGAACTCAATGGATTTATTCTGAAATCATCCCATGAGTTCTATGCAAAGTCTGCCCCATGGATATCACTAACCTTTTGCACTGATCTTGGTCTGGATAGAATATGAGATTTCAAATAAAAGAAATATAAAGCAAAACTAGCAAGTTGCAAGCTTCTTGTCTTAAGGAGTAAAACCTAATCTTTGCACAAATTAGAAAAAGGAAATTTCACCAGAGATTTCAATAGATGGATCTGCTCAGAACTAGTTATTAAAAGAAATCAAAATTAGATGGATTTTGATCATGTCATGGCTAAGCAAAATAAAGAAATTCAGTTGCATCAAAATTTCATGGGATTTATACTGAACATATAAGGAGATACAAAGAGCATTGAATGAGATTAGTTTTGTGATCTTTGCAAGCATCAAGTTAATTTTAAATGCAACAATCTGTGATAACCAGATAGGGTTGCAAAAAGACTTGTTATAGATGTCTATTCCTTAAATTGAAGTACCACACCAGGTTTTAGTTCAGATTTTCAATTTCAATGAGATAAACTGTATTTACTTTTTAAGAGATAAATCTATATAAACATAATATTTTTTGTGCAACTTAGTTAAATCAAGAATGTTAGTAGTAGTGCAAAAAGCTATTTTTTTTTCAAAAGGAGGAATAGTTGAAATCAGTGTCTTTTTTAAATTGCAGCTCCTGAATCTCTAAAAGATCTGCACATTTTGGAAGTGTAATCAGAGTACAGTGAGGGGCTTGCTCTTCTTTTGTCCCCCTTTTCTATTATAATATGGGAAGCAGTGTTAGGCAGAAGGTGTTCTTGACCATCTGCAGTGTTGAATGAGTTCATTAGTGTCTTAGGTACAAGGAAGCAGTATGTCAGTTATGAGACACAGCAGTTTTTGCATAAAACTGCTAAAGTACTGTCAGTCCTGTTTCTTCAAAAAAACCCAAAATACAACAAAGCAAAAAATACTGAAAGACAGGTTGCTAGTTTTTTTTAAAATGATCAGCAACTCTATAAACAGATTACTATAAACCAGAAAGATAATCTAATTATCTTCCATTAAAAATAGTCTTTTAACATGTTATAAACATATTGTCATGAACAAAATGCAAGCCCTATTGAGAATCTGAATTAAACAATCTTCCAAAAATTTAATTATTTTTAGTTTAAATACTGGGCACAATTTACGTGGGAGAAAGGGTTGTTTGTTTTTCAGTAGACTGATTGATAATACGTGGTAGTCCAAAAGGCAAATAAAGGTACTGGGGAGGGTGACTGAAATGCTTTCAATTCTTAGCTACCAAGGTTTCACAAGCAAGGAAAAGAAATTATTTCAGCAGCCTTTTTGTCACTTTGTTCCTTCTCACGCTTTGGGACAGTGAAGGTAGAGAGGATGGATGAGTTTTCCTGATCTGTGCCTGATGTATTCAGCTCTCCTAAAAAACTGAAGACACCAGCCTCTTTCCAGCATAAATTACCAGGTAAATATTTCCTTATATTTAGGAAAATGAAACTGAAAAGTACTTCTAGCCTGTTCCTGTGTTTGTGCAGGCATTACCACAGATAGACTGAGAAACTACCAACTGATAACTTCCTAGAACATTTTGTCCTGCTGCTTTTGGGCTAGAAGTGTTTCAATATTTTCCACATGCGGCTAAGTACCTTCCTGAAGCAAATATGAATTAACATGTTGAATTTAGATCTTTTATGACTCCGTAGTACAATCAAACACTGTTTCCATTATGCATCACCCATTAGCCCATGGAGTTAAAACTCACCGTGTTTTCACAAGGTTTGAGACAAAACAGAAAAATCCTCCATAAAAATCGAAGGGGCTAGGAATATGAAAACCACTAGTCTGATCTCTAAGCAGGCTTAAACTTGTGTTTCAGTCTCTGTCATCCCATTAGTGTTTTTGAAATCCCCGCAAAACTGATCTGGCTGACTTTGTTTTTTCTACACTCAGTGAATCAGCAGCTATGTCATTTTATGTCATCATTTAATCCTCTCCACACTGCTTTCTAAAGGACTGAACCTGAAACTTTGCATTCTGATACCCCCGTAACTAATCTCTGTTCTGTTCTCCACCTCTAAACACTAAGCAACTGCAATTTTAATTTCAAGCTCTGGCTGAATTTTAATTTTCAAAAATCTTAAAAAACACATTCTCTTGAAAGAGTAACATATTTCTGTATTATTTATTTACGTTGAAATAAGTTGTTTTGTTTTGTTTTGTTTTTTTGAGGTGTTTCCTAATTTGGCACAGCAGGAAGATGGTGAGCTATGCCAAAAAATTCAATTTTCAAACAATTCTATGATTCATTATTTTTCTTCCAGTTTTCTTTTGCACAGTGTCCTCCCCTGGGTACAGAATAAATAAACAATATTATTGCAGGGATGACCTATATCAGCTATCATGGGACCACAAGACGTATATATATATATATATAGTATATTTACAAGTTTTATATTTTAATTTATGGATGGTAAAAGTTACATGAGTCTATGACCCACTAAGTCAGCAGAACTGGGAATGGTACTCTTGAGTTTTGGAAAAATCAGTGGATCTTAAATATGTGAGAAAGTGTTTTGTAATAAATGACATTGCACTGGCTCGCACTTATACTATATTCCTTTACTATGTAATGTGATAATAAAAGTTCTCCAATGAGATTTACAAACTCAGAAAAATAAAATTTATTAAAATAATAATGTGGTTTAGTATTGCAAGCACTTGAAAAAATAGAGAAACTTATTAACAGAATAGTGTTTTTTATTAAACTGATTTCAAGAGAGATAATAACAAATAAAATAAAGAAACATGAAGGAGAGTAAAGGAAGCAGTAATGGAAGCCCTTTTGTAAAGGGCTAAAAGGTGATCTGATCTAAATCGTAAGAATTTAATAGGGATATTTTCTTAAAATGATCTCATGCACACCCCAGTTAAGATTTACTCTTGCAAATTGAATAAATGTACTTCCCTATGCCTTGAAAAAGTATGATAGTTTGACTAAATATCATATTCATCTTTAAAAAGGAAGCTAGTGTTTAAAATAAAGGAATGATCTTTTTTTTTGCAAATTAAATATTTATAATCTTTTTTCATGTAGCATACTAATTCATTCTGTAATTTATGTCACTGAAAATAATAGTGTTATTTTACTTGTTTTTAACTGCTTAGAACAAACACAAAGTTAACAGCATAAAAAGTTGCAGGCAAGTAGTAGCATTTTTATCCTATGTATTGACTGCCAGAGGGAAGATAATATCCCCTGCAAATGAATACATTGTGATCCAATATCCAGAATCTGGATTTTATTAACTAAACCACAGCTCTTTATTATATAAGAATATATACTTTGCTCTTGTTTGTTTGCTTTTTTAGTCTTGGTCCTTTCCAAAAAAGAAAAGGACCAACTAACTAGTTAGTTGCCATCTTGAGACTCTGGTTGGCTGAACAGTAATATTTTTATAATGAAGTGGTCCACCTGAAAAATAAATTAAATAAGCTCAAAAGGTCAACCTCTACTAAAGCAATGCTATGTTAAGTATAACATATTATTATACTTAAGTCCTTACAGAAACTGAGGCAGAGTTTCTATAAATAAGGGAGTAAAATTTCATCTTTGAGAAGTGGAAAAAGCATGCAGTAGTGAGTGTGTCTTTTTTAGATATTTCTATTTTCTATAACAGTTCTCAGGAAACATACCACATTTTGAGGGTACAGAGATCAGGAGCAAAATGACCTGTTAGAATTTACACAATCTTTGTTTACAGAACACATAATTCTCAGTTCAAATGCCATCAATATCCTATTAACTTATGTCCTGAAGGAAAATGAACCGAAATGCAGATTCAAATAACAATCATTAATCTGCCACATATTCTGTCACTAGAAAAAAATTGCTATTGCTACTTTTTGTCTACCCTTGTGTAATAATCTGAAAAAAAAAGTATGATGCTTCTATGAGTTTTTGGGTTTTCTTATTTCTGGTTTTAAATACCTCATTTTTATGCATACGTCAAACTGATAAAATGTGAACTTTCAATTTAATAAGCAAAGAAAGTGCATCAAAGTGCAATTGATCTTCTTAAGCAAATCTTTAATGCCTTTCCTCTCTAGCTGTTTTATATTTCCAGCAGGAAGGGAAAAGAGAAATACAAGATGAATGAACAGGTTAAACCATAAATGACAAATTGGATTCTGCCAAAACAAATCATGGACTGTTCTATAGAAAACCACCACATCTTTCCAGAATACCTACCCAAAATTGAACACATTAGGCAGCTTCATGTTATAATGGAAGCAGTATTTTTTTCACATTCTAGAATTGCAGCTTTTTCTACTGAATACTTCTGTAAATTTTAAAATGGAGACTGGGACTGAAACTGGAAGTTCAGCACATAGTTAAAAATCAATACAGCTTTACAATCATGAATACCTAGGTAGTGTCTCTGGAGAGTTGCCAGCCTCATGAAAGCACTTGGGACAAAATTTTCAAACTGACAAAAGTGCTAATATGTGCAGGGAGTGGTTGTCATACAAATGCCATGAAAATTAAAGACACTTACAAACCATTTTTACCGGAAGAAATGTATCAAAAAGATCAAACTACACCTACCTTATTGCAGGTGCCTGAGGAGCAGGAAACTGTATGAGGAACAGCACTTGTGTGCGAGGTGACTTGGCTTGCTCATCTAGAGAAGAGGATACTGAGGGGACACCGAATCGTGGTCTAAAGATTCCAGGGGAACTGGCAGGGCAGACATCAATCTCTTCTCTCTGGTGAACAGACTTAGGACACAAGGGAATGGCATGGAACTGTGTCAGGGGAAATTTAGGTTAGATATTAGGAAAAAGTTCTTTACCTGGACGGTGGTCGGGCATTGTAACAGGCTCCCCAGGGAAGTGGTCACAGCACCAAGCCTGACATGTTCGCGCAGCATTTGGACAACTCTTTCAGGCACATGAGGTGGTTCTTAGGGTTGTTCAGTGCAGGCCCAGCAGCTGGACTTTGATGATCCCTCGGAGTTCCTACCAAATCAGGACATTTTGATTCTACAAAATAATTATGGGGCAAATACATGAAGCAGGTATGATAAGTGTATCTTGGGGGCATTTTATGGAAATTAAAAGATGATGCAATCACTGCCAAATGAAGTATATTTAGGAAGGGACAAAATCATATACACATTCTTTTGATACCTTGAACAATTTTCTTTTCCGCAAGGACTGCATGCAGGAGTAGCTGACATGGTAAAATTGGTGAGTATTAAACAAAGTAGACCACTCATGTAATTCTGAAAGTCTCAATGCCACAGATCACTAGTTGCTGGAAAGGTATTTCAGGGAAGTGAGCAATCAGCACACATTTATCTTATTCTTGTCCTTTCTCAAGTACTTTCTGCTGTCCTGTTGAAGACAGGCTTTGGGACAGACAGACCACTGATCTGATATGACAATTCTAATCTTCTTGAACTTTGATATTCTTCAAACTTTTACCGGCTTCAAGCAGTATTTTCTACTTCCATAGAGTCAAAAATATTCTCCACTGAAGTGATTCTTCTAGACCAAAACAAAAAAATGAGCACACACTTGTACTGCTGTGACATTTCTCTACTCTTTTTGAGGTGACTGGAGCCGTTAGCTAATATTCCACGCTGCATTCTTTCTTTCCTTTGATATTATTAATTCACTTGTTGCTTTCCCAATTATCAAAATATACACTAGCATTTGAAATCCTGACCCAGCATTTCCTAGGCTGAGAAGAATATTTCAGGCTCTCAGAAATACCATTATCTCAGAGTTTATCTGTCTCAACATTCATTACAATTCTTGAGCCATCCTAGCCAGCAGAGATGAAATTCAGATTGCTTCACAGTATAGTTGTCTACTACCTGCAATGGCTGGAAATTGCACTGTGAAAATAGCTGTGTCTCACTGATCAGCATCCAAAGCAGAACAAAAAGATTTGAGCATACATATATGAGTGGCCTAAATATCACCTTTCTATTTTACTGTTACATTGACCCTCTGCACTTGTTACTTTTATAGCAGTTAAGGATTTTTCTCATCTTTGCTATTCCAAGCAATTGAAACATAGATTTAGGCTGCTGTAGCTCTACAAAAAGGAAACATCTGTGCAAAGAAATAGTACCAGGATTGAGAGAATTTCACCTTTGAATGTGAAATTCTGTTCTCCAAGGGAAATGGCTTTGACCCCAGGATTTGGCCAACATATTATATCTAGGTTTTTGTCATCGTATTTTAACTAATCTGGGCACCTGGCAATCTGTTGGCAGGCTCTATTTGACTCTTTCAGTTAATGTTTCTGTCCAAGTTATTGCTTGTCATGAATGCACATGTTTTTCTCTCTCCAAAGAGTTTTAATGGTTTGAAGTAATTGCCTACTCACCAAGGTCATCTAAGCAAGAATACATCAGTAGTGCTGCAAACAGATGTACATAGCTCAGGAGTTTATATATTTAAAATGTCTAAGCATATCTCAGTGTCATTTTTATACGACTGTAACAGAATATTCCATTTATGTTAAATAAGCATATTCACAAATATATTAAAGACTGTATTCTTTCAGTGGTGATCACGTATCATACACTGCATTTTTGTGGTCAAACATCGCGTAGGGCACAAAGTACTCTAAGAGGTTATTTGTTGCAAAATTTATGTTGTTTTGTGATAGCAAAATACTCAGAACAGGGGACAGCAGTAGAGATAGATAAGCTTTTGTGTACATCATTATAGTACTACAGCACTGAATGTGTTTAGGTTCACTATTTCTTTTTTGCTTGTGTTCACGGTATTGCATTTATCTATGTTTGAAAGTTTATTAAAGTCTTCATAAAAAAGATGATTTTCTGTCTCTTTTTGTTATTATAAAGTATCCAGATGTACTGTCTGGAAAAATCCAAGACAGATTGCCTGGAATCTAATTTGTTAGATATAGAGCGATAGTATGTGGTTTCAATTCTTGGATATTGGTGGGAACATGCTGCAGTGTTGCTGTAAACCTGGGCCTTTCGTAAAATAAACACAGTTTCATGATTTTTCATGCTTCTAGAATAAGCAATTTACTGACTATTATAAGTCAGAAATGTGTGTTATATGTTATTTCTTTGTTCTACTACCCATAAAATCAACTTTCTCCCACTCCAGGTTTGCATTTCTTTAAATGACCATGTCATGGGTTAAGTTGAGCTGGAAATTAAACTCCATGTAGCTACTTGATTAACACCCCTCTCTCCCTGCCACCGTGGCAGAATGGAAAGAAGAATCAGGTAAAACTTTTAGACTGAGATTAGAACAATTTAATAATCAAAAATAAAGTAAAAATATGTAATAATGTCAAATTAAAATGATAATAAAAAGGGAAAACCAAGTGATGCACAATACAATTGCTGACCACCCACTGAACAATGTCAGACCCCCTTCCCTAACTCAGATTGGCACCTCTCTCTGGTAACTCCCCCCAGTATGTATTCTGGTGTTCTGTGGTGTGGAAAAGCCCTTTGGTCAGCTCAGGTCATCTGTCCCAGCTGTGCTCCCTCTCAGTTTCTTTTGTGTACCTCCTCACTGGCAGAGCATGAAACAAGAAAAAAATCCTTGACTTAGGATAACATGACTTAGGAAAAAGAAAATCCCTCAGTGTGTTATCAACCCATTCTGATTCTGAATCCAAAACACAGCACTGTAACATCTACTGAGAAGAAACTAACTCTAGCGGAAAACAGGACACCATGAGTGAGTTTTTTATAGCCAGTAGGTCTCCAGTGCTGACTGTGCTGTGCCTCTTACCTTGCTGTGCCTGTACTTCTCTACATTGTGTCCTGCACTTCCACTTCTCAGTGTCTCAGCTATCATACCAGACCTATGTATTTCTCTATGTGGCATCACTATCTAAGTAATGAATCTAAGTGGAAAATATTTCATTCTTCATAGAAAAAGGGTTTTCTATTGTGGTTCTACCATTAAAAAAACAAAAAAAGACTTAGATCTGGTGAATTAGAAAAATTATTATCACAGCTAAAGAAGGTAAGACAAGAATTTGAAAGGTCTAGAAAATTTCATAGGGCAAACCTGGAAAGTGTAAGTCCTAAGGCATTGCAAACTCCATCCAAAACTGATTACGTAATAGCAATGGCAGTAACAAGTATTAAAGGACTGCGTGGTTATAATGCCTTCACATACACTTGGAATGTAAAATCCCATTGCATTCTACAGAGAAGGAGTCAGTACAAGCAATGGAGCCTGGAACAAAATTTGTCTTATTCTAAGTAAAGCTCTTAGCAATGATACAGCCTAGTTGCTTTCTAGGGCATAATGGAGCTTAGCCACCTAACTCACATGCAGGCACAGGTAGGAGGCTAAATTTAGATGTTTCTAACAGTCTCAACTCTTCTGATGCGGCTGAAAAGTCTGATTTCTAGATTAATGTTAGGTTCACCCTCCCTTTGGTCTAAGGCTTCTCTACATGGTTCAGCACAAGAACAGTAAGGAAAGGAGGAGCTTGGGATTCATTACAATGTAGGGAAGCTTGCTATGATGTGTAATGCAGAGCCAACACACTTCAGATTATTAGTTCCTGAATGGTCTAACCAATAGACAGGCAAAAGAGGGAAAATTACAACAAAAAATTTTGGTTGAAATTAGATGTCAAAGCCCGAGAGAAGCATTGGCTTCCTAAGCTCTCCATATGAAGACCAGACATGCCTCTGCAGAGGTGCCCTCATTTCATCTTGTACAGCGCTGAGCCACCCTGAGAAGTGAACAGATGTGCTTGCTGCCTGGGACTTGCAGTACATAAATCACAGGTAAAATTGTGCAGGCTTAGATGTGTTGCACAAGATCATACAGGAATTCAGCCCAGGAACAGAGGTTTGTCAACTGGCTTAATCATAGAAGTGTGCTTGGATATTATTTAAAATAAAGCATTGTTTTATAAAGAGAGGGTTAGTCATGTCACCTAAGTCATATTTCTTATGAGACTAGACTTTCTGCTGAGAATTGCCTGAGAAAGTGATGTTCTAAACAAACACCTTAATTGAGAAACTGAAACTAAAGAGAGTAAATTCCTCCCTTCGACATATGTCCCTTGTTGGTGTTTATAGAACAAATCCCAGACTTTGAACTGTTGCACAGTTATTACATACATGTCAGTCTCCAAATATATTCTACTTGATGGTCTTAAGAAGAAATATGGTTTACAGCCTTGGATATCCAGCATTTGCTACGTTTTTAAAAATGCTGTTACTTCTTAAAAAAATAAACTAGGAATTGGCTCTGAAAAAAAGGCTTTTCATTGGTTTAGGCATTGTAATAAATTCATGTAGACAACAGACTTAAAATCTTACTGTTAATTCTGATCAGATTGTTGAAATAAATATATTTAGTTAAAAAAAAAAAAAAAGAAACTAGTACTAGAGCTCATATATTATCCCACAAAGTCAGGAGGAGTTTTGTTTCATCCCTATGGCATATGAGAGCATTAAAAGGCTTAAAAAGCTAAAATAACTTTTAAGGAAAGCACGAAGAAAAATGATGTGAAGATTTTATTTCAGCAGAATAAAAGGATAGAAGAATCATAGCTGTAAACCGAGTTTATGTGAAAAGGGGAACTGATGAAGATTTAAATCTTAGTAGTTACAAAACTTCATGAACAATGTTAAACTTTTGGAGAACCTGAAAATCATTTAAGCTGTATGTTAAGAGTTATCAAGTCATGACTGAATATTTTTTAAGGAATAATACTCTGGTTTTAAGATTGCCTAAGGTTTTGTCAATGTGTGAATTGGTAGATGCAAGTAACTGAGCAGACCACAACCCAAAGCTGAAGAGCAAAGAGTAGGTTTATTCCATCACCTCACCGTCTGGAGGATTCAAAAACCAAGCAAGGACACATACACTGATAAGCTTGGTCCATCTTAGGAGGGGCAAAAAGTACAAGACCCTGTTCCTGGCCTCGACATATCAAAGGGCTCATGTACAGTCATTCACAATGCTGTACCTTCTATAACCTCTGAGCTTATCTCTCTTTCTCCCAATGGGCAGCCTAAGCCTGTCCATGAAGAATGACTTTCAAGTCTTTGACAGCCTTCTGTTATCTTCTACAAAAATTCAACTTCTCAAGACAGACAGAAGACAACCCAAAGCAGACACAATATGTGAAATTTCCCCACATTGAATGTTCTTAGCATCTTCTCACTGCAAGGTCATCTTGAGCAAAAACAACTCTAATTTCATCCTCAAAACAACTCTATTTTCCCTCCTCTCCAAATCTTCTGCTTTCAACCCTTGCCTCACCACAGTCAAGTTAGGTTAATCACCAAGTTAAAAAGAACTCAGTTTCAAATATGAAGATTCATTGGGAGTCTCTCTAAACCACAATTTCTATTTTAACACGACCACTCTGCATTTTGTATCCACCTAAGTTCCTAATGCATGTTAAACTGCTTACATTTTTCCCTGTGATAACAAATCTATCATATTTCCTTTACTTAAAAGAACAGTATAAAGATTTATTGTGAAAGTGTTTCCTTTTACCTCATTGTCTATGCACATTTTTTTCTTGAGTAATTATATCTTACTGATCATTACTAATAATATATAACTACTGTCTCTATATTTAAAATCTGGTTACATCTAAATTAATATCATGGTCAAATAATCTTTTTTAAACATAGTTTCAATTTTTTGAAGTAAAGCTAATAGATTTATGTCATGTAATTTATGTAGTTACATATGGAACCTGAAACTATTTACTTTGAAAAATGAAAGCAGAAAATAAGTAAATATTTTTTTTTTTTTACCGTATGAGGAACAGGAATACCTGAATACCTTTCATTTATCTGGAAGACACCAGAGTCTTTAGGTGAAATAAAAAAATTATTACAGTTGAATGAGTTTTCAATATATTGAAATATCTTTCAATGTAGAAAAGTTAACAAAACTTTAAAAGGCAGATCTGCATTCCCATTTTTGTAGGAGCAGGGGAGAAATAATAAGTAGATTATTAATAAAATAAAGTCCTTTTATTAAAAATCAAAAAAAAAAAAGCACTAACAGTTTGTGATTTACCAGAAATGAACACATTAAGAAATTTTTACCAAATAATCCTTTTACCAAGTGATTTATATGTTATCGGTTGTTTTTTTCTTACAGTAACACTTCACTTGATACTAAATGCCTTCCTAAAGAAAAAAAACCAAAAAACATTGAAATCATAAGAGCATGGTCATAAACATGCTCACTTTCCCTTACATCCAAAACCAGTTTGCAAAACAGTTATTAAAAGTGCTTGAATTTTGGTTGCCCCAGGTTATTTGAAAGCCAACGCAACAAGTTTACTGCATTTCACCTGAGTATGTCTGGCAAGATAAAAAAACAGGATTAAGCAGCAAAAATTTTCACATTTTATCCTGGTATAGTTAAAGCATTAAAGCTTCTCTTAAGTAGGGATTTAACAATTCCAGACACAATGTTTTGGTTTTGGGGTTTTTGTTCTGTTTTGGCATTTTTTCCTTTGTTCTGGTGGTCTTTCTCCCCATTTCAAAAGTGTCCTTTCCTTCACATGCCTTTCTGTATATAAAGCTACACCCTCTGTCAGAAAGGCAGAAAATATCTTTGATGAGAACTAAGTCTCACTCTTTAGCTTGAAAACTGCTTAGGCACTGCCAGAAGAGTTTCTCAGTGCTATATGTAGAAGACACAGTGATTTGTCCTGGTCTGCAAGAGCTCTGCCTAATTTTATATGTTATGGAAATGACAAGTATAAAAGCTGCTCTATTTTTTTCTCTTGTTATTCTTTGTGTTTCTGCACTAGGTACTAAAAATATTTTAATCATTGTTTAAAATGAAACCATCTAATGAGAATCCTTGCTCACTCATTTGATAATTCTGCCTTTTGACAGGAATGTAGCTGAAAAAATGTATGCAGGATCAAAGGCAATTGGTGATCAAAATTAGGATAATTACAACTTACTTATATGGTCAGTATGTGAAGAATCATAAAACCATCTGCATTTACTACTTTAATTTTGTCTACTTTAACAAGATGATTGTTTCTTTTTGCCTTTAGGGTTAAGGGGTTTTTTATTTTTATTTTTTCTGGGTGGATTCCTTCCATTTGAGAGACTCTTACCTTAAACTGTGTACTATTAGAGTAATCTGTCAGATAACTGCAGGTTAGCCTCTATTCTGCAGTGTGCATGCCTCATAAGCTGAGAGAAGAGTTCAGAAGGGCTCTTTTATGAATTTTTTTTAACTAGGGCATCAATTCTCAGTATTAATTTTACATCTGTAATATGCTTGGAATCAAGAAATTAAAGTAAAATGACTTTTAGACAAAGAAACATTTGGGTGAAATTTTTGTATAATGAAGAGTAAATCATCTGGAAAATTAAACAAGTCATTCCTTGTATAAGTACAGTTGTGCTCCTGGTTTTCAGTGACTTCCATATGTAATAACTAACGAGGTCATTAATATCTCCTTAAGGCATAAGTTGGTTCTCTTCTGACATCACTCATTTCATCTTACTTTTTCAAAAACTCGCAAGAAATATTTATCTCTTAGCTTCTACCACTGGATCCCATTTTGCAAAAGACTACCAAAATTTACTTAATTATAGCATATTCACAAAAATGTAAATGCAGGGGAGGAAGGTATAAGAAAGGCATTATTAATAAATACACCTAAAAATATTGACCAAGACTGGCAGAAGTAGATTAACTGGAGCAACTAAGGAAGCTGAAATTCCCACTTTTAAGCTGCCATATGTGTAATGTGATCTTAGTCTTGTCTGACACACACCAGAGAGCGTGCAGAGGGTCTCTGCACTAATGATTACCCTCAGGAACAGCCTTTTAACACAGCATTTGTGGAAGAATTACCCTGTTAGCTCAACGACCACTTAAAGCTTCTAACTAGACACAGATGCCATCATGTAGCTCTGGTGTAAGTGATCTACAACTTTTCTAAAAAAATATTAATATTTTGGAAAACTAGGTTTTTTTTAAAATCATGTTTCAGAACTTTTAAGAAGTTAAAATATTTATGTGAAGAGGAGCATGATGTGAGAGGATCTTTCCAGTAATAAACAATTTTAGAAAGAGAAAACAACTGTGAAAAGAAAAATGCAAAATTTCTGCTCAATAAAGTATCTCTCTTGACTCAACAAGTAGTGTAGACACTATGCTTAGACCTAAGCATATAGCAGATAAAACGTATTCAAAGAAAAATCAGGTTTTTACTGTTGGTGTTTAAAGAAAGTTTAAAAGAAAAGGTATGTTATATTTTTAAACCATGAGGGTACTTTTTCTCTCAGAACATAAATTTTGATAACATTCGAGGCTTGCTTGATACCAAATTCTCATTATCCTTGGTCAAATCCAGTTTAAACCACAGAACCCTAGAGGTAGCCTAGCTTTAATTGTCTCTAAAAGTTAACATAATTTATTATGTCTACTGTGAAATGGCTAACTTACACATAAGAGTGCTCTATTAAATGCACTTCTATTGTCAAAGTCAACTGCTTCTGGCAGTGCCATTCCTGAAATGCTACTGATCAAAAGGTAATGAGAACTGACAGGCAACATCACAAATGGTCCATGGTAAACAGTCTGTTAGACGAGGAATTAAGTGAGTGCTACTAATTGATTGTTTCTACATTACTGAAATCTACCAGAAAGAATAAGGCTTTCTTGACATTCACTTGCACATCAGGATGAATAAGCCTACACATTAAAGCTTATTGGGAATAGCCAGCTCCTCTGAAATTCGTGGAGGTGTGTACATAAATGACTTCCAAAATAAATCAGTATCATAACACCCTAAACCACAAATTTCTCATGTTTTCCTTAGCTGCACAGTTCTTGTTGTATCTGTATGATTTAGAGAACCCCAAAAGAGGAAAACAAGGGAAGTGATCTCATAGATGAGATAATATCCCAGCAGTGCAATTCCTTCCAACTTTCATGAGTGGTGTGACTCATGGTTACAGACCCAATTTATAGGTGTCGTGCTATATTCCTCAATTAATGAGAAAAAGATAGAGCACTAAATTCTGGCTGTGCATGTCTGTAACTGCAGGGATCAATATAATCATTTGAAGTATATGTGCTTGGATTGGTCTGTGACCATTACTTTTTGTCCTATATCTTGTGAACACAGCAGTGTAATTTCTTCCTACTGATAGCCTTTAACATACCATTATCATGTCATCCTCTCAGTTTTCTGCTTTAAACAATCCCAATTTCTTTTTTTTAACAGATCTGTTACTCTCCACTGGACTGTTTCCAAGTAATTTAATGTATTTGAAGGCTCAGTACTTTTCCTTGAATTTTCATATACTTTACAAACTGGTTAACATTTTTCTCATACAGTGTCTAAATGTTTAATTACAAAACTGAGTAGTAGGAAACCTGTAACAGAATTTTTGAATGCCTTGCTTGATAAAATTTTCAATTTAAGAACTATTCAACATTGTTTAACTGTCTGTGTACCCTTCTATTATGGTTTCATCTAGACAATGTTTGCCACACTTCCCTATGAAAATTTTAGAGTTATTCTTGTCTCTAATTCTGTGACACCTCCTACTCGTCTCTCACACAGAAGAACTTTTGTCCTGTCATAAAAAGACATTAAGCTGTTTTGATTTGTTTTGCTCGTGATAGATGAATGTTGACTGTTAAAAATAGATGGTTTATGTTTTTGTTCCAGATTTCTGAACATTTTTTGTATACTGAAGATAGGCTGAATTGGCTACAAATCCCTGACCGTCTTATTTTATTTTTTTTCCTTATTTTCTTTTCTTCAAAGGCGACATATACATTTGTAACTTTCTAATCCTCTGTAATTCCTGCCTTCCTTCACAATTCCTGGCTTTTTTTTTTTTTTTTAGTGCACAAGAACATGCAATTCCTTATGCAACTTATATGAATAGCTATAGGTCCACTTTATCTGAGACTTTTAACAAATCCAAAGATTCCTGACCTCATGTTAGCTTCCACAATTATATATGTCATTAGTGGTACTGAGCTTCTGAGACTACTTATGTTAATATAAGCTGAGCAAAAAGCTTCAAAGACTTGTCACTCCTGTCATCTATCATCAACCTTCTGTTTTCACTGAACACCTCACAAAGGCATTTCTTGGTTGTATTCTACTAATTTACTTATGTCTTTTCTTTTGTTCCTGTCACTTTCTTTCCAGTGTTTTATTCCGTGCCTTATCCCTCCTGATTTTCTCCTGTCACGCTATAGCAGTTTGTCTTAATCTTTAGTTATATCATAATTTCCCAATTGATTGATTCCTTCTTGAGTTTCAGACCATTTTAAAGTTTCAGATTAAACTTTAAATATGATTTATCCGATATTGCCTTATGCTTTGATTTTGATCCACCACAAGTCCTTCATCTTCAGTGTGCTTTTTCAGAACTTGAAAATCCTTTATCAAAAATCCCCATCATAATTCACTTGTAAAATGCCCAGTTAGAGGAATAAGAGCAACTCTACTACGGCATTTCTAGCTTTGAGTACTTGTCTTTACATTCTGAATAATGCATTGTAGAACAATGTAGAAGAAAACAGAAGATTGTTACCTTTACATTCCATTTCCCCGCCCTTCACATATTCAGTAATTGTACCTTTCACACACAGCAATACAGAAATTTAGACTGTTAGAAATTCTACTCCTGCTTCCTATGACAGGTTTATGAAATCATGGCAAGAAAAAATCATGGCAAGAAAAAATCATATGAAAAAGTTTTAAATAAAAGTCAATTAATCAAATCAAAACTTTTTCAAGGTAATAGCTTTAGTGCATGTGAAGTTTTCAAAGCAAAAAAGTTTGAATTTTATCTGATTTCACAAAGAACTGTTCAGAAATTGTACAGAAGTAAGAAAATCATTGTTAGCTTTAGATATGGAAAGACATATTATTTGGGAAGGTTAAGTCATATGTTATTGACTGTAGTAGTTTAGTTTGCCTTTTTTTGTTAGTAAATTCAGAAAGGACAGTAGCAACTTTTATAACTCAGTTTCCCTCAGATGAAGATGCACTTAATGTTGATCAACCCAACCTGACTAAAAAATCAAGCTATTTGTTCAGTGTTCAGTTAAATAAAAAACAACTGAAACACACGCACACACACACACACACAAAGTTGTGCACAAACATTCATACTCACAGAAGATGAGCTGTTTTTCCAAATCCATCTGTTTACCACTAAAGAATACAGGCAGCACACACTGAGAAAGATCAGAGAAGCCTGTGCTCCTCAAGGCTATTACTTTGTTTATCTAACTTATAAAGCCAGCCAAAACATTTCCATTCTCTTTGTATTTCTTAGTATTAATTCATCACACTGTAAAATATAAAATTCCAAAAGCAACTGATCTCTGAATGTAGTCTGCCTATCCTCTGAATATCCTTTGCCTATGTCAATAGAAAAATTAATTCTTACA
Organism: Corvus hawaiiensis; assembly: GCF_020740725.1. Classification (NCBI taxonomy): domain Eukaryota; kingdom Metazoa; phylum Chordata; class Aves; order Passeriformes; family Corvidae; genus Corvus; species Corvus hawaiiensis. Next base: position 27,726,671 of record NC_063238.1, read on the forward strand.
ACTCCCACTTCATATCTAGAAAACACAGATTATGAAGCTGAACATAGTTCTTTAAACTGAACTTCTTCTGTAAATAATTCAGCTTAGCCAAGACCACTTTAGGAATGGACATTTATTTCTTGCGTCATTGAAACTGACTAAATTACACAATACGTTACAGATGATTGTTCTATTTAATCCTACCCTGAGTATATGCCCAGGGAAATTCCATTTGATCTAATGGTAAAGTCATATATTTCCTAGCCTTTTCTTCTTCGAACAAAAAATCCAAATAAACAGCAGAGGTGTATACTGGTAAGTGGAGACTGATGAGATTGGTACATAATAAAAATAAATAAAAGTATCAATCATTATTTGGTATAGACTGAGAAAGCAGGAATACAGGTTTTTATGAGTAACCTGAACAAGAGTCTGGATATAGAAAACAGCAATATAGCTGTCTTCTAATCTGTACCCTAATATAGGAAGATCCCAATGGACTATCACAGACAGATTTGCATTTACTGTGCTGGGGTATATTATATAAAGATGGTATATTTAAGAATTCAGGCCTTACTTATCATTAAACATTCCTTTTAAAACTTGATTTAATATCAGTAGAACCATCTCTAATATGCTCAAAGGAATAACAACAGAGTTTTTTAAACAATACAGAGGCATATTCTCTTCAACTCTTAAATTGCTCTCCCTCGTGGTTCTGCTTATCATTTGAAGATGATAAGAGAAGGACCAGATGACATTTGCAGAAGAAATAAAGTTCTCTGGTTTGTTTCGAGCAACATTAATCCCTGGTTAATAGTTACAGAAGAAATATTGAATTACTGTCCACTTGCTTCAACTTCAGTCTGATAGGAATTCATACAGATGTTGCTTTTCACATCCTACAAAATACCTACTACTTTATGACACTGAATATTTCAGATTCATAGAATCATAGCATGGTTTGGATGGAAGGGACCTTAGTGATGATCTAGCTCCAATCCCCTGCCATGGGCAGGGACACCTTCCACTGGGCCAGGTTGCTACAAGCCCCATACAACCTGTCCTTGAACGCTTCCAGGGATGGGGCAGCCACAATTTCTCTGGGCAATCTGTTGCAGTACCTCACCAACCTTCTGTTCCTGTCAGGTTTTCTAATGCAAGAAACTAAATTACTAAATTCCATAACTACAGTTGGGGAACAAGAAACTCCCTTTCAGAATGTTAATTACCATAACCCTAAGCCTTTTTCACTCTCTGTACATTGACAGCATGATTGACCATCTCAAAACTGTTCTAACAGAATTTTTTTCCCACATGACCTTACAGCTTTAATGAAAGGAACCTCTGCTGTCTTAAAGCACAGATTATTAAGAAAAATTTATTTTAATGAGAAGTTCAGAATAATTTCTGACTATCGTTTTTTAAACAAACTGTCATGATTTTCTATTTTCTGCAGATTTTCATCACAGTTTTAAGTTATTTCCAAGCCACTGTAAATATAACAAAGGATTAGAAGGAGATTTATCATCACTTCTCAATTAAAAATTTTCAATAACCTAGTATAGTGCTTTTTTTCTTTAAAATTTTAATATGGGGTAAATAAAACAAAAAGAGCTTTTCTTTGCTGATTAGGATCTTTATCAAGGCTATTATTTGCATAAATTTGACACGCTGAACACATATCAATGCTTTTCTAGTATAAGAAAGATGCTGATTGTTAGATACTAAAAGCAAAGAAATTTAAAAGACTAAACGCAAAGTAAAACTGGACTGAAATTTAATCTAGGAAAAATAATCGTCATACTGGGGAATAAAGGAATATGAAACTATGGGTTAAAAATTAGATTGGGCAAAGATAGTATTTTCCTTTCCTCCCTTTCAGTAAAATTATTTACCTTGTTCACTTCCTTTCATTAATATTATATTTTGTTAATGCAGTAAGAAAAAATCTGTAAAATGTGACATATTAAAATATAGACTAATGCAAGTCTGAGGCAGATTATTGGAGGAGGGGAAAGAAGAATAAAAAAGCAACACTTTCCCCTAAAGGTCCTTCTATAATGAAACAGAAAAAAATAACTTTCATATTGGGATTTTGAAGAAATATTAATATAAAGATTTTTTCTGGAAGACAAATGATTAATGAACTAAACAGATATAATAACTCACAAATCGCATGTTGTGGTGGTCTAAATTAAAGACAAAAATATACAGGATGACCATTGTATAAATTAAGTAGTTGTTGAGGTTAGAGTGTAGGAGGATGATCGTGGAAACCTTTCCTCACAATGTGATGCATCACTTTCAGCCATAATCTAATACTTTTAATGTCATTTTTGTTTATTCTCTTCTGTAAAAAATAATCCTTCTAGCAGTACTCAGCTGGCTTTCAAACCCCCACCCTATAAGGTATAATACATATAGCATCAAAATATTGCATAGGACCCTGTTGATATGTGGTTTTTTACCTGTTTGCTTGCTTAGTGACTGACTTAAAGGGATTTTTTTAACATTCAGCAAATTAAAACTTTTAATTGCAAAATTTTATTCAGCTTCATTTTTTTTTTAAAGTTTAAGGTATTTCTATAAAAGGAGAGCTAGTCTTATGTAGGAGTTAAAAGCTTTACAAATGTAACTATTTAGCTATTTATTCGTATTGATTAATGTGCTTATGATTTGTTGATATTTTTGCACCTACTGAAAAGAAAATATAAATTCTCTGAATGTATATAAATAAAATATAGGCTAAAAGAGTTTAGATACACTTGCTGCAGAATAGTCTCCTAGTTTGACAAACTAGGGAAATCTCCTGAGAAGCTGAGGAAAAGACATTTAGAATAGAACATCCTTGGCAAAATTAGTATAATGACATTTTTCTGTCACTAGCTGGCCTTTCCAGTCAGGACCTCGGCTTGAACTGATATTGTCACTCCAGCATGCAGGGGCATTTCTAGATAAACAGCTACCAGAAGAGGTATTCACCAGCTACAAGATTATGAGTTATGACTTTCAGTGTGTAGTCTGTCAAAATGTATTAATCTCTTCTTCTCCTCATACACACTTCTCTTGGCTATGTACTGATCAGGCTAGTGATGTGTTGAGACAAGACCTTAAATGTACACAGTTCTATGGCACAACAGCCTGCACATTTACTTCAGAACAGGACATAGAAAATACCAAAGCTTTGTTTTATTGGAAATTTATTTTCAAAATAAATTAATTTAGATGGAGAAAATTCAGAGTATCTAAACAGAATAGAAGTCAGAATTATGCAAGCAAATGTCTTCTCTCTTCAGCAGTCTTTCAGAGTGGATTTTTCCTAAAGTTTACTTTCAAGCCAGCAACTGTGAGTAGGTTTCTGGGTTGCACCAAACATTAGGGAAGACCTAAAAAAATTATCTTTTTTTCTTTTTGCTTGTTCTGTGTCATGACTCTTTTCCACCAGTTCTTAGTCCTCTCAGCATCTGCTCTTGCAATCCTCCTCTAAGGGATGAGTATCTTCCCCCTCTCTCCTTCTGGCCTCCCTGCCTGTTATCCTATGAGTGTGATTGCACAGGATACCACATCACAACATAACTTTCCAACAAAGAGAAGAAAAATGAATCGTAGATGCCAACCACTTCCAGAACTTTTCTCAGCATTCAGAAAGATCGAGTTAGTTTTCCTACAAATAGTTGGAGTTGGCTACTCACTGCCTGTATAATTCAATCCTAACTCTATTACAAATGTCAGCATACTTCATTTATCAGGAGTATGTAATCAACCACACAGATTCCTTTCTCTGTTTTAAGTGTTCTGATGGATATATCCATGCTGCAACAAGAGAACAGAACCGAACCCATAGGTGCTTTTGGTACAGAACCCATTTCCTAAAAAACAGGAGCAGTGTGGTAGTTGCATAACAACGCTGTGAAAAGCTTCACTCAGTGGTGAGTGTGAACGCTAGAAAAAATGAAAAAACTACATGTTGGAGTTGCCAAAGAAATCCTATCAGCAAAAAGAATTGGTTGACTGAGCTACTGACTGGAAGGTATGAACCAAGTGGGGCAAGGATGACTGAACCTACAGTGTGCATGCCGAGAAAATCAGCTGTCTTGTCAGAAAAGGAAACATATCATTAACCCATGATAAAGTAAGTCACTGATTAATAAAAATACATTGAGCTACAGAAAATAAGCTCTCCACTTCACAGTGGAAATAACATTGTTTTTTACTTATGGACACACTGGTAGTTCAAAGTAATTTGAGTTAAAATGTAAACATAAGTGCATAAAAATATTGTTAGTGGGTGCAGTAGACTTTGAAGGAAATTAAAATAATTATGTTAAAAGTAATTCTTTCTCTGATTTTACTCTTTCTGCATGGTTTAAAATTCTAATACTTTTAATGTCATTCTTGCTTATTCTCTTTTGTAAAAAATAATCCTTCTAGCAGTACTCAGCTGGCTTTCAAATGTAAATCAGACTTTAATCAAGGTATTCTATGCTAAATATATTATTTCTCCTTTTAGAGTTATACTTCTAACTCCTCTTCAGTAGCTTCTACCAGATTTTATGATTAGGAGCCTTTCCCTGCATTTTATTCTAATCCTCAGTACTATCAGTGGCTTAAGCAGTGGAAACCCCTCCTTCATCACTTTAAGAAAACCTGCCAAAACCAAACCACCAAATCTCTTAACTATATCTGGAATCTATAGCCATCTTAAGACCCCTTTCAGACTTATTTTCCTGCTCTAGTGGAATTATCAGCTTAAGTGAAAACAGATATTTTAGATTTACAAGGGAGGCCTGGCTCAGAGGTATTTGAGTGTGAAATTCAGAGGTTCTCCCATTTGGGTCATCTTGGGCTAATGTAGCTGGAATGAGTCTCCCTTATACAACTAATAGATGATTTCTGCTCTATTTTGGATCCCCAGGACAGATGCATCAGAATATAGTAAGATCAGGAAGGTCCTAGAAATACCTCTTTCCTTTATGGTAAATTAAATTTACACTAAATCACACATTCAATTATTAAAATCATATTTATCCTCAAAAAAAAAAGTTGAACTTAGTAGGCTATACTTTTCTAGACACTGCTGATTTTTTACAGCCACATGTATCTTCACAGCTTTGAACATGGAATAAAACTGAGATTCCTCAGCAGGCATTTCTTCTGCTTTCCTGGATATTCTAAATAGATGTATTTGAAATATTTATTCCACCTTAGAAAAAAGTTTTCTCATTCCCCTTCTTCACTATTAGCTATTGAACAGACAGTATCTCCAAAGAACGCATTTTTCTACACAGGAACATGACTGTGTACCTGTACTGCTTGTGGAGTAGTTTGACTATTGATAAGGAGCTTAAGAAAGTAATGCCTTTCTACAGCAATTTAAATAGCAGCAGTTTAAAACAGTAACATTTCCCAAATTTTTTTTTATTTCACTTTTTGGAAGCCTTTTTTAAGAGATTGTTGTGAATACAACTCATGTTAAAACTGGTTAGACAATATGTAGTTTATATAGATATGCATAGAAATATGGAAACCTATGCAACCACAGGATTTTTTTATTTTCCCACTGGGAGAAAGAGAATTTTCAAAGATTCTACTGTTAAATCATGACTGTTTAGGTAGACAAGATAACAGGTAGCTGCTCAGTATGCTCAACTAGTGAGCCAAAATACTCAGGGCATATTCTCGCACCTGATCAGTGAATATAATTTTATATTTGTGTAAAACATCAGCTTAAAATTGACTTATTGTTTCCTCTAATATTTCCTAGTGAACACCAGTAACTGAAACAGGTACTCACTGTCTTGCATCACACTTTGTCATTAACACCTACTCTTGGAGATACAGCCACTTGGTCAAGTATAAATAGTTGTGATGACTACATATTCTGGGGATTTACATGTCCTTAGATTATAATACAGACTTCTAGAGAGTAGGGACTTAATTATTGACTTCACTGGAAATTTTAGCGAAGGAATGCAGTGCTATATCCTGTGTGTTGTGTGGCTCTAGGTTGATTTGTCTGGTTTTTTAACAGAACTGTAGATGCAGGAGGGAGACGTGGATAACATGAGGTCAATCTGTGGACAACATACTGCTCCAGCTTCATCAGAGAGAGGAACTTCGCATTCAAGCTCAGACTGCATTCTACATTTGATGAATGACAAATAAGTGCTTTCACCCCTTCAGATAGTTCTGAAGTACTAATGATGCATCATGACTGAAGTGTTAGAATACCTTTTTCTTCATATTTGACAGAAAGTCATGGTAGATGTCAGAGACTGAAATATTATAATTTATGACTTAAACATTTTCTTAAAGGACTTAAAAAAAACAACTGTATTACAAAAGCTGCAGAGAAGACTACGGAACCCTGAATGGGGCCCTGACAGAGGTCTTACACTGCTTGCTGATGAAGATAAGATAAAGTGACAACTCAGGGCTGGGGACATTCAGGGAGCACAAGCTTAACACCTCCAAGGTGGAGACCACAGCCCCAGGGCTATCAGCTGGCAGGCTGGCATAGATGCTCGAACCAAAGGGTGGAGGGAGGAGAGGCTTTGGGTATCTGGGAAAAGCCTCTGGTCAGAGGCACAGTGACTGCCCATCCTCCACTGTGCAGAGGAGCCCAGCTGAGGGGCCCGCATTGGGAGAGGTGAAGCTTATCCACAGCAGAAGGGGGTGACATGGCCCATCACAGGGGTCCCCCTCAAAGGGGTCCCCAGACCCTGCACCAGAGCACCAGAGATGATGTAACAGACCCTCAGTGTTGCAAGGGACAGTGTGTCAAGCCAGCCCCTGCAAGAGAGATGTGGGTGTTCCCACCTGGCTCAAAGCATATATTAATCCATGGGATTCTGTACTCTTTGCCATGTGGTGTGGTGGTGTGTGGTGGCACGGCAGAACGTGTGGCAGCGTGGCCACGGCGGTGACGGGGGACCCTCACCACGAGCAGACCAGATGGAGGGGAGCAACGAGACATCATTGGGACCCTCGGATGGGTGATATGCTTCCACCTAACCCCTGTCACCTCTCCCTGTTCCCCCACCCCCCACACACACTTCTTTCTCTATTTCTTTCTCTCTTTCTTTTCTCTTCCCTTCTTTTTGCCTCTTTCACTATTAAATAAAATACATCCATTTTTTGGCATCAACATCTGACCTCGTTTGGTTTTAATCTCGTTTCTGGGGATATTTTGAACCTTCTAAGTTCTTTCCAGTTTATGCACAGAGACTTAGCTTTCTTTGCTTTTCTGGGTTTAAACCAGATCATAACAGTAGATCAAGTTGTTGATCACACATGTAAGATAAGAACACTACTGATTTTTTTTTTTTAATTTAATTTTGTGACTACAGTCAGTCTGTAGCACAGACTACACAATTACTTAAACCTTTCTCCTCTACTCTAAAGACAATATTGTTGCAAAGCTGTTTACCAGGGAAAAATAAGCAATCCTTTCCCCTTTCATTTTCCTCACCAGATAGGATTTTCCAGGTATCCAGGGCCCTTGTACCTTTTATAATCATAGAACTGTAGAATCACTTATGTTGGTGAAGACCAACAAGATCATCAAGTCCAACAATTAACTCAGCACTGCCAAGTCCACCACTAAACTATGGGCTCAGTTTGCTGAGCTAATGTCTATAACAAGGAAAATATTTGATGCTCAGACAGACTGACGTGCTTCCATGGAAACCATAACACTTAAGTTCAAACAAATTCAGAGAGGGAGTTAAGCATAGTATTCCAGCTGAAGAACAGAATGGTCCAAATAACTTCTTTTTTTCAAATGCATGTCTAAATATATAATCCCCTGTCTCTTAGGAAAGAATGAAAACATGATTTAAATCCTGTCCCAGCTGAAATTAGTAAAATATAGCCTATGATGCTATAACTCAGAATGAGATTTCATATCTCTAAAATATGGATAATAAGTAAAATAAGTAATTTATCAGAGTTATGAGTATACCAAATATAAAGAATCAGAAATTGCAGTCTGTGAAAGGCCTAAGAGATAAACTGTATTCAGGGAAACACTGAGACATTTAGAAAGAATATTGAGTAAGTATATAAGGACATGTAATCAGGGCAGGAGAGGAAAAAGAGAATAATATCTATTTATTAAAGAGAAATGGGAGCTGTGGGAGAGTAGGAGAGTGATATAGCCATGCACAGTGGGGAAGTGATTTTCAAGGATATTAGATATTGACACCTGTTTTCCTTCCTGAACTAAAATAATAACACCTTAGCGAGTTTAGGGAGAAGAAATAGAAATCTCTGTGTGTGTTACAAAAACAGTGTTCACTGTTTGAAATCTATTTTCTCTTTTTTTTTTAAACAACATTTTTTTCTTGTGCAGATTATTGTTACATGGACAATTTCACACAGATTTAAAGCAAAAAATAAATTTTGATCCACAGTAGCCCCGTGGTACCCTGAGGTTTATTTGAGACTGTATATACATTTTCCACATGGTCACCTTCTTCTGTAAAAACCAGGTCTGTATTTTGGATACCTAGACCTCTCTTGGATATGACCAAAAGTTATAGAAAAGCTATTTGAACAAAAAAAAATCATTGCTGTCACAGCACAGCAACCAAATGCAGGGGAAAAGCCAGAAGACAGAGCTGAAAAAATAAATGTTAGTATCATTCAGAAGTCTGATCTTCTCACCGCAAACAGATCTTTTTCTGCTGCTACCTTTCAATTGGCTTTTGAGAAAAAGAAGACATTAGGATTTTTTTCTTATAGCAAATTTATTTGTCTTTCAATTTTACCACTGTATGACAGAACACGGGGATAGAAAAGAAACACTGATTTGGTTGCAAAAACTGGTTTAGGAATACTTTGCAATCACAAAAAACCTCTTTTAATAAAAATAGTCAAGAATTATTGATGTCCTCAAAGCCAAAAACTCAAAATTAATTTCCTTTATACACCTTAAATTAAAATTAAAATTATATATTTTCTTAACTTAGATACTTAGCTTTCTTAGGTGAATTTTCTTTCTTCTGGCTTAAGGTATTAAAAATTGAATATTTATTAACATAATGAGCAATTAAAAGCCAAGTTATTCTGCATCCAAACTGAATGGCCTAATTTACTCTTTTTAGTGTAGTGGTGATGTCTTTCTTATTCCCTACTCATGTAAAGTGCCAATAGAGTTATAGCTTTAACTGTTATACTATTTCCTCTCCATCCAATTTTCACTGGTATGTATATTTTCATTTTGCTGTTTTATCTTTTTTGTACAGTGATACGCTTCTGTGGGTAATTATGCAATTATTCAGTAATGAAGGTATTCTGAGAAATGACTTTAATCTAGATGTCTGAGGGAGGTCTTTTGCCCATCCCACATCTCGATGATATGTAACTGGCAAATACAGAAAAAAAATACAAAAAAAAAGCCAGAAGAAAATTTATATGAATGAGATCTTAGTAGGAAAATTGATTTCTAGGGCAGCAAAAAGATTTCTAGGCCAGGGAAATAAGACATGAAAGCAAAATGGAGAGCTGGAGGTCTTGGGAAGGCAACCTAAGTGTTATTCATCTCAAAGCAAATGCAACAATTCCGACAAAAAGAGGGGATGTCTCTGCAAAGACTGTTTAATGATCTTCTTAAAATGCTGCCAAAGAAAAGCATGAAAATTAAAAAAACAGAACAGGGCCCTTCAGAGTGAACAGCTCTTCTTTGAATACTAATACAGTAAAAGAAATATATGTCAAATGAAAGAATATATTTAAGAAACTACAGAATTAGCAAAGATTTTTTCATATGTGTACCAAGTGGTTTCTTTATTCAGCCAGGGCTCTAAATGCTACTCAGTCCCTGTAGACATGAAAGAATGGAGTAACTGCTAAGTATGTGAACAATGTTCTACATTACCTAACTGAAGACAAAGAAAACCCCAAAGAAAAAATGGAAATATTTTGTGCACAAAAACTGCACTTGCTAGGAAAACACAAAATTAATAATGTAAAACTGGAAAACAGTCAGGTTTTCTATGAGAAGCTGACGTCTCTACTGCATCTGAAATAGTGTATGAAAAAGATCACAGACAATACATCTTAAAATGTTTTGTTTGTAAAAACATGTTCATTGTATTAAAGAACACTATCTCAAGGTGGAAAAGTAACAATTCATAGGAAAACAAGCTTTTTAAGGGAAAAGATAAGTTCTATGCAAGTTACTAAAAACTGGGCCTGAATTCTCATTTTTCTTTTGCAAGAGTTATGAACTTCAAGAGCATTCCTTCATACAGGTAATATAAGTCAAAAACATCTAGCTCTTTCTCTTGAGCATTAGTTAAATATTATCAAGTATTTACATAGAAAGAAAAAAAAATGCAAGGTTTTAAAAGTTCCGATAAAATTGATGATGCCATTCTTCTCCCAGCCTGAGAAAGTGGAAAATATGTATAAGAGAAATCTCAAATTTATGAGAACTGTTGATACTATATCTTTCACTTTCTCCTGCTTAGTTATTTTAATAATATCCTGAACATGCATTGTCATCCCTTTCTAGACTGAAACATTAACAGACAAAACCACTAGAAGACTGAAGGTTCTAACAGCACTGAGAGTTTAATTTTTGCAAAAAAATTCCTTTCCCCCTCTCCCCTGCTCCCTCTTATTTACAAGAGGGAGGAGCAGAATAAAAGAGACTTGAGAATCAAGAGTACTATCACTGTCTCTCACTGTTCTGACACCTAGGTATTTTAAGGCAGAAACTTAAAAAACATGTAAAGCCACTACACACAAGTAATAACAGAATGATTATTTTTTGTTTAAAGTCTAGAACCTTTAAAAATTAGATATTAGAAGGTATTTGTAAGATGCTATTCTCCATTATCCTATTTGATCCAGTTGCTAAACAAAAAACCTAAACAAACAACCAAACAAAAAAATTGATGTGATCATAATTTTATCAGTTTTTCTTAAGCAGAAAACAATTAAAACAATTTTCCTGCTTAGAGCCTCACCTTTAAAGACAAAATCTACATTTTACAACTGATTTTCACAACTTCTTCTGAAGCTTTCCTGTGTATCTCCTTCTTCCACACACACATTCCCCAGCAGTCTTCAGCGGTACAAAATAGAATTCCCACTACCCCACAGCATTTACAGAAATTTACAGTATTTAGTAGTTTTGCTTTATTCTTCATTACTCAGCAATTTATGCCTTGAATGCAAAAGAAAAAGAAGGTCCCATGGGACATGGTGCTGCAATTTCTCCTCAGCCCACTCTAATGTGGTGGGGGAAAGGTTCATGGTGTGAAGCTTACTCAGGGTGCAGAGGGTTGATAGAGCAGGAGTTGCTCTGGCCTTTCTGCTGCTGAATACAGCTCATCCATCCTCCATGAGAGGAATTTTTGCCCATCTGCCAATGTCTGAAATGCAGCAGTAAATTTGTGTCTGTTCAATGATGGATTGGAGGTCAAAGTCTCTTTGTTTCAATAAGGTTTGTTTCAACAAGCCTAGCTTATAAATATCAAAATTTACATAAGTGGCAGCTCATCTGCCATTCTGATGTTTACTTATTTCACTTACTCAAGAGAAGACTCTTTTTTCATTCTCTTTCTGGATCACTCATAATTTTTGCGACTGACACAATGGGAACACGTATTTGTTTGAAGGTATGGGGGAAATTTGTACTACTACTCTTTTGGTGAGGAGCCTGCTAACTATTTCTAGCCCAGTGCACTTTTATCTCTTCAGACTTAAACCTCAAAATAATACAATCTATCCTGTCAAACAATCCTCCCTGTCAAACAATTTAAAACATATCCTTGAGACCAGACAGATGCAGAACAGCAGTAAAAAAATAAATAATTTCAATTATGTTCAAACTGTTCAAGTCAGTGGTGAATAATGCAATACCTGACTATTTCCTCCTGTTTGATTACATGGAAAATAGCTGTTCAGTATTTCTGGTGTGCTTTAATGTTTCAGCTGGAGTCCAAAATATGCCAACACCACACCTGCTATGTCTACTACTCAATCACTTTCCAATTTTCAGCAGTTAGCAAAACAAACCACCCAATTCATGCCATGTTCCTGGCAACAGTATAAACCATGACATTTAAGGTTTTTTTTACCTTTACATCCTCATGTGCCATCTGTTCAATGTGCAAAAAGAGTGTGTTGGAGAGGGGACCTCATAGTTAAAGGGAAATTCACAGCTAGGTCTAGTGCTGCAGTCTTCAAAAGGGATTTCCCCTGAATTTAGACAGAAGGAAATCAGTCTCAGTGACTGAGATATCTCACAGTGTTTGGAGATAAGGGTGAAAAAGGACACTGTGTCATCCTTTGTTTTTTTAAAAAGAAGGCATTTAGTAAAGAAAGGTGGAGATGAAAGGCAACCTTAAGGAAACTTAAGAAAGCAGAAAACAGTAGTACATGGAAGATGCTGACTGGAAGAGATGTAAAGGTACTATAAAGTGGAAGTCTCCGCTGTCTGAATTTTTTAACCAAGAAAACAGGATTTGGACAAAATTTTTTTACGTGTTGGTTTTGTTTGTTTGCTTTTGGTTTTGTTTTGAATGAGAATATATAGACCCAAAAGTGGCTTTTGCATTCAAAATTTTGGTGGCAAGACCAAGCCTGTGTTTTAGGCACAGGCTTCAATGGAGAAACTCAGAGTTTGTGTTGCCATTGAAAGATGAGAGAAGTTTTGGAAGAATACCAGAAATTTCACAGTCTGGGAAAAAAAACTGAAAAATGAAGTGCAACACAAAACCTGATTATTTTATAGGTGTTACTGGAGCAATACTTAGGACAATAGCTAGAAGTTTCCTGAAAAGGACCAAAAGCTGAAAGTGATCAATTATAGCTTTGTTGGACCATATGCTACAAAATGTTCATTTTACAGAGGTATTTTGTGAAACTCCTATTTTCCTGTGGTAAAAGATGTAAACGAGATGAAAGGCTGACAGAAACCCAAGATTTTCCCACAAAATAGGCAAGAGACATGGGAAACAGCACAATGTGGAGCCTTCTAACAGATGTGATTTGTATCAAAGATTTAAAAAATTTAGGAGATTATAACGTGACCCTAGTGTGAAGTGAATAATCACGATGAAGAACAAATTAGAAATTGGAGTTCTAATAATTTATCCATCCATGAATTTTGTATTAAATACATTCTCTAAAAAGATTTTGTAACAAGACTTGTACAGTACTCATAGCTTATTATCAGTCAGATGAACAGAACATAGGAAAGACATAGAAGAAGACAACTTGTCTTGTTTCTCCTGGTCAAACTGACAGCAGACATGTAGAGGAAAATACTACTGGGCATCCAAACGCAAATTTACCATGGGACTATGGATTTTCCTTGAAGATCTCCTTGAAGATCTTCTTGAAATATGAATTTTCACTCACTAGAGAAGAGAGAAATTAATCATAACGAGATTTAGAGTACTCTTTTGCGCTTTTCTGTGTCTAATTAAGAAGTGGTGAAATGCTGAGTAGTACTCTGAATAAGGTGACGGATGACAGAAATTGCCAATACTGTATCAAGTTATTGGAAACTTGTATTAAATGTTGATGCTGTGGAAAAAATTAATGTATCCAAAACTATCAGCCATGCAGAAAATGTTGTAGAGGGCTTGAAAACGTCACTTGGCAAAACTAAGAGGTCACTTGGCTAAGACAGCTGATGTGCAATGTTATGTGGTTTACATGGGATACAATCTTTTTAGGTTTAAATAATTCCTAAAACTACAAAAGTCCCAACTAGTTATCTAGATCTACTACTTTCCAACATAGCCAAATAATGAGAGTGTCTAGATTTAGGAAATAATTTCCTAGAGACATGATAGCTCCTCAAGCTACAGATGTCCAGGCAAGTTTGGCAGCCTAATCTCAAAAGACAGACACCCTAACACTACTGCTTGTTGTGCTTGATCTTTGCATAACAGCTCTGAGATTAGAGCATCTATCTTGGAAATAGTAGACTTGAGTTCTAGGCACACCTTAGCATTAGGGAATTTCAGTGCACAGACCAATTAATGCCTAAATGAGTCTACAGGGCATTTTGAAAGACTTTATCTAGACACACAAGAGCAAGAGTCATGAGGTTTTAAATGAACTGTGAAAGAAACTAACATGCAGTTCCAAAAAGGCTGAGGCTCTATAAACAAAGTATGATATTTAATATCTTGTGTTGAGACATTCTGGGAAGGAAAACAGATACCTGTGCAATCACTTTGGATAACTCTGGTGTCTTCAGAGGCACCTACTTAATTTGTGTAATAAAAAAGTAAATTTAGCAAGATAAACAATTATTTTAGGAGTGTTGGATTGCCCCAGTAGTAGTATTAATTTGAAACCTTAAAAGAACCAATCCCTGTGTTGAACAGATTAGAATTTTATAGTTTTATTAGCAACAGCTTGGATTTTTATTATGCTGAAATCCTGTCATATATTCTCTCCCACAACAACCTTCACTTTATGGGTAAGGAGGACCATTGTATTTTGGTTTGTTTTACTTCTACTGTGCCGTTACAGGGTTTCTACTAGTAAAGTGACAGTTAAAACTTACTCTTAAAACTTATTATTAAAACTTATTCTTAATTTTTAATTGTTATTTTTTAGGGAGAAGTGTATAACTGTGAAGGCAATCTCCAACATAGTAGGGATTCTGGGAGAACCTAAGGAGGAATCTTTCCATTGTCAATTTCTTCTCACAAATGGAACAACACCAGAATAAACACATGGTGTCTACTTATTCAGGCCAACATGTAGCAATACATTAACTATGAAATTATTTCTGAAGCTACATAAAAAGCACATTACTGAATTTGACTGATCTTCTAGCAGGTATTGAACAAAAAAAAAAGATAAGAGTATGAGTGAAGCTATAAACATCTGAAGACAGGTAAGTCTCAAGAGAAACCCATAAAGGCTCAAAGTTTACAAATTAGCACACTAAGGCAGTCCCAAAAAGCGAGCAAACCCAAAACCTTCTGTGGAGTGAATAGAAGTCTGCACAGTACATGAGTCATGGGAATTCTGTATAGGGATAAGGTATCATATTAAAGCTACATGAGGTTTTATTAGAGCTGTAATAAGTACTATTTTATCTTGGTATTTTAAATACACTTTCATTTTGTTTTAAGTACACCACAGGACATCTAATTCAATATTTATTGAGACTGTCACAAATAATTTATGAAACAAGAGTTCCTAAGGATTTGTGTAATGTTTAGTGACAACTCTAGATTGTTATCAAGGTCATATGCCTACCTTTCTTGTTCTCTTTTGTCATTCACTATTTCAACATTCCTTTTCCCTTTAATGACATTCAAATTAGCCTATAAATAGAAGTACAAGGAACACTCTCTATTCAGTTCAATTTTATGCACAATATTTGGAAAATTGAGACAGAATTAGGCAGTTTCTTGTAGCAACAAGTAAAAGAGCTTTTATTACATTTTTGTAAAGATAAGAAACAACAAAATAAAATTATATTTGCACTTGGATACAAAGGAAAATAAATTTGAGGTACAATCCTCCAACTATTTTGGGACACTTGAACCTGTGCTTTGACTGCTTTCTATAAGAATCATGTAAGAAGATGTTGGCAATTTGGTTTTACTATGTGCCTTTGGATTGATTTAAATTATCAACCACTGATATAAAAAAAGTTCAAAGGGGCCTTGTTGTCTTGTGGAAAGGATAAATGGACAAAGGAACAAAAGAGAAGATGCCTTAAGAACCACCGCAGATAATTAATCCCCTCTGAAGCACCAAAAAAATGACAGCTGTTGATGTCAGTGCAGAAAGACCATTGTCCTGGTCTAGAAGAGAGTGACTGAGGTTGTTTTTAACAAAGCACCATGTGCAACATACAGTAATGGTAAATGCAAATTATAAATGAGGGGCCTTTTGCTTTATGCCAGGCACCAAAGAGCTTCTACACATCCAGCATAAATGAATTGTGTTGCTTTTGTTGTTTGTTTTTTTTTTTAAGTCTTTGCAATTCAAGTGATATGTCCACAATAACACAACATCCTTTTTTTGTTATGGGATAAGAATGTACCTCTTTTTGTTAGAAAGCTCTGGCTTCTTTTACCTTCCCTCTATGCACAGAAAGTGGCTAAGGCTTGTGGGGAAAATAGCAGTATACAATTATGTAATTGAAGTCAATTTCATAATTATTCTCTTTACTGCACCATATTAAGTGTTGGTCAATTTGGGTAAAATGGATTAACAATATTATGGAAGTGCTGCGAGCTGGGCCTCAGTATGGTAAGGTTCCTGCAATGTCTGCTATGGTTTTCACAGGAAATAAAAGTTGTGATACAGAAATGTCATTCTCATAAGTTTGCATTTTACCAGAGAATAGATTTTGGTTTATATTATGAGAGAAAACAAGAGAAAAATGTTCTTTGAAAATTTAATTTATGTGTTAATATTACTAAACATTTTCAAAGCACATTGTTTCGTGTGACATTTTCAAAAAATAAGGAAAATCCAACACTAACTACTTATTAAAGGTAGGTAGTGGCTTTGTTATGCCACTTGACAAGTTAATCATTTTAACTTCTGACTGCACTCCTTGCTTGATCAACATTGCAAATTAGTATTTGTTGTGACTGTATGAAAGTTTATATTTCTTGCATGTAAGTTTAACATGTGATTTTACTAGAACACTTAGCTATGTTGATAAAATTTGAATCTTGACTTCAAAGGGGCTAAATACTCTCAGAAACAAGAAAAAAAATATAGAGGTTTGATTTTCTAGAAAATTGCTTTTACATGAACCACTATGAAGAATTATTGACTTGCAGGCTTCATAATTAAAGTCTTCATAGTCTTTATTTATACATTTGTTTCAACATTGTATTTTTTCAAAAGCATTTCATTATTCTGGCTAACAGAAATACTAGCTAGCAAGTGTGACAATAATTTCTTGTTTTCGATATTTTTACATTGTCATTTTTCATTTGTGAATATGTAATACTTATTTGCAAATTGAAGACCAATATAGCAAAGTCAGAGGCTGAGATTCAACCAAGAAGCTGAACTATTCTAAGTTAAAATTCTCATTTACAATTCATTAATTACTTTTGAACAGATTATTCGCCATTTTTTCCTACTTAAACTTCCTTAGAGCTTTTCTATGAACCTAACCATTGTAATAATTACATGTCTGCAAACTCATTGCAAGAAGAATGCGTTCTGTTGCTTGCTGCCAAAACCTACTGTTCATGTAGTCAGTTGTTATCTAAGTCATTTTATCTATTGGTTGACACGATGGCCTTTCTTATATAGAATTCACTGCCGAAATATAATTTAATCAACTAAACTTGTTTCATGTAAAGATTTAAAAGTACTATTAGCCTAAAACTGATTTTCTATGAACATAGCAAGACTTAGGCCTCATAAATTATTGATGAGAAACAAACTGATGACATAAAAGGCCACCTAGTTCACTGAAATGTTTGTGAGAAATTTTTTATAACTCTAGTAAGTTTAATTTAGAGGAAATTGAAAAATATAGAGAGACATTTAGAAAAAACAAAGGAAAGGCTTTTCTATTCCCCAATGAAACTATTTAAATTCTATGATGAATCTGGTTTTTTTTTTCTGAAAGAGATTTTAATTTTTTCAACAATTTGAAATTATTTTATAAGGGCTGTATGATTCAATAAAGCAAAAAAAATTAAAAAGTCAAAATTATTATCCTGAGCAAATATATTCTTTGTCCTGTGATAGTACTCCCTCAACCAACCTTTCTACTTAACCCCCTGAAAGCAATATGCTTTTTCCTCAATTCTGCCTTTGTACAGCAACATTTCTCTTTCTAGTTGCAAAATTTTCTGACTCAACCTTCTCTTCAAAATAGAAACCAATAACAAATGTGCCTAGTACATGGCACAGATGCAATTTCCTTGCACTGCTCTGTGAAACAAAAGTAGAGTGGCTGATTGATGCTCCTTCTAGGAGCTGGGTTAATCTACCAGCTGTAGCACATTGGCTGGCACAGTTTGGAAGGGCTGGCTGATGCAGTGAAGTTTGTCCCTTACCCACAGCCACTTTGCTCAGCTTGTTGAGAAGCACATACTGCCTCCCCGTCCTTTAGGAAATCAGGTATTTTCCTATATTTCAGATGATAGCCTAAAGAAAATGGCTTTGACGAGTATGTTTTTTACCACAATCTAGAGAATGCAAGCCAGAAATAATAAAATAAACCAAACATTTTTAGTATTGTCTCCTAACAGTGTACCTATTTTCAGATAATTTGGGTATTTTCCACTTTCCATAAATTCACAGCATTCAAAGAAACAAAATTTTAAATTCCCCAGATCAGCATCTTCATCCAGCTATTGTAGCTTTGAGATAAATAGCCCTTCATGGATTTTTCTTCCATGAATTGTTCTGATTTCTTTTAAATTGCTGATAATCTTCAAAGATTCAGAGACTTCCGTGCCATAATTCCCAGTATGCAAAAAAGTATTTCATTTTTCTTGCTTTGAACTTGTCACCTCTTAGTGATATTTGATTGCTCACTAACTGTTGTGTGTCTCCATGTCACACAATGTTTTATACATATCAGTATGAATTTCTCTCTCCTTATGTCACTTTGCAGTGTTGAAGAATCCTAGTCTGCTCAGCTGTTTCTGAGAAAAAGCTGGATATTTGATAATCCTGTCATTCTATTTTTCAAATTTGGTTAAATTTTTTTCTGATAAGAGGGTTATATGAGTAGACAGTATTCAAGAAATGGACTCTGATTTTTGTCATGTTCACCAGTCTTCATGATTTTATTATCCAGAATTAAAACAACTTGTGCAACTAACTGCCTCCATATTTTCTGTAAGAATGCTTCTTGTATGGAAAATAAACAATATAGAAACTGGTGAACAGCTTAGAAAATAGAAATGACAATTTGAATGGAGTCTGCATTACTAATAACAAGAAACTAAGCAAAACTTTATTCTATAAAAATGACATCAATCCTGAAAGAGCAGAATCTGAGATCAGAGAAAAGGCTGATGCATTTTTTTGACAGATCTTAGTGAACATGTGAAGAATTCATATATCAATACTAATAAATTAATATATTATCCCTTTTAAAACACAGGGTTAAATTAATGTTGCATGGTACTTTATTTAATGAACAAGAGATGGGTTCAGCAACTACTTATACATACTTGAAATGACTAAAATGAGAAAGAAGTATAACTTTGCAGAAAGAGGAACTTTTACTTCTTTTCTTATTAGACAACTTATAGCCTCTGATGTGCTAAAATGCATGGTTGCTTTATTGCTTCCACTGTCCATCCAACATTTAAATTAATGTGACCCTCTGTGGTATCTATAGAGGGAGCTAAATGCAAGGCTTCTCCTAGTGTGCCATGGCTCGGACCTTCACTCTAGCAATTACAGTAACCCAGATTGTGTTTACTATCCATCCATTCCATCAATAAAACAGCCACGGAGATCAATTTCATATATTGAAATATTCCCTCAATATTGGGCTTAGGCTGAATCTTCCCAGCTTCTTCTCTTAAAGTATCTGTTTTCTTTCTTCTCCATCTAGGTTCCAAGTTCTAAACACAGGTGGTTTTTTTTCCCTAAACCACATTTGGAAAAAATAATGAAACTTCTTCCTCCTCTCTTCACGTGACAGACTCTTAGCTATGTCTGTTTCTTTTGACATCCAGTGTCAGGAGGAGAGTAGTAATCCTGGGAATTGGAGTTTGGCACAAAATAGTTCTTTGAACAACATGTAGCAGTGGCACCAGGAAATGCATCTCTGACCCATAAAGTGTTTTTTTTTTAATGTTGCCTTTTTTTTTTTTTTTAGAATAAATAGAGGAAATTAATATTGGAGATCATTTACACTGAGAGTTATAGGGGAAAATAGAGAGCTGTACAGAGAAGGGTGTCAGAAAACCTTTTGGGATGTTCCTCTGGACAAACACATTTGCTGGAGAAAATAATTTGAATTCATCTGGTAATTAATTTTCTTCTTCTCTCCTCTGTGGTATGATCCCAGAATTCAGAAAAATAAGTATAAGCAAGTGACCATGCAGTGCTTTGTACAGGTGAGACTTAGACCAGTACATCCTTAGCTTAGAAAATTACAGCTATTTCTTGTTTATCTGTCAGGGAATCAGAGATCAAGTCTGTGCAGCAGCTGATCTTGGTGTAAATTTCTAGGCTATGTACGGCTTTAATTCTACCAGTACAAATTGAAATGAAGTTTGGGGATTCAGTTTGAACAGGGAAAAATATGCTGTGTTCCTTCCCATTCATGCTTGTGTTTTTCCAAACTTCCATCAGGGATGGTAATTTGTGTTAATTGATGCAGGTTTTTTTCCTGTTCATGATAACACTCATTGTGAATCTGCTTGCCAATCAAAAATATCACAATAGACCATAATGGAAAATTTACTAAGACTAACTGGCCACTTCTGCAATTAATATCAGTAGCATTTTCCTATCACATATGCTTCCTCATGGTGAACTAAAAGCTACAGGAAAAAATTGTCAGGTGCATCAATGAACACCAAAAGACATTTTTACAAGTACAGAGAAAGAGAAGGAGCATATTGTTAATGTATAGAATATGGTACTGAAATGGAATGAAAAGCAAACCAAAACACAAGAAATTATTTGTAAACCCGAACCACACTATATAAAGAAATAAAGTATATTGAAATTTTGCAAGTGATTGGATAGAACACTAAAACCTAAGTTCATAGCTCACCTAGAAATAAGAGGGCTGATAAGATTAGGAAGCTTTTAAAGCTTGTTTTTTTTCACCTCTTACCTATGTATTTTAAGGTTGTATACTGGAAAGAAGGCACATTCCACTCACTTTGTGGTAACATCTTTGCCATGAAATGTAATTTTGAGAAGACTTTGCCTTCCAGGAAAGTTTTTAATGAACTGATGGCACATGTGCATCCTCTGTCTAAATAGCATTGGCGTGGATGCTGGTGTTACATTGAAAAGCAGTTTTACAATTTTTGTTTTCATTACAGGTGTGCAAGACACTGCTCTGTATCCTCCCATACATAATATCAAATTTTTGATCCAGTTCTATCATGCGGTGAGTTAAAGCAAAAATATAGTCACCTGAGAGAAGATGTCTTCCCCCTTTTGCTAAGTGCCACAGATCTATGAATTTATCTCCTGATAACCGTTTAGAGAAAGACCTTGATCACAAATCCACATTAGTAATCCCACTCCAAAATCTACGGCATGGCCATACTACTTTGTAGATATGTTCGGCCTGCGTAATCCAAGTTTTCAGGTGAAAATCATATCTTTTACCTGAAATATGAATGCCATCATTAAAAAAAAAAAAAATCTATTTAAATGTTTTCTTCAAGTAGCAATGTTTTTTCACAATTAACCTTTAGGCCAGGAATTTAGAAATGACATTATATCTTCCTAGGTTAACAGTCAAAAAGAAATTGAAATGTATCTTGGAGACACCGAAAACAGAATTCTTCAGTGAGCATGAGTATCTTTAAAACATGTTACTCTTTCCAGAAACAGAGGTTGAGGTTAATAGATAGTATGTAAGCCATTGCCTCTCATCAACTCAACAGAGAAATGGAGAGGTCATCATGGAAGAATGCAGGTCAATAATAGAAAAAAATACTGCATTCCAGCCACTGATCCATATCCCCTCTACAAATTGCAGACAAGCTGTAAAACCAACAAACAAACAAAAACCCCAAACAGATAAAAGAATCCAACCCAGTTGAAGCAAGACTGAGTTAGTTTTTTTAGCTGCCAAAACTACAAGGGCTTGGAAATCTTTTGGTATTTTTTGGCCTTGACCTGTATAAATGCTGAACTAAGAAGTTCTTCACATAACAGCATGACAACACCAGATGATCCAAATTAATGATTTGACAACATTATTCAGGGTTTTTTTGTCTTTAAAGTTGTTCATCCAGATGTAAACAGTTTTGCTCAGGAAATGATTAAGAGAGCACAAACAACAAAGTCCTCTTGGAACAGCTGTTATAGCAGGAGAAAAGATTTTGAACTCTTCAACTCATTAATTTACAAGGTTAGAGGAGGAGCATAGGAAGCAGTAGGGAGCATGAGAGAGGAACAGGGGACTGGATGAAGTCAAAGAAGCTGCCAGATCTTTGCCCTTACTGCTGGAAACTTTTTCAGCTGCTAGGAGCAAGGAAAATAACTAATCAACAGTCTACTCCCTTCACAAGTCCCAGAACAACCTCTGAGGCTGCCATCTGTGCAAAAGAGAGGTAGCTTGACCACCCTGTCATTAACCTTCTGAAAGTTGTGAAGTAGAAGTGGTTGAAAGTCTTCCACTGCAATACCTTTCTGTTAAAAGCTCCTGATCTGAATATACTCTATTACAGAAGAACAGATACATTTGGCAAAAAACCAGAAAGACTTATATCAATAGGAATGTTCCATCAATGTTGAATCTTATTTTCCTGCCTTAGGCTTTGGACAGTACTGTGAGGCAAGTGTTCAGTTCTCTGATTGTACTGTTCTGTGTGATGAGCGGCTCCCAGTGAAGTGTGTTGAGCTGTCAATGCACAGAGTTGTACATAACCCACAACAGCACCTTTCATAGGATCCCAGTCTTATGCCAGGTGCCTGACACACAGAAGATAACTGCTATTAACACCAAAAACATAGTAAATATGGTCTGTCTAAACAACAAATATATGCAAAACTGTCCACTTAATGCAAATAAGCAAAATTACATGAAACAGAGATAAAATGTTTGAATAGAAAACCACATATAAAAAGACTAGAATAAAAATTTTAAAATTATTTCCAAGCTGTCATTTAAATGTATTGCCCTTTCAACAGACTGGGACACTGGGATGTCTAGAGACATCCTATGGAAGGTGTTGGGGTGCTCCATTTTATGATTCCTGCTTGCTGCTGTCAGCAACTGTAAATGAAAGTCACTGAACACACTTTTTTACTGAACTGGTTGTAGCTAAGCCTTCAGATAGATAGAGGATGTACTAAACTGGAGTATATATTCTCCATAAGAATCTACAAGTCAATTCATGTTCCCATTGTCGGTCTTCGTAGTGGCGGCTTTTAACTCTGTCTGGGAAGCACAGGGATTCTGAGTGGGCACTGTTCAAAAATGTTGCCAGCTGTAGCAGTCCAGTGGATTTTGAAAATGCACTGAAATCTAAAGGTTGGAGAGTCTAATGTGGAAATTTGAAGTGGGTAAATAGGAAGGTGAGTACAGGTGTTTTTCTGGATAAAGAAGCTCTATATGTGTGCAGGTTGTCCACATCTCATTATAGACCTCTTGATCAGCATACACCAAGACATTGAGCTGCTTCCTCTTTTTACAGGCTATTAGAAATCTTTAGGAAGCAAAATAAGTTTTGTGTGATCTCAGGGTTGACGGCACTTCTCAAGTGGTATAGAACAATGAGAAGTAAGAAACAGTAAATCCTTGAAACTAAATACTAAATTTTAAATATTCATATAGAATATGCCAGTAGTCAGTAAGATGTGAGGGTTGATTTTGGCCCATCAGTCCAGGAACATGGGTTAGCACTTTAAAGGGCACATCAATACATTAAAAGAAGTCAGAAGAGAAGAGAAAAGAAGAAAATACTGTATATTTTGAATAGAGTAATATATTCAAAGTGTAAAGTGAAGTTTACTAACAATTGGTGCTCTACAAAGCCTCCTAAATAGTAACAGGACAAAGAAAGAGTAATCATGTCCAAATCAAATACCAGCAAGGTAGCATAAACTCTTACAAAAGAGAGTAAACAAAGCTAAATTTGGAGAACCCATCAGCTCATTTCAGAGTCAGGATAAAATAGTTAAACCAAGAACAGAAGCAGAGAAATTGCACATATGTATAAACATGTCAGTCCTTGATCTGCCATCCTTTGAGATAAAACATCACAAACACAGACATTAGTTTGCCAATTTTTCATGTCCCAAGAGAGATTTACTATGGACAATGTCACAGATTTCTTGCTGAACATGAGTATCACTAACTCAGTACACCCACAGGCAGTATCAGGGAGAAAAATAAACTATAATCTGCAGTCTGGTAGAATCTTAATATTGCATATTGTGGCGGGCTACATCTGCTTGGACACAAGGTGCTGACCAAAGCCACTGTATCACTCCCTGTTCTCAAGGTGGGCAGGGGAGAGAAAATTTAGTGAAAGGTTCATGGGTTGAGTAAGGGCAGGGAGAGATCACCCACCAGTTACTGTCATGGGCCAAACAGATTTGACTTTATTGATTGATATTGGGGAAATTATTGATTTTATTACCAAAGAAATCACAGCAGGGTAATGAGAAGTAAACCCAAATCTTAGGAATAGCTTTCCCACCCCTTCCCTTCTTCCTGGTGTTACTTTATTTCCAATTCTCTATCTCCTTCCCACAGCAGAGCAGAGGGACAGGGAATGGGGGCTGTGGTCGGTTTATCACACATTGTCTCTGCCGCTCCTTGCTCCTGACTGTTGTCCCCTGCTCCAGTGTGGGACTCCTCCCACAGGAGACAGCTCTCTATAAACTTTTCCAGAGTCCTTCCCACGGGCTGTAGTATTTCACGAACTTCCCCAGTGTGTGGATGTTGGACTCAGGACTGGTGATCCCCTTTTCTCTTCTATCTGATTTCCTATTTCTTTTCTCTTTCTTCCTGTCAGAGATATTATATTTTATGACTTAAACATTTTCTTAAAGGACTTTTAAAACTGTATTCCAAAAGCTGCAGAGAAGACTACCGAACCCTGAATGGGGCCCTGACAGAGGCCTGACACTGCTCGCTGATGAAGATAAGATAAGGTAACAACTCAAGGCTGGGGACATTCACAAAGCACAGGCTTAACACCTCCAAGATGAGGACTACAGCCCCAGGGCTATCAGCTGCCAGGCTCACACAGACCTGCCACCAAAGGGCGGGAGGGAGGAGAGGCTTTGGGTGTGTGTTGGAAACGCCTCTGGTCAGAGGCACAGTGACTGCCCATCCTCCACTGTGCAGAGGAGCCCAGCGAGGGGTCCTCACCAGGGAGGAGGAAGCTTATCCACAGCAGAAGGGGGTGACATGGCCCATCACAAGGGCCCCCCTCAAAGGGGTCCCCAGACCCTGCACCGGAGGTCATACAACAGACCCTCAGTGTTGCAAGGGACAATGTGTCAAGCCAGCCCCTGTAAGAAAGACACGTGGGTGTTCCCGCCTGGCCCAAAGTGTATATTAATCCACGGAGCTCTGTACTCTTCGGCGTGTGGCGGCGTGTGGCGGTGTGTGGTGTGGTGGCGTGACATGGCGTGTGGCAGCATGTAGCAGCGTGGCCACAGTGGCGACGGGGGACCCTCACCACCAGCAGACCAGATGGAGGGGAGCAACGAGACGTCGTTGGGACCCTCGGATGGGTGATAGGCTTCCACCTAACCCCTGTCACCTCTCCCTGTTCTCCCACCCCCCCCACACACTTCTTTCTCTACTTCTTTCTCTCTTTTCTCTTCCCTTCTCTTTGCCCCTCTACTATTAAATAAAATACATCAATTTTTTGGCATCAACAACCTCTAACCTCGTTTGGTTTTAATCTCGTTTCTGGGCATATTTTGAACCTTCTAAGTTCTTTCCAGTTTATGCATAGAGACTTAGCTTGCTTTGCTTTTCTGGGTTTAAACCGGATCGTAACACTTCCCTCTTTTATTTTTTCTTTTATTCCTCTTACTATTAGAAGGTAAGGACAAGGAATATACCAAATTCCATGTTGAGTGTGTTGTATGCTAAGAAAATTTGGTGAGCTTTTTTGGACTCTTTTGATTTTTGCCCTTCTTTTTTACCCATGAGGATCTAGGAATATGGGGTTCTCCCACAGGAGTGAGATGTGGCAGTTCCTCACAAACATGACAGCATAATGAATGTAGTATGTAGTCTTCAGTGAAAGAGTCAGAGTTTTACCCAGATATATAAAAAAGGATTTACCTAAAATGGATTTGTCTTCTCAGAGACAAATTAGCAGAGATGGAAGTGAAATTTAGATTTCTCTGATTTATAGAGAGTTTAGTAGATTATTATAGTAGGACAGCAGCAATTAGCTTCTACTTTAGTCTGGATAAAAAAGAACAATTTTGAGAAACCAGAGTTGATGAGAACCCACTTGAACATGAATTTTCAAGACACTGTATGGCAAATTAAAAGCCTAATGATCCGTCTCTATTTTCACATAAGGTCAGAAAAGAAAGAATTGCAGCCCAAGAGTGTAATATATGGAATTGAATGTGTACTAGTCAAATATTTGAAGACCAGAAAGAACATCAGTTCAGAGAGGATATGACTGGTCAGTAAAGAAAATGTTATCATTACTGAAGCACAAAATATCAACATCAGACCAGATACAATCTGAAGAAAGAAAATGTGAAGAATATATACTTGTTTCATGGATTCAAGCCAGATGACAGAAGTCTTTGTTATCAGTGTAAGCACCACAGGACCAGATGTACTGCGGAAGGCTACAGATAAAACTAATTTAATTTTGTGCACAGCATATGTGTTTTGAAACGCCTTTTATTGATATATTGGGACAACTGCTACTTAAGAACATTCATAACATGGCATTGAAGCATTATTCTATAATGCATCAGTGCTTAGACTTTCTGACACCACCATGGCAGTCACCATTTGAGTATACGCATCCAGAGAAATTTTTAGAGCTTATCTGCAAGCAGTTATCATCTCATATGCAAGAAAATTTCTGAATAAATTATGCCCAGATTGAGATGTAATTACTAAAAAGGCAAGTAAACTGAGAACACTGTAGTACTGCAATCTAGAAAAATCTAATATGAGGTGCAAAATATTTGGATTTAGCTTCAAAAATACTTAAAAATTTATGTTATCTCAAATACTAAAATGTGTCTTTTTAGATGCTACATAGAACTGCAGTGAAACACATCTCAAAACCAGGGAATGAAATTTTACCTCTAATGTGATCTAACTCTGTACCTGAAATAATTTTATGAAACAGAGAGAGATAATGTTATTTCACCTTCACATAAAGTCTTCACATAAAGTTTTTTATGAGGATCAGCTTCACAGGACATGATGAGCCATGGAGCATAGTGGGCTACAGAAGATGCTATGGTATTCTGTTAATGTAGAAGCTTTATTGATGGTAAATGACAGGAAAAATAGTCTGAGAATTCAGAAAAAAGAAACATCAATATAAAATTAGAATGTTTGCTTGTCTAAGGCTGAAGATGTTCAGAAAGAACTAGACTGGTATGCAAAGAAGCAGCTGGGTCTGAAACTACAAAAATCAAATAAAAATGAAATAACCAAAAGGAAATGTAATTGTATAGCAAGACTGATGAAGTTGAAAAAGTATGAAAGCTGCTGGCATTTTAGTGAGCATTTATATGCTTAGTTTTTCCAAAATGCACTATGAGACAACTCAGCATAATGGGCCATTCTGGAACTAAAGGCTGCTTTTGCATGATGGTATATTTAAATAATCATGAATTAGACAAAAAGGAAGGTTCTGCTACCACATACTAAATTTGCCAGCTGGGACCATTAAAAAGGGCAAAAATATTGTTACTCCCCTTTGTAAAGAGATTTATGGTCTGTTGACCACAAGTGTCATGTTACACTAAGGAATAGTCAAGTGTTCAAATGACTGGAAATTTATCATCCATGATATAAAATGAATTGATTTTTAATGGGTAAATCAGCCCTATTTTCTTGGATTTGTGCATTTTTTGTTTGGATAACTTAGAAGAATAACATACTTTAAATATAGCCATTAGAGAATATGAACTTGCATTTAGTTGGCAAAAGCTGGCAGAAATAAGGACAATAGAGACCTACTAAGAATTACAATAAAAACAAATACAAAGCCAGAGTGAGTAGGAGAGCCATAACAGCTGTAGAAAAGAAATAGGACAAGAAAGAAAATGACTAAAGACAATTTTTCCCCATTTTGTGATGCATAAGATCATCATGGGACTATTGCTATGGTCCCATATTGCCTAATAAAACAAAACAAAACAAAACACCTGGGCACTGATATGGGACTTACATTCCCAAATAATGCTTAATCAGTAGTATACAGGAATTATTTGGAGTTGTAATTGTACACAGGTTTATTTTATCCATGTCTCTATATAATGAAAAACTCAAACAGGGAGTAAGCTCTGTTTCAGTTAAAAAAAAAACAAACAAAAACATACTCAAGCTTTGCTTTGTTGTGGGGTGTCAAGGGAATGAATGACGCAGCACAGAAATAACTTAATCAGGATCTAGATATTTGTGTCAATTATACATGTTTATTGAATAGCTCAGCCTACTGAATGTTTACTCGGTGTATCCAATGATGAAACAGTTTTCACTGCAAGCTGTTTTTCTCCCAGATTTTGGAACACATCTCTAAAGTTTATGCAGTTCTATTCACCCTAGTTCTCCCTTCAGAAGCAGCACAACTAATGATGAAACCAGTTTTAAACAGGCTAAAAATAACTTTTTGTCTCCTATCTAGTATTTTCCCTTTTGCATGTACTGTTCTGGAATGCAACAGATTGAAAACAAAATGTTTTCAGAATTTTTACTTGACATACACAAAGGAAAGTAAATCTATTTGTTTACTTTGGTAAGGAGGAAGATTTATGCCTATTTGAAAACTATCTCTGTTAATTATTCATTGACTGTCAGGACACTCCTTGAATTTGAATTGCATAATCACAGAATAATTTAGATTGGAAGGCACCTTCAAGTCACCTATTCCAATCTTCTGCTCAAAGCAAGTTCGTTTGTACTAAGGAGCTCATGTGTGTGAACATGATGTTTGGTGGGACTAGGAGGCATGATGTAAATCAGCCAGCACCAACTGGCTTATGGGGAAAAGAGTGAATCCCTGCACATTCCCTATGGCAGTATTGTCACGTACATTGTACAGAAGAAACGTTACTGGCAACTGTTTGTGCTTTTATGTGCATTTCAATATGTAACAACAACACTGAAAACATCTGGAGGCACAGCAATGCCATATAAAACCCCAGATGAAGAATCTTGTTCTCTGATGCACATGCATATTGGTAAAAACCTTTAACAGGGTTTTCTGACATTGTTTTTCATTAGTACATGGTCTACATTAATATTTATGTTTAAGAGAACAAGAGAGAAACAGAGGAATGATTACATGTAAATCAAAACATAAATATAAAAATGAGGAAAAAGATTATAAGTAAAACAACTAATATATTATGTTGCTAGTGCTGCAAGTACTCAGGAAAACATCTATCTGATAACAAAATAATAATGGAAATAACTAAATTAATTATCAGACAGGAAAGATTAACAGGAGGTAAGAAAGCATTTATGTAAATAACAACACACCATGTAAACAAAACAAAGGAAATGCAGACAGTCAAACAACTTGCTACCTTTGCTAAATAAATAAATAAATAAATAAATAAATAAAAGTATTCTTACTCTAGACAAGGACAGAATTCTAGAAATAGGGTACCCAGACTTCCCAGCTTTATAGGAAAACATAAAAGAGCAAAAATATTACAGTGGAGAAACTATGCAATCACAGTAAGGAAACACAAATCTGCAAGTTTCTGTCACTGATAGTAATCGTTGTTAAGCACTAGCAGCAAACAGAAAAGGCATATTTGCTTAACAAAATGTCTTGGCGTGACTTTATGATGCTGTATCCCCTATTGCCTGCTCTATGCCCAGACATGAATCCTGTGCCTTTCTGTGTCTTTAAGGCAGACCCAAGAGAGAGGAAGGGGAAGGCCGTAGAATTCCTTCAGCCGCTGTGTTCAAAAACACAAATAACTCACTCGCTTCTCCTCAGATCCTGGCTCTCTGCAGCAGGGAAGAGGGTTGCATTCTCTTGCTTTTTTTAGCTAGCTTCTTGTTCATTAGCTGAAGCAAGGTGTTTGCTGGGACTTTGGCTTCTTCTTCTTCTCTTCTGGACTGTTCAGCAACACGAGAACATCACTGGGAAGCCTTACACCCTGGCCCCGGGGGCCCAAGCTGCACCCCAGCTCCAGAGAGAGCAGAGCCATCACCTACAAAGAGCTCTGAAACTACCCAGGTTTTCTTCACAGCGAGAGGTTTTATTATTTAAAATTATGAATTCTTTTTTTTTTTTTTTTGGTGCCTGTGTACCCCATGCTTGTTAAATAAATTACTTTTTTTCTACTTTCCTCCAAGAATTTTTTTTTTCCAAAACCTGGTGGGGGAGGGGAGGCTGAAACCTGCTTTCTATCAGAGGATGTTTCCTCCAATTTGTCTCAAACTGGGACACAAAATTGCAGAATATGTTTTTTATTTGTTTTGGTTTACTTCTTACACTCTGTAATATATTTGGATCATTCTGGCTGGCAAGAACAGTGTTGCAGTAGTCTTTTGTGTTTATGATCCTGGAAACATACCTGAGAGTACAGAATAGAAAAAAAAGTAGTAAGAGTTATTTAAAGAAATCCCCTATGATATTTTAGTGTGAAAAATAAAAAGTTTCAAATTAGATAAGCCATTTCATAGTTTTTCATGAGCATATTAAATTATTTTATTAAAACCATATTAATTAACAGATTATCAACAATTTGTGGAGTTTTCTTACGCTGGTTATATTTTAATGGATTACAGGGGTATAGTTCTATGGTCAGCCTCTTCTTCCTCCTTCCACTGATTGGTTCAGCAGGAAACTAACTCCTTCTTGTCTCTTCTCCTTCCCCTCCATAGATACAGCTATAATGTTTTAGCCAGATTATCACCCTGACCTGGGTAACTGCACATTCCCATGTGCACAAATTAGACATAGTGAAGTAAAATTACAGAAACCCAGGTTAAGATTGGTTTAAACTATCAGGAAACCTCACCCTAAAAGCTCAATACTGCTAACAGAATCAATATTGAAGTACTAGTATTGCCAGGTTCCTCTTTATTGCCTGGTATAACAATTTTGTTCCTTAGCTTAGTCTACTTTGAGTCCTTTATTTGCATTCAAGAAGCTGCTTAAACATTTCTGTCATCCCATCTTGACATGGAATTAATATCTCAGAACATGACCTGTGACCTGTAAAATTCTAATCCATAATATTCCCTTTTATATGGTCATACAACCCTACAGATGCCTCAATTCTAATTTATTTCTTTATTTTAATCTTAAAATATTATTAGGCGCCTCAGCACATCATTAGAGACATCCCAGTTTGGACAGGTCTGGTGTTTAATTAGCACTTCAGCTAATAAAGTTCCTAATTCCTCCTTATGCATCTTAGACACCATTTTAATAAAAAGTTGGATTTCTCACAATATGTCTTTTGAAAATATGGAGTTAACTTTAGTCATATAATATTCTCATATACATATAACAGAATTAGCCTGATGAGCTTTCTTATTTTCTTCCTTTAGGGAGCTGTACTTATTTATCTAATAATGACCCCCATTTTATAATTCCTAACTCTGACTCTACATTTACCTTCATCACTGTTTCTCAGAAGTCTTTAATAATGTTGCAAAGCTTGGTCATGTAAGAGCTGGGCCTGGAATCCTTGCAGCACAGGCAGTTAAGCATCTCAAGTGTTGTGAAAAACCCTACAGATGGAGTTGGATAAAGAAGGGCTCAAAGCATCAAATGAAGGACTAAGTCACCTGGAGCATCAGGGTGGAGCTACTAATGGACCAGTGTGCCATTTTCATTGTGCTGTTGCAGGACTCTGGACTGTTGTCCAGGTCTGGACTACAGAGTACAAGAGAGGCATGGAGCTCCTGGAGTGAGTCCAGCAATGGGCAATGAATACAATTAGGGCACTGGAGCTACTCCTTTGTGAGGAAAGGCTGAGGGATCTGGTCCTGTTTAATCTTAAGAATATAAACAAGTATTTGAAGGGGGGGTGTCTACAGTATGGAGCCACGCTCTTCTTGGTGATGCCAACCAATAAAATAACAGGCAACAGGCAGAAACTGATCACAGGAAATTCCATCTTCCTTAGGAACACGAGGAAGAACTTCACTGTGTGGGTGAGCATGAACTGGAACAGATTACCGAGAGAGGTTGTGGAGTATCCCTTACTGAAGATATTCAAGAACTGCCTGGATGCAATCCTGTGCCATGAGAGGATCCTGCTTGAGAAGGGAGGTTGGACCAGATGACCCACTGTGGTCCCTTCAAACTTCAGCCATTCCGGTATTGTGTGATTTTGCGTGACCCCATGCGTAAGGACTTAAAGAGCACAGTTGCTTGTCTCAAACAACTGTCAAGATCACAGAATGAACTTGCCATAGGATAAGTCACCACAGCGAGCCTAAGATAAGCACAGAAGGGAGGAATTCACAACAGGGAGGCCCTGATTGCAGGCCTGGCAGAGGCAAGATCTGGTTAGCACATGCTGGTTAACGCATCTGGACAAAAGTTCCCACTGTGGCAAACTGTGGGAAAGGAAGCAACCTCTCATGCACTTATCATCCCAAGTTATGGAAGAAATAATTTCTGCAACGACCACTGAATCATTCCCAGTGCTTCATTTCTGGGGCCTTCTATCATAGAACTGTTCATGATCCACAGCGTTAAAACTCTCTCCCCAGGGGAGGTACTTGGGCCTTCCTACCTTAACCTAAACATATATCAACCTGTTGAATTCTTCGTTTCGTGGGCTTTCCCACCCCAAATGGATCAAGGCATGTGACCACCATTTTGACCAACAGACATCTACTTTTCTCATTGCTGAATCCATCCAGTTGTTAATATCTTTCATCTTCACTGTCTACTCTTATCCTTTCTTTGTCTTTATTTCTTTTCCTAATATATTTTCTTAGATCATATTTTTATTCTTTTATATTGATATATTTCTATACTTAATATATATGTATATACACCAGTCATTCAGGGTCATTTCACTCTAATCTACCCCAAGGCTTATCAAGAACCTCAGTTACCTTTCCTCAGCGGTGGGATGTAACACCATGATGGTTCAATCACCTAATCAACTGGTGGAATTGTCACACTCATTCTTGAAAGGAAATGATTACAAAAATGTCTCTAAATCCCAAGGTTTCACTTTAAAATAGAAGTGCACAAATATTTAAAGGGAGAAAAGAATCTGCAAGCAGAACCAGAAAACAGTTCTACTTTCTTCATCCTTACATGTTCAGTCCTTCCCTCTGGTGAAGCATTACTGGAACAACCCCAAAAAAAATTCCATACAATCCATTCAGTCCCTTTGGTTTTTTTCATCCTGTGCCTAAGACTTTAGAATTAATTATCTCTTAGTCTTTATAGATCCTGTAGATGGCAAACTTACTCCACTGAGCATGCTCAGCTGTTGCAAAAAACTCCTTTCATAAGCCTACCTTAAACTTTTTTAATAGGATATATAGTATTTATACAGAAACTGAAAACAAAACACATAGCTTTATTATCTATCATGTTGTATTTCAAAGAAAAGAAAGTTTTTATCAGATACTTAGAAAATAGAGTTTTAAAATCTTGCTTTCAAGTCACTTTTAGACTTGGATAGAAGTACTATATTTAGCCTTGGAAAGTTCTCTTCTCAAAGGCCAGTCACTCTCCTCAGTGTGTTTTATCAACTGCCTGTAACTGCATTGCTGTCTTGCAATTGCAATTCTTACTGCAAGCTGCTACTACTCCCCTGCACTGCAGAGAGGTTTCGGAGCATAAAATTGTGTTCCATACAGCACTATGGCTAAGCTGATGTTTTGACTAACTCTTGCAATGCTCAGTTTCGTCCTGAGCCCAGATTTAAATCCTGCTTGCATTGTTACTTTTCATTCAGCTGCAAGCACTACTGATAAAGTTGTTCCTGTGGTCACTTCTCTTAAAAAATTACCAATATATTCTTCTCAGTGAAATACAGAATTACTCCACCAAGGCTCAAGTTCTATTTCTTGGATTGACTACATGTATTTTCAACATAGTATTCCAATATCTTTGGTTTTGACTATGGATATGTGAGTCTCTGCTTTTCTACTTTTATATTTCAATCTGCTACAGATTCATGAGCCCATATTCCATTAAAAATACATAAACTTACTTATTTTGTTGGTCTTCATACTCCCCCCTTCCTTTCTTCCTTTCTCTCTCACATTTTTATTTATTTATTCTTTTAAATAAAAATATTTCTACTATGTAACCTGTGATAGGTTAGACAGATTTTTTAAAAAGCTTTTACTAGTATTAATCCCTTTTTAGGAACTTCCTTATTGGTTTAGAGAGGCAATAATTATTTTGTGGCACAGCATGATAAGCCAGGGAAATATAAAAGAACTTGGCATGTGCTCAAATTTTTTATGAAGTTGCGCCTGACTTTAAAAAGATTTCTGCTTGATTGCTTTTTATTGTCTCCTCCTTAATATTAGTGATATCAGTTTGAAGGTAACTGTATGCTAACCCAGAAGACTGATGGATTAGAAATCATGGGAAAGAATAGTCAATATAAAGGAGTCAGACAGTGACACAGAGAATCTTGGTTAACCTTGAAAACTGGGAAAAGCAGAGTTATCCTGCATACTGACAAGTTTTCATCTGATGAGCTGCAGGCAGCCCATTAAAACTTGGTTGTGTTACTTACCATAGGATGCCTATAAACCTCTCTGGCATATGATGGCAGAATGGGAAAAGTAAATGAAACCCAAGATTTTAACACATGAATTATTTCCAGAAGAGCTGAGAATGTTGTTTCACAGGACTGAGCTGCAATCTTGTTGGGATATTGCACTGAAAAAATCTGCCAGCAGATTTAGGGAAGGACGGCTAAAAAAATGTAGAACCTGTTCTATTAAAAAAAAAAAAGGCTTTGGCTTACTTAAGTAGAAGGAAGAGGAGAGAGAATATCAATACTCTTTTTTTAGACACTGAAAAGTCAGACAAGAGGAGACCTATTAAAGCTAAAGGATAAAGTTGTCAAAAGAAGAAAAAAATATAATGTGAGCATGAATAAATTTATATTGCTAATTAGTAATTTCAACCCATGAGAACTGTCAAGTATTGGAACAACATTTTATTCAGAGCACTGAAGGACAAAAAAATTCAAAAACCTTCTTAGATGAAGATTAAGAAATGTACAAAAAGGCTTATACACTATGTCTGACTTCAGTAACAGGAGCTCAAGTCACTGACCCAGAAATCTTCTAGCACTGAGTTCCCAAGTACACATGTATTTTTTAAATTTTGAAGTTAATATAGAAAAATTGCATTTTAGTCCAGTTCTACAAATCAGATTTTAATATTTGGCTATTTTATAACTGCATAAATTTCTTTAGAAGAGCTGTTACTCTAGAAGATATTTAGATGCTCTTCGAGCAACTAGTAAGAATATTAACTTCTGTTGATTGATCCACTGAATGCGACCACAGAGTATACAGTAGCTGGAACCATTTCCATGTAATTATTGCAGTGACATTTTTCAGAATAGCACTACTTGACATTTACAGTGAAATGTAGTGCTATTCTGAAAAATGTTCCCTTATACTCACTTTTTTTGTGGACATTTTATTCTGCCATAGCAGTAGGACACACACTGTATATGAACTTTCCCTTGTACAGTGATTTTCTTTAAATTGGATAACTTATGCAGTAATCTTTGGTATAAGGACAGAAATTTTATTAAATTTAGCCTTCTGTCGAGTACTGTTTCAATTTCTCAGTATGTTTACAAAAAATTTCTTATTGTGGATTATTGCTACTGCTCTGAAGATGCTATACTAAAAGTATAATAAGAAAGATGGAAGTATTTTTGCATTCTGCTGAGTGCTGCAAATAAAAAAATAGAACTCATTTTAAAATTTAAAAGTTGTATGACCTCCAAATTAATTTGTCTTCCTGGAGTATATATAATTTTATTTGTTCTTCCTCCATTTTAAAGACAAAAATTAGAGATTCTTTCTGTGTGTAGTAGTTTGAGGAACTGCAGAAGTATGACTAGTACTTTATGGGGCTTTTTTATAATTGTTGTTTTTATTTAACACGAGAATAGATTCACTTTGTATTTTAGGAAAGAATACATATTTATAAATATAAAAGTGAGACACAATTCTTATTTTAGCAATTAATGCTGTACAATTTGAAAATATCAGTTACATTGCATACTTTTATGTGCAACCTAAAGACTTCCTAACCTTAGGAAAATAGGGACTTAGATGGAGATTGGTATCTTAGGTATATTACTGTTCCAGTTTTATTGTAAAATGTGTCCAGAAGTTACACATCTACCTACACTAATCTTTTTTTCTTGAAGAGAAATCTAGTACTGAGTTATTACACGAATTGCAAGGAAGCCTATTAGTGTGCAATTACTAGCATCACATCAGCAAAGTCCTTGGCTGTCCTGTCTCATACCAAGGTCCCCAGTATAAAAAGGCTGGGTGCAGTATCTGTCAAAGGAACAATAATTGGCCCCAAGTTTTCCAGGATAAGAATAATATATTACAGGCTGTTTCTTGCTGCTGCACCTTTCCTTTGGGATGTGGTGAAATATTTTCAGTCATCATCCATCACTGGCAATTGCTGTCCCTTTCTAGATGTGTGATTAACAGACACCAATGATATTGTAGGAATTTGTAGACTATGCAAAACACTCTGCTAGCACAACTCTGCAAGTTACAGCCTCAACAAAATCTTTCTCCATTTTTCACAAAAAATTATTATACAACTTTGAAAGTCCCAGAAGCCTCTGCATCTTTTCATATTGCCAGAGTGTGGAACTGTCATGGGTTAGCAAGCATAGTCCTGGATGTGATGTTCTTGCAAAGGGGTGCTTACAGCTTCCTCTGTGACCTAACAGAACCTATCAGCTGGCCAGTTTGAATATGGACAATTCTTTAAGCCACTTAAAATCGTGACCGCCTCTGTGATCCACACTTAAGAATAGACACACTCCAGGCAGAGTTCTTTCTCATTTCCGGTGCTGGGACAGGTGGCTGCGGGCCCCGTGCAGGGGCCGGGCTGGGCCACGGCCATCCTGGAGCCGATGGGCCCTGTTCCACCTGCGGACCCCCCCTTCCCCCCCCCCCCCCCGCCCCCTCCCCACCAGCCCTGCTGTGGGCAGCTGGAGCGGCTCGGCTCCCCCCCTCTCCAGTGCGGCCAAGATTCAGCTGAAGCTGCCTTGCTGTCCCGCAAAAGATCATGTGACCAA
This sequence comes from Corvus hawaiiensis, assembly GCF_020740725.1. Classification (NCBI taxonomy): domain Eukaryota; kingdom Metazoa; phylum Chordata; class Aves; order Passeriformes; family Corvidae; genus Corvus; species Corvus hawaiiensis. Next base: position 27,763,775 of record NC_063238.1, read on the forward strand.
CAGAGATAAACTTCATTCCAGCTGCAAGGCCTGGGTGAGATTAACCTTTTTAGTGCTGTGAAGAGCTGAAAACCTGAGGGAGAAGAAAGAGGAGATGCTTAAAGCTGAAATTCTGTTGTAAAGCTATGATGTATCAGAGTACCCGTTGTAATTTCATTAAGGCATGGGGGATGGAGCGTTCAAACTGTACTTGTGAGCAAAAGCACCTGCGCTGAGATAGGCAAATGCTGACGCAGCTGTAATTTCATGAGAAGTTTGAACAGGGAGAGAAATGAGGACTTTTGTTCCAAATGGAAAAGGAAAAAACCTCAGTTCCTAGAGATGCTCCCAGAGATAGTCCTAGAGATGAAGATGAAGAGGACCCTTTGCTCCCAGGGAAGGAGAAGGGCCTCTGTTCTTAGAGATGAAATGCTTCCAGAGATGGGTGAAGAGAACTTTTGTTTCTGAACCTTAAAATTGTACCCCAAAAACCTTCAAGAGTGGACCCTCGAAAGCAGTTGCGGGAAAAGCTGCAAGTTGTGGGAAGGGACTCACATGCGAGCAGAGAACCAACCCGGGCGGCTGTCTCGTTGTGATACTGTTTTCATAGCATGGGCAAGAGAGACTCCTCTTCCTAAATGGACTGAACAAGGTTATTATGGAAGTGATAAACAGACTGAACATCTGAAGGGTTGTCTTTTTACATTGTCAGTGGGAGAAGGGAGGAAGGTGGGCAGGAGGAGAAGTGTTCTGAAGGTTTTTTTTTCTTCTTCTTTTAGGTCTATTAATAAACTTTATATTCTTTCAAGTTTGGTGCGTGCTCTGCTTTTCTCCTAATTCTTATCTCACAGAAGGTGAACAGTAATGAGTATTTTGGACCAAACCACTACAGGAACCTAAAAAAATAACTTATATGAAAATGCTTTGGTCATTAAATATAAGGTTTTCTTAGGCCCCATTATTTTATTCAAATAAAGAAAAGTCTTTAACATCTCCTTAGAAACAGCTTGTGATTTTCCATGTTCTTCTCTTTAATTGTTTTGTAGTCCAGCCAATTGATTAACTGTTTACTCATTCTAATTGGCAGATTTTTACTGTGAGTTTGTAGAATTCAGGTACAAATTGTAGAGTATAAGCACTCTTTAGCTATTCTAATACATTAATTTACTGGGTATTCGAAAGAATGTATTCTTTTGATATTGAAATAAGTTACTATTTCAACAGATATTTTTGGAAGAATTTTGGTTACTTTAGGGGTTTTTGCTTGTTTGTTTGTTTGTTTGTCTTTTCCTATTTTTTCCCCTGGAGGGACCATGAATAGTTTGTCTTTGCTAGTTGATTTAAGAGTTAGAAAAGAAATCCACTTCAGTGAAACTCCACTGCTTTAGATGATGCTTTTGTTTCATTACTTAGAAATTCAGATGTACAGACTAATATTCTCATAAGTTTCTTCTTCCCTAGATAATTAATGGTATTCCATAAAAATATCAAATTTCTGACAATATCTCACTTTGTAGTCATGCCTTGGTCCATTTTGGATCACTGCCACATCACAGCCATTTACCAGCTCTTCCCTGTTAGCTTTATCCTTAGCTTATCCTCTTTTCTTTGTAATTAAGACGATCCTACTCCAGTATTTAAATTTTACTGATTGTTAAAACCTCTCTCTTGCTTTTTGTACTTCAATGCAATTTCTTCTGCTAAGTTCTCAATGCATTTTTTTTCATTTTACATTGCATTGTCCTTTGTGTCTAGCCTTTGTCCTGAGCTGTCCAAACAACAGTTGTTTGTCCCCTAAAAAAATCAGTAGTATCTAGTTCTAGCTCTTCAAAATGTTTCTCTTTTGTCTCCAAATAAATGTTAAGTAAGTCCTGTAAGTCTTATCTTTAAATGCATGAAGGGGGAAAGTGGGGTAGTCTTGGACACAACACAACTTAATATAAAAGAAAAGGGATTGCTACATTTGGTGGTTCATCAGAGGTCAGACTGCTGCAGCTCAATTCCTCCATGTCCATCTGGTAGCAAGGGTGAGCACGTGCTCCCAGTAGGTACACATACATTCAGACACACAATGCACATATAAGCATGCACATGGGTGGCCACACAGAGAAACACAGATAAAATAAAAGCAGAAAAATCTTGATCCTGCTCTGGCTGATCAAGATAAAAACCAGTAATGGAAAATACATAAGTATAGATAACATGGTTTCCTCCAGTAGCTGGCCTTAGGCTTTACCCAGCAGCTGGCCCACGGATTCTCTCAGGTCTCCCCAGTTGTCTTATGCAATAACATGCAAGTGGACCTTTCCAGTAGGTGGTACAGAGCTATGGACACACCCAGAGCTGACTGGCAGAATCTTGACTTCTCCAGTAACGTGCTTATTCCTCCAGAAGCGAACTCTCACATTCTTTGGTCTCTTTAGAAACATATGACCTCTCTGATACCTGGATCCCAAACTCCTTATTCTACTCTCCGGCTAGTCTGGTCTGATGCTCACAGGCACACACATGCTACATACACACTCTGATCTCTCCAGGTGCTGCACCATGGACACGTGGGCTCTGACCCATGGTCTGACCCCAGTAGATGCACTCAGGCCTCAAATAAAAAAACATGCAGAGAATAGACAGCCCTCAGCCAGTTAGGAAAGGAATTTTATGAGAAGGCAAGATAGATTGACTTCTATTCCCTCTATTTTACAATGCTTGCTCCTCTTCGAAGCACCACAACCCTTCCCTTTCCCCATCTTAGTTTCTCCTTCAAGCATTACATAACAAGCCTTGCATAATCCCAGAATTCTCTTTCCATCATTTCATAATAACTCACATCCACAAAGGCTCTTTTCACATGTATCAAGTGAAAGCAAATTTAAGCAAATTTTCACTAGCAACTTCTCTATCACCCATCTGGCAGATTTAAGCTCAGTAAAGGAAGACTTAAAGAACTATCAGTATGACTTTTTGGGCAAGGCAAGGGCTAAGTTCCGTCCTATTTTGAGATCTTTCATGGAACAAATTTCACATGTTGAGAGTGATTTTTAGATCGTAATTTCTGGAGATAGCTTTCTCTTTATTGTACATACACTGCATATTCTACATACTGTGTCTGTAATATGATTTAGAACTGTAATATATCACAAACTTATTCACAACTAAGTTCTTTTTCTAATTAGCTCCTATTTTGAAAAAAGCAGATGAATATATAGATGTCATCCTTTTCATGTTATGCATATGTGTTTTTAATCCATCCAAATGTAACAGAAGATTGAGTGAACACATAAACATGCTTGCAAATACCTCTCCTAAGGCTTTACACATTTTGTGCTATGTCACTCTGGCAACAACAGCCATGGTCTTTTACTAATGTATATATTTTTATACATTCAGTGAATTATTTCTCCCTGCAGTAAAAGGCTCTACTAAAGAAAATTTGAACATATATACTGTTGAATTACAACTGCTACCCTCTATTTTTTCTGATTTGTTTTACATTTAGCAAGATAAATGCAATATCCCACGTACGCTTGTAACAAAAAATATGTATTTTAAAATCATCTGATCAAAACCTCACACAACTATACTGAAGAATATTTAGATAGCTAAATTTGCTTAAATTATGCTCACTTTAAATATGTATACCTTCATTTACTCCATCTATATTCTCTAATGGGTAATAAAATGAATGTGGTGATGCATACAAAAACCAATTTTAAGCTAACACATTGAAGCAGGAAAATGCTATGTGTTATCAGTATTCTTAAAATCTGGTCAGAATAATTTTGCTGGTAAAGGTTTACTAGCGAAAAAGCACCTACATAATATGAGTAGAACCCAGCCCTCTCTGAGGATTTTGGGACTCTTATTTCATTAACTTCCACGTAGGGTTTACTTCTTGAGCCAACTGACTTCAGCATAGAAATTCCAAAAATAAATTAAAATATGAATAGAATTGAAAAAAACAATCTGAATAATGAAAAGGTGCTAAACACCATTGCTAAAATAGTTATGTAGTGTATAAGAGGCTTAATCTAACCATTAGGAAAACTTTCTCAGAAGAGTGATAATGATTAAAATTTCTAAAACTAAAACAAAGAAACTAAAAAGAACTTGGAAAATGTGTCTTTTAGCCTTATGAAATTATAACGGTATGTTCACACAAAATTATTTCAGGGACATTCCAGCAAATCATTTCTGTGTGAATTGGGGTTTTGTTTTGTTTGTTTTCTGTAATGTGAAACTCCACTTCTGGGGCCATCTGTAATCACACCATCTAATAGTTTTACAGATAACTTTCAATAAGTGTGTTCTGATGGCAGTGGACTCTGAAGTTTTCTGCAACAATGGAATTAGAGCTTCTGTTGGAAAAAGGGTGTATATCTTGTAAGGTACTTTTCAAAAGTAGGAGAAAGCAATTTGAACACAATAGCTGTGGAATTCAGTATTTTTCATTCATTGTCTTTGAAAAAGTTTCAGGACTGAAAATCTTGAATTCCACAGGACACAACTCAATTACTTAGATTTCTATTTGATCATAATGTATACAGTGTTTGGTTTCACTTCCATCAGAAATTTTTTTACCTTTCTATTATATGAAAGCTTTGATATTGTTTCAGTGGTGCTTATGGAATTGATATTGGTTGTAGTTGTGAAAGACTAAGTCAACAACCACCTATCTGCTCATGATAGCTAAATTAACTCCTATCATAGATTTAATTCATGCCTTTTTTCTTCCATGCTTACCCAAGGTTAATTCAATTGATACTGATCAAACTAGCTGCAGGGTGCTGCTGACAGGCTGATAGCACACGATCTGGGAGTGTTTGAGTATCCTCCCGAAGGTGATGGCCTCATTATAGGACCAGGATGTAGCTCTGCCATCTGCTTTTGGGCAGTTTTAAGATGATGTCAACAGATCCGGGGCAGCTACAAGTCTGATGGTATCTGAATGTTTAGCTGTCACCTTTGCATCACATCATTGTCTGCCTCATTATCCCCTTTCTGGATCCTTAATACTTTTTCTCACACACTTGAATCTGTCCCTTTCTCTCCCATAAGCATAAAACATGTTCTCATTTACTTGTTTCCTTTGATCCCAGCTTTGCTACATCTGTACTCAAATATGATTTTTCTGGTACTCTCTGCTGATTTTGGCTGGGATGGAGTTAGTTTTCTTCATAGTATCTGATATGGGGCTATGCTTTGGATTTGTGCTGGGAACAGCATTGGTAACGCAGGGATGTTTCTGTTATTGCTAGGCAGTGCTTGCACAGTGTCAAAGTCTTCTCTGCTTCTCACTCCACTCTACTGGGAGGCTGGGGATGCACAATAAGTTGTGAGGAGACAGCCAGGACAGCAGACCCCAACTGACAGGGAGGTCCAGATATCTTCTGTGGTGCTGTCTGTGAGTATTACCTGTCATGTCCAGGACATGTTCTATGTCCTGGTGAATAAGCATTCCCTCAGCCAGTACCTGGGCAGTGATCAAACAATGTGCTTGTAGCCTAACAGTGCAACCCAGTGATCTTCTACACAAGGTATATGAAGTATTATTGTACCACTACTTTTAATGCAAATATAATGATTCCTGATGCGTTTAAGTACTGGATGCAAAAAACTGCCATGCTTTCCTTTTCCCTAGTAGATTTCTTTCATAGTGTTGATCAGAAACTACCATTTGTTTGTTTGGGTTTTTTTCAGTAAGATAACACTTTCTGGGAGGCACATGGTGCACTATATTTCCACCACGTTCCTACAAATGAGAATTGCTGTCTGCCATACAGTGTTGAAATGCCACCTCTCTCCTGAGCATGGTCATGTGCTGCATGGCTATGTATCTTTGATAATGAGACCCCAGGAGCCTCTCCTGAGACATGTATTTCAAAGCAGGAATATTTTCTTTAAAACAGGCAGTAAAGTTATTACTTTTTAGATAATGGCCTACTGGTACAAATCCTCAGCAGACAGGAGTTTCATTCAGCATGAGGGAGTTAAAATCCACATATATTGCCAGCAAGATGCAAACCCTGATCTCAAAGGCTTTAAATTATGCTGGGGTTGCAGTCTGCTTATTTGCTGGAGTTTTGCAGATAACAAGTCAAGGTTTACAGGGCAAGGATAGGTTGTTAGACTGATGGACTCTTTAGTCTAGTGTTTTAGACATTGTTTGTTCACAGCTCACAGGCTTAATTCTCTAGTTTTGTTGAATAATATCAGGATGACATGCAGAAATAGTGCAGAGAAGCAGGCTGTCTTTGTCATCTCCCTCTCCTACAGGGTGCTTTTCCTTTAACATGTTTTCTCACTCCCAGTTTGGAAAATGTGTGTTTTGGAAATATAAGTGTAGAAGGATTTGGAAATTACTGTGGCATTTTGTGGGAAAGGCTAATAACCATTAAGTTACCACTTCAGAAAGATGAGTGACAGGTCTCTACCTCTAGTAATTTAAGAACAAACAGAAGTCATAGCTATATTTTGTGAGAGATTTAATATTCTACATTTGTATGTGAATGCATGTGAGTTTTGAGCATGTTCTGAGAAATGACTGGGTTACTCTGGAACCAGAGAAATTTAGAGACGCGATAATTACCAGGATGCTCAGGCTGGAGTAATTCTGAGACAGTCCATAGTTAAAACTCCAGGGAGCAATGATTTCAAGCAGGGACGCATCCATCTACTTAGACACATCCTGTATTATACAACACAGTTAAGCAGGAGCTTTTGATATTGAAGAAATTCATTTAAGGACCTCAGTGCTACTAATCCATGCTTGGAAACTTAATTAATGTATTTAAGTTTGCCCAGTAGTTCTATTAAAATGTCTGATTTGCTAACATTTCTGTGATTTTGTTAGGATGGCTACAGCCCACAAAAAATACAGGATATGAAAATGCATAAAAGTGCTGTTAATAACTGAAAAATAGTGCACAAGGCACTGGAAAGGAAAAATAACTTGTAACTGGAACAGATAAAATGTTTTATCTGATATTCAGTGAATGATTGACTAAAGTGAATTCACAAGATAGAGCCAGCTGTGGAGTGTATATCATAGCTGGGAAAGAGTATTGGGGGAGTGCAATGTTTTGCTTTGCCCACTAATCAGTAATGTTAAAAAAAGAGGGAAGCAAGCTTATATCAAATTAATCAGGAGACTGAGTCAATCAGGAACACATGGAACTTTGTGGCAAGAACCAGTATTAATCAATAAAATATTCTGGAATAATTCTAGGCCTTAGAAAATGAGGGCATTGCAGGACTATATATCAAGGTTTGCAGTCATCAGTGAACATGTAACGGGAGCTCTTTTACCATCTGAAGCCCTAAGAGAAGTAACCAGCCTGACAGCATTCACTGGAATACCTTATTGCAATGTATTTTATACTACATGAATTCACACATCACCACAGTAGAGCAAAATAATTTATCAATTTATTTACTGAAATCAGCGAGGATCATCAGTATGCAGTTCCTACAGTGCACAAGAAATCTTACTTTCCATAGTCAGTCCTGAGGTAGTTTATTGATCACAGCTCATCACGAAATAGGAAAGAGAGAGCACAGAGTTTGCTTAAAGGATGATGAATTTCTTCATCCCTTTGCCTCAAGGGCATCTCCTAGTGAAGCCCAGTTTATTAGCTCAGTAGAATAAGTAGTTCATGACTGCAGCTTTTTTGTACAGTTGCACAATGCATCCATGCTAGAAAATATCAACCCTATAAGTGTATTAAGCTTAAAAGTTTTAGTGTCCTTAGTCTTGTAACTCAAACGACTTTGTTATGTTTGTGGACTGCTTGGATGATGGCAGCCCACAAGCACTGCAGCCTACAATGCAGAAAGTTACAGGTCTTTAAAATTTCCTTTTCTTATGCAAAGCTTGCCAAGTAACCCTCAGTTATCTTGCATGTCTGAAGATAATTTTTTCTCCAGGGTAACAAGAGTTTAGGGTCTCAAGGGTAATGTTTATGTCCAGGTGGTATTTTGGTACAAGAAAAGTCTCTAACCACATTGTATGGTTTTGGGTTGTATGGTTCTTGTTACAAGATGTCCTGACTAGGCTTTTCCACTGGGCAAGAGAGCTATTCTGCAGTATGTAAAGTAAGGCCTAAGTGATAGAAGACAAATATCTCCCAGACTGCCACAATATTTTTAAAAATAAGTGACCAATTTTGTTAGATTTTTATTCTCTCCCTCTTTTCTCTTAATATTTTCCATTTAGTATTTTCATTTCCCTATTTTCATTTTTTAATTCTAGGCTTCTCTAAGAGAAACTTTCTGAACTTCAGAGGGAATTATTATTGTTGCAGTTACTACAAAAGTGTATGCATTAAATAGGAAAACTGTTAATGAAACTCCAAATCTTGTTATCATAAATTTTCATTAATTTAGGAATTAAGAGTAAGAGTTACAGCTGAAACACTTTATTTCATCACTCCTGCCTAAGGGACAGTTTATAGATAGGTTATATCTCAGTGAACCCATGACTCCAGTCCTTTAAGGGTGATGATTAGCAGTGTTGGTTCCTGGCCTAAGAGGAGCTAAAATTTTAGCTATCCTGTATACTGACCTGATGAACTACTGGCTCAGGGTGACAGTTTCCTGACAGTTTTTCATGTTATGTCAAAGCTAAGTAGCTCACTTCCACCACAAAGAATGAAATGTTTGAATTGAGAGATATCAAAAAGTTTCAACTAAAAATGATGTAAATTCTATTTAACATCTCAGAAAACCAAAACTGGTCCAGGCTCAGCTCTTGCTACAACAGCTTGTAGTTTCACAGTAAAGGAAAACAAACATTTAAGATACTATTATAAGGAGAGGTTAGTAAAGATGAAAATTTATAACTAAATGCTAACGATTGTAATTTTATATTGTAACTCATAAAATATATAGGAAGCTTAACCACAGAGTTAAATTATTCTGTTATTTTGTGATATTTTTCATAGTTTTGGGTTCTTTTTAATTGAAATAAGGTTAAAAAAAATATAACAGGTTCAGAGAAGCATCTCTGAATTTACAAAAGAAGCTGGATGGAAACCAAATTCAATACTTCTGAGTTTGTGTCACTCTTGCCAGGTAAGTGAAACCTTTTTTGACACCCCTTGTTTACTGGAAGAGTGAGAACCTGGAGTACCTGTGCCTTGATGGAACTGTTCGTCCAGGTAATTTTTTACATTGACCATGTTCTGCATTGCACAGATTAGATAAATAATCATCCCTCCCGGAAAAGGTATTTCCATTTAGTGAAGAAAAAGCATAATTTTTTTTCATGGTCCTTTCTAGATTTCATAAATGATGAAACTCTTCATTATCACCACTGTAATAAAAAAAATTGAACTTTTCATAATTACCATTTTAATTTCAGTAAAAACTACTCATCAATTCAAATTATATTTGGTTTATCGAAAATTTCTTTTTTGCAATGACTAGTAACTCACTGAAAAAAAGTTAGTTTAGCTTTAAAGTCAAAAACTATTTCTAAAATATGTTTTAAATATTTGTAACTAGATGTCTATGCAGGTGTGCAGGCAGTCAATATCAGTGTGAAATCAGTCGTGCAGTAAGAAGCTGCTTTGGAGGGACACGGTTATACCATCTGTGAGACTGTTGTACTTCAGACTGCACATCTAAAGATGCTGAGCTAAACCTAAAACTGAGGAACTTTAGAAGTCGCCAATATTTTTTCTCCTGCATCTTTTCAGCTGTTCATAAGTCTACTAAGTTATGCATGAGAGACTTTGGCCCTTTCTATGCTAGTGCATTCTTCTGTGATGCTATAATCATAATTTTAAGTTTTGAAGATAAGAGAACAATGTTGATGTCTCTGGTGTATCATATTTAGCTTCCTGTATTGCCAAAATTGAGAAATTAATGAGATTTTCAAAATCTCAGGTAGCTTGTATTGTCTTAATATCAGATCAATAGGAATCATTTCTTTTGATTGAAATTTATGAAAGAGTTTTAATATGTAAGTAGAGTTGTAGTTCTGTTGTGAGAGTCAGAGAGACTTAACGACAAGTTTTAGAATAGCATTTACAACTCTGTTTGGGAGATCTCCCTAATATATATATTTCTTATGGCCTTGTCTTCCTTCTGATGTGAGTGCCACACAGTCTTGAACTCTGGAAGGCCTTTGGTTTGAGCTGCATATTAGCATAGAAAATATAGGGACAAAATCAGGAGTGCCTTGCTGTTAAGACTTCTGTTATTATTATAGCCTAACAGCTCCCCTGAACCAGAAAAACCAGTTTCTGCTAAACATTCATTGATAGACTTCAAAGGGTTATAACTCATTTCTTTCACATCCCTGAAATTTTTTTGACTGAAATTAATTATAAAAATTTTATGGTGAAATGCGCTCAGGGAAATAAAATAAAATTATATGTGGGGTTTGTTTAGGTAGCTTGAGAAGAGAGGTCACTATTTATTGCAATCTTTAACCCTGAATATATTGTTTTGCTTTGTGTTTGGTTTGTGGATATTTTTTTGGTTTGTTGGTTGGGTTTGTTTGTTATTTTGGTTTTAATAGATTGGAGGTATTTTCAATTTAACTGTATAGGAACACTGGTATGAGTGAAGCTATTATACATTCACTATGGAACAGAGTAGATTTTGCTCTAAAACATGTACAAGCATTTAAGGTTTATTTTGATTATCTATCTATAAAGACAACTATTAAGGAAACATCTATTTCCACATTTTGTGAGTCAAGCTATTAAATTACATTTTTGAAGGGATCAAACTTTTTTGTCCATTTTAAGAAAAATGTTCTTTTTCTTAATTATCCAAAATGCGTAATTTTCATGGGCTATCTAAAAAAAGAAAAAAATTCCCACAAAATGAAACAGGAGCTTTATGTTTCTTTGAAGAACTGTAGGAGGAAGGTAAGTCAGAAATTTTGTGAATAATCACGAACAATGAGCATGTCAATCCAATCTTAAAAGAACAATGAGAGATTACACTGAATGGGTCGTGTGCAAGTGTATAGAGATATAAAAAGATCTGGCTGTATCTTATTTCTCCTACATGACACCACTTTTTTATGTCTGTTATGGGAAAGCAGAACTGTGACAAATTCTTTGAGACCTTATGTTGCCTGTCGAATCTGAAAAATCACCACTGTCTCTTATATCAAAGGAAATTTTTTAGTAAAGAGTAGAACATTTCAACCTCTAGATTCAAAGATAGGCTTCTTTGGGAGTTACCTGTAAAATGGTACTTTAAAGAATTATTTTATTATGTACTTGAACTCAAATGCACTTGAATTTCAGAGCCCTGAAACTTCTTTTCCAGAAATTGTCTTAATTGTAAAATGTCTTTGATGACCTAAGCTTTACTTCTTTTCATCTTCATTTTTCTCTTGCAGTGGTTATTGTACATGGTAAAAAAAATAGTAACTGTTTAATGTGGGATATGCCCAGCCACTGCCCTGGAGGGATGTCTGCTGAGATAAGAGATTTCGCAACCGCCCAGCAGGACTCCCTGGAAAGGACTTTTGAGTCATGGTGAGGAAAAGTAGACCCACAATCCTTTGGGAGACCCTATGCAGATCGTTCTGTAACCCATTGGTCTATCCCAGACCCTCTGTAATCCATTGGTCCCCTTGCTGATCCCCTGTATCCCTATAAAAGACCAGTTCGCCTCTGTAGAGGAGAGAGCTCGTCCCTGGCCTTCCCTTCGCCGGAGGGAACCCAAAATAAAGCTACCTTCGTGCGGAACCAGCCATAGGGGTCCTCTCGTCTCTCTCTCTGGTCTGGTTTGGCCTAGAGGCTGCCCTGCAGAGCTGAGCTGAAATCACGAGCTGATAATCACTAAAGAGCTGATAGCTTCTGCAAGGGCTCCTCTGCCAGCAGCTGAGAGGAAGACACCGGGCCTCGGGAAGGCGATTCCTTTCGGGACCATCTCCCCGGAACGGTCACCTCTTCCTGGGTTACAGCCTCGGACCCCTCCACCAGCTGTAATAGTTTAAACCTTCAGTTCTATTTTACAGCTGCATTTTACACAAATTATTTATCATTTGTATGATTTTAGAATGTGCATCTTAAACCTAAAAAGAACCTATGTATTACTGTCCCTGCTCAGCTCTGTTGGGTCCCACGTGCACCCACAGAAGCACGGGTGGGTTCAGTGTTACAGTCGGTAGCAAAGAGTTGAGAAGGGCATTTGTGTGCGTTCCAGCAGGAGCATTTATTGCTGCTACACTGTCGAAGGTTGAAGACGCAAAAATATGAACACGATTCTGAAACTCAGTTTTATCTGGGGGCAGGGAAAAGGCAGGATTAGGGAACAGGGACCAATGGGGAAGCTCTGGGGGAGTGACGGGAGGGTAGAGGTTAACAGCCAACCAGGGAATCCAAACTGGGATAGATTAACATAACAGAACAAGCATCCTGGGAGAAGCCTTTCTGGTCACCCTAAACTGAAGCGGCTCTTGTGATACTAGGGACTTGTCTTACTGAGAACTCTCTGTCCCTTGTAATGTATGTTCACCGGCTACCACACTTATGATACATCTGCTACGTGGGTGTACCATGTTCTCATAGGAATCAGTGGAAATATATTAATCTGCTTATGTTGCATATGTGTAATTGCATCAAATTTATTCCGAATAAAATTTATAGAGGGGATTAATTAGAATTATGGTGAGAATTAAGGGGGTTTCTGTGTGTGCATATGTGAATAAAATGACAGTTTGTGTTGAGTTTGTTGAACTGAAATTTGGAACATATATTTTTGGCTAAGCAAGGAGAAAATATTGCTAAAAATTGAGTTGGAGGAAGAAACATGTATTTATAATTGCTTTCTTATTGTATTGAAGTCATAAACTTCATGGGTTTTGTCTTGCAATTGCCTTAGTGTCACAAACAGCATGTGCAGAATAGGTTCCCTTGGTAAAGCAAACACTGTTTTGTGATAGCAGAAAAGGTTCTTTCTGAGAGTGTGAAGTTGTTATGAAGATTAATGATTAAAAATAGTACCATAAAGTTGATGTAATAATTTGAATCAACCCCCAGATCTCTCAGTTCCTGGAGTCTCTCTTACTTCCTTCCTGAAAAATCCTTCCTAGAGGATTCCCATACTAATAATATTGCTTTCATTAATATTTGTGGGTCATAAAACAAGTGATATATTCCTGGGCTATAGTCACTTCTAATTCTAAAGCCTTCATTCACAAACCTTTTACTTTAATTGTAAAGGACCACACATAATACAATTGAAAATTGTTATTTTTCAGTATCTGGAAATTAAAAAATAAGCATGGAGAGAGAAACACAAACAATTTGTGGATATTTAGACATCTAAAAAATGTGGTTAAGAGATGGAGAAAGTGAGATGGAGAGGGTCCTTTTCTTTCCAATTCAGATAGTAATGTATTGATTTTTTTTCCCTTTTCCTCTTCTTGCTTAATTTTTTCCTTTCCCATTTGTCAAGCACACATTCCAAATGTCACTTGGAAATCTGTAGTGTTTTTTTGAGATTAGTCTGTGCTAAGAAATGTGAATACTGAATTATCTTCTAAGTATGTTGGAATTTGAAGTTTAGAGAAAGTGATATAATACTCATGTACTGTCCATCATGCTAAGTAAACTTAACACATAATCTTTCTCATCAAACACTCCTTTTTATGCAGGAGCACGTACAGTGACTGCTGGAGAGCCACATTTGTTTTAACAGTGTGGGCTGTTTTGCTTTCCAGTGGCGAACAATTTGTTCTAGCAGATCCTAAATTTATTTTCATAAATATAAAGCAAAGCATTTGATTTCCTAACAGATATCTCAAGGTATACTGTGACTTTAGGAATAGCTATTAAGTGCTCAGTCCGTCTCCTTTCCTTGTTTGTCTGGTTATTTATTTTTGCTTAGGAGCCTGAATGTTTATAAGGCTTATTTAGAAACATGCAACAAAAATATTCTCTTGCCTCCTTTCTACTGGTTCTGGATACTTAATGAAAGTTTACTGTCACAGTATCATAGGAGAGTTAAAGCTGGAAGGGACCTCAGGAGGTTCTGTGTCCAAATTGCTACACAAGGCAAGTCAGCTGAGAGATCAGATCAGATTGCTCAAGGCTCTATTCAGTTGTGTCTTGAAGACTTCCAAAGATGGATACAGCACAGCTTCTCTGGGCAACCTGTTCCAGTGTTTGCCTGTTCTCATACTTAAAAAAGCTTTCCTTACACTCAGTCTAAACCTTTCTTGTTTCAATTTTTATCTATTTTCTTTCTTACTCCCACTGTGAAGATTCTGCTTCCACCTTCTAAGTAACCTCTTTGTAGATGCTGACACGTGCTACTAGTTGGCTCTAAAGTTGATTCTTCTTCAGGCTAAACAAAGCCTCTCTCTTTATCCTCTCTACACAGGGTAAGTGCTCCTTTTGAATCATTAAGAATTTACTGTTATATCCATAACTTTCTAAAAGCAAAAGGATGGTCTTGAAAACACATTATCCAGCTCTCTAAGCACCACTGGAAGCAGCCCTTCTGGACTTCTGCTCAGTCTACACTAAACTAGTGCAGTGGCAGAAGGTTTTCCTCTTGCCTTTGACAAACAGTTACATCAAGCTTGTTTTCAAACAGCTTCATATTCTTCAATTAAGTAATGATTTCTGGTTTTCCCCATTAGGATAAGAATATATCTGCTTTTCATGGATGTCTAGAAAGGTGTAAAAGATGTACTTGTTACTGACAACTATCCCTTTTCCTTGTTAGATATATGCTTTATACTCAGAAAAAGGTTTGGCTGTTGAGGAAAAGATTAAAAAAAAATATTTTTACTTTCTTTAATTTTAGGTACACAGTTGTGTTTCATTATTTTAAAAATTCATGCTTTCCAGTTGCACTCACTCTCTTTTCAAAAAAAATGTAATAATGAAATTCCAAAGTACTTTAACAGAATTGGAATGAGGACAATAAAAGGACTGAAAATACCTCTACTCAGTTGTGACTTAGTCTATCTCCTTTGGTTAGATATACAATGTAAATTATTATAACAATGCAATTGTTAATTATTAAGTATTTTAAAACTTGGATTGTGTTTAGATATAAAATTGCC